>NC_080671.1:107799932-108136292 GCF_030247195.1 Topomyia yanbarensis
TTTTCTCCGTGGAGAACTTGATACCCAACTGGAGTGTCCAAGCAGACAAATTGTCCAAGGTACCTTGCAATGGTCCTTGCAGATCGACGGCTTTGGGTCCTGTAATAGAGACCAAGCCGTCATCTGCAAGCTACCTTAGCGTGCAGGAATTGACAAAACATTCGTCAATGTCATTCACGTAAAAGTTATAGAGAAGGGGGCTTAGACCTGAGCCCTGGGGAAGACCCATGTAGCTAATTCTTGATGTCGATAAATCACCATGCGAAAAATGCATATGTTTTTCGGACAGCAAGTTTAACAAAAAGTTGTTTAGAGTCGGTGAAAGACCATACTGGTGCAGCTTCTCAGAAAGAATTGTGATAGAAACTGAATCGAAAGCACCCTTTATATCTAGGAAAACTGACGCCATCTGCTCTTTGCTAGCATAAGCCATTTGAATTTCTGTTGAGAGCAACGCAACACAATCGTTCGTCTCTTTGCCTTTGCGGAAACCAAATTGTGTATCTGGCAGTACCTTTTTGGTAAAATCGAATATCCAACGGTTTGAATATTCCACGCTCTCGTTAGTACTGTTTCGGTTTCGTAAATGCCGGGCCGTACTCCAAAGAGTGCTCATCGATGTTTCTCTCGTTAGTCCGTCGACGAATCGGCGCCAGTAGCTACGCTTTTTGGCTTTCATCAATCTCTTCATGTGCTTTTCCGTCATCACATACTCTCGGTAGCTAGCTGGCAGCCCGTCGTCCCGGAAGGTCTTATACGCAGCGGCCTTCTCCGCGTACACGTCTGAGCACTCTTTGTCCCACCATGGATTGGGAGGACGCCCGCGTGAATTCGCGTCTGGTACGCGTTTAGTCTGAGCTTGAATCGCGGTATCGAGAGGTAACCCAACTAGGGCAGAGCCGGCGAAGGTCGTCCGATAAGAGTCGGAGTTGACGTATATTTCCTTCCCGTCAGCTGCGACTGATGCTGAATGCAAACGTTTGCATTCCAGTATCTTCACTGGCTTAAGCATGGGGTCTTTGAAACAGCCAGTCCTATATTTTAGCAGGCCCTCGCAATTCGGACTCGAATCGGAAACGACCCCACTGACTTCAACCCTGCTAGCTGGAATATACACCCTGTACTCCTTCGTAAAGGGCTCGTAGCCAGCAATATCGTTTGCCTGAGTTGAACTGTTAACAACCACCCGAAGCTTATCAGGGCGAATTTTCGATATTTCTGTCACGGCCGAATACCGATCCGTCAGAACTCGAGAAATCTGCAACAGATTCAAACAATTTTTTTCTTTGGTCCGAAAGAAGATCACAAATTGCCCGGTGTCCGAGCTCGGATATACTTTGAGCCGGGGAGCCGATTTTTTTTTCGACGTCTATCTCACCTTGAGATGAACCGCCGTCAGGGGAAGTCATTTTTGCACGGGCCTATTGCCCACAAAGGGCACAGTAAATGGCGAGATGTAAAGACTTTGATGGAGGGCATCAAGCGAAAATGCGTTCAATTTTACACTCAAGGCTCCATCGATTAACTTTTCTTTTGATTTTTGAAGTAAATATATGTATAAACCTCCCCTTAAACTTTGGTGGATTTTAAACATTATAAGAAAATTGGCATGACATTCTCGGTGTCGCAATAATTTCGTGTTCGCCCTTTATGTCCATCATACAAAGTAAAGTTTTCATTACCGTTTATGCCTATTTTGAATCACCCAAATTTTTCATATCCTTATCACGAAAACAATGCATATGTTTACCTCTATAGAAAGGCTATGCAATAACTCTGAAAAATGCCTTTTTAACCGAAGCCTGGAGGGCTGAGTCTTTTATACCATTCGACTCTGTTCGAAAAATGTTTGTGTGTGTGCGCATGTGTATGTATGTATGTGACGAACAATTGCACATCGACTACTCGGAGATGGCCTAATCGATGATATAAAACTTATTCTCAAATGAAAGGTACAACGTTCCAATAGGCTGCTATTGAATTTAATTTCATTTCGATTTCTGGTTCCGGAGTTACGGGTTGAAAAGTGTGGTCACGCATGAAATTCCCATATAAATCAATATCAACATGTTACCTAAAAGATGCCAAACTTCATAAAATGTGTTCTAAATTGCTTGGATTTATAGTTTCAGCTCACTGAAGCCCAATCAAGCTCACATTGACTACTTTGAACACCTTGAGCGGAACCGGAAGCTTCGGGAAATTGGCTAAGTTTCTGGATTGAATGGACATCTGCTGCTTAGAAATGTCTAAGTCGATTTTCTCAGATTTAGTCTCATATGAAAGCTACGGCATCCCGATTGACAGCTATTATATTCCATTGGAATCGGGATTTTGGCCCTGTGTTACGGGTTGAAGTATGCGGTCACATACGAAATTCCCAATCGGTATAATCATTATATCTAAATGATGCAAAACTAATTGAAATGAGTTCTAAATTGCTTGAAATTGTTTGTCCTGATAACTAATTGCAAATTAAAGTCTCTTAGACCACATTGAGAACCGTTGAAAATTCCGGAAGATCCAAGGAAATGGCCGCGTCGCGATATTAGATTTACACCTGTTTCTCATACATAGCTGATTTGATTGTCACAATCTTGGACTTAAATGAAGGGTATGGTATTTAGGGGAGAGAGGGTAACAATGGAACACATTTTTTCTACAATTTAATTTTGATGATAATACTTGTTATTTGTGTAATCAAAAGTGATACATAGTGCCACTCTGTTGTTAACTAATACATATATTTTTTCCAGCTGGTAAAATTCACGGGAAATAACATTTTTTGGATAATAAACAGTCGGTGGTAAAATGTATCAGTGTGCCCCATGGGTAGGAACTATGAAACACGATGTCGTCTATAGTGAAATATTCTACTTATAAATTTTATTCTTTTGTTTTGACGAAGAATGATCCTAACGCTTTGAATTAAAGTTATATTGAGGCGAAAATCGTTTGTTTACGAAAGAATCCACTATAACATCGCGTAGCATTGAACCACCATATATACATATCAGCTGCAATCCTGAAATAAGAGACAATTTCTACAAAACTTGCCCAAATTTACTAATTTTGCACTATATGAGTAGTATTTACTGTTGAAAATCGGAACCCATTCACATTTTGAGACAGACCACAAAAACAAAAAATTATCACTGTTCCCCATACGCCTTCGTTCCACAGTTACCCAATGGGTCTATTCATGAAAATTGTGAAATTACACAGAACCATGAGAAGTTACCAAAAAACTTTGTTCGCGGCATATGTTGAGCATAAAATTTGCTATAAATAGCAATAGACTAAACATTTATTCAATGAATGGTAACTCATAAAGATGGAATAATGTTTTTCATTGCAAATTTACTCTGGCTATCATAAAACAAACAAATATCCATTAAAAGAGATACAGTTATCAGATCTCTTCCAAAATATAGCAACACGTGTAAAGAATTAGAAATCGTGAAATATGAGAGAATGAGACGATTCTGATCATGCATTATGATTTTATTGCGAATGTTTCATAGTTCCTGCTGATCCACTGTTACCCTCTCTCCCCTACATTGATTGCTACCGTATTTTATTTGATCGAAGTAGTGAATCCGGAGTTATTAGAAAATGAATCCGATCACACGTGAATTTCCCATATAAGCCTTTTTTCCTTTCTGTTATGGAAAGGTTATGCAATCACTCTGAAAATCGACTTTTTAACATACGCCCAGAGGGCCGAAACGCTTATATCATTCTACTCACTTCGACGAGCTCGACTAATGTGTCTCGGCGCGGTATACTCAGTCTAGTCCCCGGCGGTAAATCCAACTTACACCAGCGGAGAGTTCCCTGGCAAAAGAAGTTCTCCCAATATCGTCTTTTCTTTGTTTTCCGCTATATTTCGGTCGGTCCGGAGATTCCCAGTGGAGCGTGGCGTCCGGTTCTCAGGCACCCCGACAACCCAAAGCGGATGCTCTATCGCAGTCTACCCGACTAGTCCCCGGTGAAGGATCTAGCCTACTCCGGCAGATAGTTTCCCGGCAATGATTGCTCTCGCGGAACCATTGCTCGCTGTTCATCTCGCCATTTCCGCTGTAAGTCGGTCGTGATCAGCATCACCACTCTGTCGACCGCGTTTCACATGTTTACGTCGCTTGCAATTCTTTAGCCGACATTACCCGGATTGAAGTCCAGTTCTGCCGTTTCAAGCATCTCCCTGGGCGTCGTTTCGAACCTCGGACATGTTCCGCTGTCTTCTCGACGTTCTCACACTCCGGGCACAATGATGACGTTGCGTACCCGAACCGATGAAGATAGTTCCTGAAGCAGCCGTGGCCGGTGGAAGTTGACCTCTGCGTGCTGTCTACCTACGTCGACAGGTTTGAGATGAGCCGGTAGGTCCACCTTCTCTTCACAGTATTGTCCTATTCCTGATGCTCCCTCGCCATCGAATTGATTCTCACCATCTTCCTCGCGTTGCTGGTGTTTTTCCGATTGTAACGCTCGAAATCCTCCGCGAGGGTGATGCAGATGGGGATCATTCCGGCGATAACGCATACTGCCTCCGACAATATTGATTTGTACGGGCTCGCAGCTCGTACGGCCATCAATCGGATCGTGCTGTTCGAGCACTGTCCGAATTACATCCACTGTCGATGCTTCTTTGCGAAATCAGAACTGCATCTTGGATAGCCCGCGCTCGCCTTCCGTGTATTTCGTCAGCCTGTTGGAAATGTTTGTATCAAGGAGTTTTCCGAGTGTATTCAACAAACATGTAGACCTGTCGGTGGCCAGATAGTTGGATCGTGCTTCGGGAAGAGACCCTCCGGTTATCTTCAGCTTACTCGGACACATTTCAGCTGGTCTTGACGGGCCCTTCATCTTCGCCATCACGACTCGGTACGCGTCCTCCAAGGATTTGTGTCTACTTCCCGGCACACCTCCTTGTGGTAATCTGACTTGCTAAGCTTGATCTCCCATTTTAAAGCGGCCCTAGTTTCCCGGAACGCTGCCTTGAACTCCTCTCTATCTGACTCCGTTACTGCTCTCGTAAATGTTTGTCTATGTATGTATGCATATGTGTATGTATGTGACCAACATTCGGTTACTCGGAGATAAGCGATCCAATTTCCTCAAACTTAGTTTCAAATGAAAGGCATAGGTTGCTATTGGATTTAATTCTGATCCATCGACATCCGCTTCCGGAGTTATTGGCTGAGAAGCGCGGCCATACAGTTGATCCCTATACAAACTAGCAACACCATGATACCTAGATGATGCAAAACTTCTTTAAATGGGTGTTAAATTACCGGGCCCGCAGTCGTCTTGATCCCTCGAAGAACTTGTCAATGTACAGAGTTAATTTCACACCAATTCATCAGAAAATTCTTCACCAATTTCTACCAACTTCCAAATTTAAAATGATTGATTGCAATACTTCAATTGGTTGCTTTTGAATATTATCCCGATCTGACTTTCGATTCCGGAGTTACAGGTTGGTTAGTGCGGTCACATAGGAATTTCCCATATAACTGCACCATCATAATTCTTACTTTTTGCCTCTCATATAGAAAGGTTTTGCCATTACTCTGGAAATTGTCAACCTAATCAAGGCCATTTTTTTACTTAAATAGGTATTCTGGATTTGACCAGTGGTGGGAGCTACTCCTCCAAATATCGCACAACCATCTCCTCAAGACCTACAGACCCATACTCTCTCATTTCCATCGCATTCACTCACCTGGCATAGCAAAATAAGCAGGGTATGGTAGTTCTCGTTTTGTGGGTTTTTCATCCCCCTGACACACCCACTCCATCATGCCAAAATAAGTTAGTAAGAAGGTAGCATTGAACTAATACCGATTAAGCTAATTAGGCATGATATATTTTATTGTTTCAAGTTTTGCAGCGTCGACACGTAGCTCATCAAGTTCGTGGGTTGCCCGCCATTTTATATAGGTGCCAGGTGTACTATGATTGCAATAGAATCCATGGAATCATAGTTTGGATAAATGAGAAAGGCACGATTGCATCACTAGGTGAATTAAAACTTCGTCTGTGCATAGCGGGCACCAGGTCTGGGGTCACGAAGGAAGGAGTATCAAGCGTTCGGGTGTGGCCGTAAGTCGATCGGATTATCCTCCTTAAGGTTATCATGTGCTACAACGTGTTTCGTGTTGTTGATATAGATAAAACGATCTAGTGTGATACGAATTGTTTCTGTACCACATATCTCACATGTTGCGGCTGCATAAGGTTAGCTTTATAATAGGCAAAAGGACCTATATGGAGTTACAATTACCTCCTCGCTGGATACTGCGCCTAGTTAACATCCCATGAGTCGGAAGCTTTGCTGACATGATGATAGAAACCTGACAACGGTTTTGTGCTAGCCACCTGCCATGTCTTCCATTTTGATTTTAAAGTTAAAGTGGAAGTGAATCCATGAATCGACTCAGGAGTTTTTTTTCAGCTTTCTCTAATCGCGGAGTTATGGCTTCAGTGTACATGAATTACCCTTTGCATAGCGTATACGACCAAGGTTTTTAGCCATTGTTCATGGAATTGAGAAGTCCATACCCCTCATTGAGCATACTGGATTATATTTAATCGTTTTTTTACTTTTTGACTTGGCTCCTTTCAGCCGTATTCGAACGGTACTTATATTTATTTTTTATATAAAACACTGTTCTTTCATACACATTTCCCAACAAAATTATCTCCAACAGTTTTTCTTTACATTTGACATCCGACAGTTTTCTTTTCAGTAGAGCTATTCAGTGCTGCAAAATATATCTGAATAACGTTCCGCAAGCATGAGAAATTGATTTTCCAAACTTACTGTACAAATTCTTCATGCACCCTGTACATCGTAATTTCGTTCAATGAATTATGAGCATCCAACAATATGATTTCAGTTAGACTACGTAATACTTTTGGATTTATTTGATGATATTGAATTAGTACAATGTGGACATTCCTGTATCTTAAATAAGCACTTTCCCATCGGTTGAAGGCAGTGTAAAGCATTGGTCGTCAAACGGTGAGATAACATAGTCTTCACTAAAGAGATTGGAATGGCAAGGATGTGCCATGTTCCGTTTGGAGTTTCACTTCAGCTGTAGAAGCTTATGAATTTGGATTCAGGACGGAGCATGTCGTTTCTTTGTTTTTTTAATCTCTTTAGTTCTCACAAATCTCTTATCTCATGCCTCCAAGCAAGTCTAAGTCTATTGATGACATTTGGTACTTAGACCGGCGAAGACTGGGTGCTATCAGCCCTCTGCCGATAGTAGCAGAATGAGAGGGTGCGAACAGATGTAATCAAGGAAACAGTACCGTAAAAATGAATATCTGATCGGAAATCAGCCGCAATAAGACTTTAATCTGACTAGTATCGATGATCGCGGGTCAATACGTACTGAAAATTAGCCGCGTCTATTTTTATGAATCAAATTTCAAGTACCGTTATTGCTAACCAGCCCGTGTATCAGGTTAACAATTCTTTGTATTTCTCTTCAATGGTCGTTATTATCAATCATCCGATACGTAAAATAGGAAATACATACCTTGATTTATAACATCTCGCGCTATCATAACTCTTTGTCTGTATAACTTGTTATCACTCGTTAGTTTTCAACCAAATAAATATATCGTAGGGAAGAAGTAGCGAATTCTGTCTGAATACCGTTACAATAGATAGTGATCCGGCCCATTACGCAGATAAGATTAGCTTTTCTAGGCAATACTCCTACGGTCGGCTATGTGGAGTTCAAATTGCGTTTGTTTAGGAAACATAGGATACTCTCGGTAGCCGACTGCCTAGAGTTAAAAAAGAACCAAAAACTAAACAAGATCTTTTCTTTTTCGAGTGATCGTGTACTCGAAGACTAACTAAACAACTACATAATAAAATATTCTTTACAGATCGCTTCGCTTGCTTGGAGCGAATCTTAGACCTTATACCCTTCCAAACCACCAACTCCGTGACACCTATGAAAGAGTCTGATGAATCGTCGTCCTTCCGTTAAGAAGGTGGAGCATCAACACTTCCCGTCTACCTTATCCTTTATCCTTCCCCGTGAACGATGGAGATGGGGGCCGCCGGCAATGATGGCTACCACGTGTTGAGGTTTTAATATGGGTCGGATTGGTATGAATTCCTACTTACCACTTCCTAAGCAACTCTTATTAGATAATCAGCAGTCATACATGATGAAGTCAGTGTGCAATCCGCCAAAATCACCGTCACAACGCAACGCAACGCAACGGTTGAAAGCAGTGCAAAGCATTTGGCTGCGATCCGCTAGGACATTGGCAAGAGTCTATTATTTTTCTCCGGATAAACCAGTCTAGAGGCCGTGAAGCAATTGACGGGTTAAACTATCTCAGCCAAGAATCTATTCACTGGGTTCCTGCTCCGAAATCATGTTCGCAAATCATTAAATTCTAATGATGGTCACACCTCTAATACCCATTTCAGGGTCCGCTTTTTAGTATCTTCTAGTTGCTATAAAATATGTGGTTCGAAGATGTACTGGTTAGAGTAGCACAAATTAATCTTCGACACAAACGTTGTTCAAATGCGACCTGGCGGGGAAGAGGTGTTAGATGTAACTCTCTGCTCTGTTGGCATAACAATTTCGTATTTCAAACTCGACTCTCCACTGCGTTTTGAAGAAATACAATGAAATTTATCATAAACGATAGCGAGAAACAACTCGAAAAAATACCAATTTGCTGCCATACACTTTACTGTAAATACTTTACGAATTTTGGAAATTTTGGATGAATCGTATTCTACATTTTCGCACCAAAAATTATGTGAAAACGATGGCTATTAGATTGACAACATCGAAATAACCCCAGACGATGTTAAGTATGCCGGCATATCCTGAAGGGCTTGATGTGGGCAGCCAGTTCCGAGAAGAGTACCTCTGATCCGTTCAAACAAAGACGCAGATACTTTCCGAAATTGAAGCAATTTATCGATAAGTATTTATCCAATTCCATCGAAAAATATCACGTCCATGAAGAAATCTGTAGTGGTTGGGTCTTTCGAACTGCTATTAAAAGAAAATAACGACGATTAAAATAACATTTGTGCATAAGACAGTCCACCAAACGTGTCACCAGCACGTAAAATCAAAAATTGTTGGATTGTTATCACACGTATGGTGTAAGACTGGGAGGCTCCAAAAGAGCAGCAATAGAGTTTTCAAATCAAGCAAATGTTAAGAGAAATCGGCATCGTCACTGTCTAAATCTTAATTCGAGACGTTCGTCACATACTGCGGAAAATCGAAGACAGTGGGGCATTAAGTGCACTGTAAATGTATTTATGGCAGTATATAAATGAAACGAAATGGAATTTTCAATTCGATGTTTTGTTTTCAAATGACGTTCACTGAAATTCAATTTTTAAAGCTTTCCACGCCACGTATACTTAAGTGAGAATTTTAAATATACAGATCGGAAAGGATTATTAAGCACAGGCTACCGACCTGTTCTTAATGACCATGCCACGGCTAATTTTCCGATCGATATATTGCAATTCCTTACTCTTATTTGGGTACTTCGGCTCTAAATTTAATTTCTAGTTAATTAAATGTCGGTCAATGAAAAAAAAAATGATACTACAGATTTGCCGACATATGAAATGAAAAAAGAAATTTTTTCCATTTTTTATAAAATCTGCAAAGCGAGAAGTTAAGGGCAACCTATCGATCCTCACTTTAGCACCACCACCAAGCCTCTTGTATATAAACAGTTACCGAAAATTGCAACCGCCCACCATATTACAATCCGATTGCTTGCATTACCGAAAGTCAATTAAAATGCGAAGCTTGAATATGAAAATACATTTTATCATCGCTCTCTTTCGTACCACCCCGGGTACACGCGGGATGCCAGCCATGTCATTCCACGCCACAGCCTACCGAAACTTCACTTGACGAGGTCGGTAATCTTGCATCCTCTCCCCATCAGTTGGCGTACCTAGAGACGTACCTACCACCTACCGACATCCGCCAAGAGTATCCTCTTTCCGTTGAGCCTAACCAAACCACCAGGGGAAAGAACAAAAAAAAACAGCAACTACGCAGCATATTGCAGAACAGCGCTGCTGCCGGCACACAGCACAGGCCTGTCCAACTGCCTGCCCAAATCAACCCAATGCGCGATGAGTGTGATGGTTTGCCCAGCCGAGCGATGCGATGATGGTAGGCCGCGTGTGTTCCAAAACGCTACGACTCAGTCCAGCTAGCAGCAGCATCAACTACGAACCGGCAGCCAGCAAGCAAGCGGTCCGCATAGGCAGCGGAGTGCTAGTACAAGAGGGGAAGCGATGCCTCGTTCAACAACCGTCAGTCGATCGGTAGCGGTTGGTGAGGCACTGGGTGGTGGGTGGTGGCAATGATGAATGCAAACAACCCAGCCAGTCGTAGCCGAAAGGAGAATGAGAAATTTTGTTCGCACGTGGAGGTACGGCACAACATTTCGAACGGCAACGGGCGGTTGCTTCTAGTTGTTTGTGTTCTTTTTCCGCGTCCCCTTCGCCCGTTCGACGTCGAGGTTGTTTTTATTCGGTTTCGATTTTCCACTACCACTGCGAACGTGGGTTGGTTACCTACACACCGATAGCCTCATTCGTTGTTCGGGTAGTATGGGTGGCTGGTGGTTGGTGGTGCTACGATCGCATCCGAAAGCTTCGGCAGTCGGTTTTAGTTCGTCTAGTTAGGCCGAAGTACTGCCGAACGAGACGATTGCATTGCATTGGCTGGAAGCTTTAGATTCGAGATGCTGCAACTCGAGATGTATGCTCGGTATGAATCACGAATGCGATTAGTCGAAATTAGTTGCAACTCAAGAATTTTAAGCCTAATGAAATGACGTAATTGGTACGTAATAAACTTGATTTATAGGGCACATTATAATTTTATTGTGGATTTGAACAGCAAAACGTTTGGTAATATCTAACTAGGGTTACTTACCGTCCTTATTTTAAAGAACACTTTCTTAATTTCGATGCTTTCAGGAGGTGTCCTTAATTTTACTTCAAATGTCCTTATTTTTAGTCTCAATTCATGGTATTTTGGAAATCTATCAGATCAAGTACGTTCAGACGAATGAAACATTTCATTCACTATTCTAGGTGGTTACTTTCTTACAGTTCATTTGATTTGTTATGTGCATATTAATAATTCAAAAGGATTGATTAAGTTTATTTGTTGAAGTAAAGTAGAGTATAATATGTTTCAACATTTTACTTAAAAATGAGTTTTTTTTGAAGATAATTGATTCTGCAATTTTACAAAAGCTCATCGCTGTTGGTGCCCAGTAAACTATCAGGCGGCTAGGCGGGTTAAACTACATGCTGGCGATCGATAGGCTATTGAAACGTTGTTCTAGGCTACCCGCCGTAACTTGCCGTTCACTGTAAAAGTAGTGTGGGTGGTGCTTATCTGCAGTTGCACCAAGGAATGGCAGGTTTGTTCTAATGCAACTGGCAAGGTCAACATAAAACGAGATCATCCGGTGTTGCTTCTGCTCCTGCGCCTAATTGTTGGCTAGGGAGGTGAGTTTTGCTTCTCTTTCTTCTGTTAGTTGTGGAGGAGAGAGATGCTCGTTCGATTTATCCTCCACAGGGATAGTGGCTAGTGCTTTTGTATTCTTTTTAAACCGTTCACAAGCTTGAGAAATTTACAGCTTTATTTTAACGGTTTAACCAGTTATGTGCATTAAACTTTGCAAAAACTTACCACTCTACGGTTATTGTGAGTTGTAATTTTCCACTCAACCAGGGCTAAATTTCATGACGAATTCCAGAAGCAATAAAAGAGTACATATTAGTACATACATGAGTCTCCTTTTTCACTCACTAGGTAATAAAGCGTAAGCATAAGCATAAGCATAAGAGATCGCCCGTAGTTGCTACTCCGTTATTGACCAGAACCAAATTAGGTTGCAAACTGTTGATTGGAACAACATGCTTGGGAATAACATGATGAGCCACATTGTACAATCTATTCTGACCCCTGCATGCTGATCAATACCGACGCCGGCCACGTCCGAATGCAGATCTTCTGGGAAAGGAAGGAATGTTAGTCCGATACATGTTGCTACTAGAGACCGAGGAATCCTCTGCATCTCCACATGTATCACGGGAAAGGGAGAGTTGTTAGTAAGTGTGCCAAAAGCGTTATCATGTAATAATTGCTCTGGGCAGCCGGCTGCCGAGAATTTGGGAAATTTATCATTTGTTGTATTAATACGATTAGCAAAATAAGCAACTTGAACTCCGGATAGCCGGCTATAAGGAGCACTTCTTATATTTTTTAATACTATTCAATCACGCGACGAATTTTTTCGTGGTTTCTATAGTGTCAGTGCTGATTTTACCCAGCGATCGCTTGAATAAAATGAGGAATCTTATACAGAAGGTTCATCAGATTCTTTCATAGGTGTCGCGGAGTTGGTGGTTTGGAAGGAAATAGGGTCTAGGATTCGCTCCAAGCAAGCGATGCGACCTGTAAAGCATAGTTTATTAGTTTGTAGTTCAGTTAGTTTTCGAGAACACGATCGCTCAAAAAATAAGATCTTGTTTAGTTTTTTGTTCTTTTAAAATCTGGGTAGCCGGCTACCGAGAGCATCCTATGTTTTCTAAACAAAAGCAATTTCAACTCCACACAGCCGATCGTGGGAGTATTGCCCAGAAAAACTAATCTTATCTGCTTAATGGGCCGGATCACTATTTATTGCGACATTATTTAGACTAACTTCGCTATTCCTTCTCTATACGATATATTTTTGGGTTGCAAACTACCGAGTGATAACACGTTATACAGACAAAGAGTTATGATAGCTCTAGATGTTATAAATCAATGAAAGTGTTTCCTATTTCTAATATCGGATTGTTTGTGAAATACACGTATACGAACGATTATATCGAACATTGAAGGTAAATACAGAGGATCGTTAACCTAATGGACGGGCTTGTTACCAATAACGGAACTTAAAATTAGATTCATTAAAACAGACGCGGCGAATTTTCAGTACGTATTGATCCGCGATCATCGATACTAGTCAAATTAAAGTCTTATTGGAGCTGATTTCCGAACAACATTTACGGTATTGCTTTCTCGGCTAGATCTGTTCGCACACTCTCATTCTGCTACTACCGGCAGAAGGCTGATAGCTCCCAGTCGTCGCCAGTCTAAGGACCAAATGTCATCAATAGACTTAGACTCGCGTGGAGGCATGAGATAGAATTGAAAGCTAACCAATGAAAATGACAGCAAAACACTTATTCTTCGTGCTAACATAACTGAAGGTAATTGCCAACCGGTCCCCGATCCCTCTCGCGAATTGTCAATTCTCAAACCTCATAGATGATTGAAATCATCATTCCACTCAAATAAGGTCATGTGTTTTCCCTAAGCACATTGAATGCTCTGTGGATCAGTTCCCCCGTTGGTAAAACAAACCCTAAACAAACATAGAAATTAGTTTGCCGACCGTCAGATACGTGTTCCTTTACAGCGCCATCACATTGACGGACACCCAAAATTTACATGCGACAAAATATCTGCAATCCCGAATATAAAAGATTCAAAACCTCTACTCATTTGCAATAAAATAAGAAAGCAAAAAAAAAACAGTTGAATATCCAAGGCGACTCATTTTCAAAGATAGCACCGCCGATGAATCACTAAATAAAAATAGGTGACAAGGGACGCGGACGAAATTAGCTGA
This sequence comes from Topomyia yanbarensis, assembly GCF_030247195.1. Taxonomy (NCBI): domain Eukaryota; kingdom Metazoa; phylum Arthropoda; class Insecta; order Diptera; family Culicidae; genus Topomyia; species Topomyia yanbarensis. The sequence goes on from NC_080671.1 coordinate 107,813,673, forward strand.
GCACCGACCGGCTGGTTTGCCACCTATTTTTCGGGCGAAGAATTTTGGGGCGACACCTGGTAGTCGCTAGACGCTGGTGAAACGCCAAGTATTTGAATATATCAATTTTTCTTATTGCCGTATCTTTTTTCACTTTTCGGATCGATTTTTTTTCTCTGAAAACCCATTTTTCACTATTTTTACAATGTACACTGTATTTCTAGACATTTTCTGTGCACTTTTATTGTCCTTGCATCGGGAATCGACGACCCGTGATGCGAGGAAAAGATAATTTTTCATTTGCCGGAATTCGATTTTCACAAACTGTCACCACTCGCGTCTGTCGAAAATATTCCGAAAAATGCTTTTATAAGCCACTTCATATTGTATAGTCGTTAAATTGCACCGTTATTCACACTTTCAATAACCGGGAGGCAGTAAACTGTGCCGAAAATGATGAAAATTAACCGACTCGAAGGGAGCTCTACGAGAGTCAACCGCTCGCGACGAAGATACACACACTCCTCCTTTTTCACTCACTAGGTAATAAAAAGCGATTAAAGTGCTCTAAAACATTGAACAATCGCTTTGATTCAATTTCTGTTTGCCTTCACTTAGTGTCCTTCACCCCTAGGTCAGTAAAAATCTGCAGGTCAAAACCTCTCCAGAGGTGGCAACCCTATTTTTCATAGTTCTGTGGGACCCCAGAGGTGCAAAAAAAGCGCTGTCCTGAATAAAAAATATTGCAAATCTTTTCTAAAAACCACTGATGTATAGAATCGAAATAAAATCAGTGACGCTGGAAAAATAGAAACAAGAATGAACACCCCAGATGAACATTTTGTCATCTGTCATTTCGACTAGTTTTGAATCAAGCCAATAATAGGGGGCTGATTCAAGATGTCCTCAATTTGCTCTCAGCACATTTTATTACCCTATCTCTAACCCAAGTAAAAAAAATATTCAAACCGAACTTCTAGGAAGAAGAAAGGAAACTAAGTGCGGAAATGAACTGTTCAGTTGGTAATATTTTCAGTTAATTTTCTGCAAATTTCGGTTAACTTGCCAAGGAATTTAAAAGTTTGAATTTAAACTTTAAAAGTAGAGTAAGCTCGAGAGTTTCTTTTCTAGCAATGGTGTAAATGTTTATCTTAGGCTGTATATCTTGATTGTACCTTTTTGTGCGGAGTAGAGGCATTTGCGGAGACAAATTCAATATTTTACCCTATATGATAAGTAACATATATGTAATCGAGATTATTTATATTACGAGAGACCTATAACTACTCTGTGTTCAAATCCTGAAAATCATCCTTCGACACGTTGGTCGTTTTACCTTAAATTAGTACTTTTGCTAGAAATCTGTTGCCAAAAGGGCATCTTTTCATTCTAAATCAAAGAAGTTCCACCATAAAAGAAGGACGAAAACTAATAGGTGCATACAATAATAGAATGGACACACTGGAAGGTTCATTGCTTTTTAGCTACTACTTTAGATGCTGGTAAACGAATCTTCAAATAATTGGGTGTCGTAAACATTTCAAAACATTCTGAGACGATGGCCCTCAATTTTTTATTTTTTTAAAGATTTTTTAGTATATTTACTTATGTATTTTATTCGTTTTGTTTATTTCATTTTATTTTAAACATTCAATCGACTTTATTCTTTTCGGTTTTTCTTTAATTTTCTTCAGCATTGTTGTTTTTTATCAATTTCATTTATTTTATTGTTTATAATAATATTGTTCAGTTTATTCACTTATAGATTTTAATATTTTTAATTTTGTTATGTGTTATCTTTCTCATATAGAAAGGCTATGCAACCACTCTAAAATCGACAACCTTATTCCAGCCCAGAAGACCGAGTGTCATATACCATTCGACTCAGTCCGTCGAGATCAGCAAATATCTTTCCACATCCAAAACAACACGCGTGATGAGTGTGATGATTTCCTCTGCCTCACCGTCGCCGACACCATGATTGACACATTTTGTTTTGTACCATTTTTCCACTGTTATAAATATCATTTTTGTATGTATGTATTGGGAGCTAAGACTCTCAAGAAAAACCTATTTCAATTCACCAAGTGGTGCAATTGCGCCTTTCTTATTTCTCCAAACTATAACTCCATGGCTGGTTATGTTCAATATAATTGTGGAAATGTCTATTACATCCTTAGTACACTTCCCTAGTAACAACTGTAGTTTTATAGCTCTTGAAGTCGCCCTTAAAACTTAATTTGCACTTGTAGTGTGCTATAAAACTTCAATTGTTACTTGGGTTACCTTCGTGTCGATGGTGAATCACTTAAAACAAAAAAATATTATCTTTAATTTGCACCCATTTTAATAAATTTTGAATCATTTTGATAGTGATGACAGTTGAAATGAAAAAATGCTGTGCGGCCGCACTTTTCAACCCGTAACTCCGGAACCAGAATCCCGATTGAACCGAAATCGACAGCAGCCGACGAGCAGGTTGTATCTTTCATTCAAGAGTAAAATAAATATTTTCCCGTATTATCGAGAGTGGAACGAGTAAAGTCATTATGACGCATAATACATTTGGCTATAGTTAAAAATGACACAAATCCTACCAAAAAATGTTGTAGGAGTGATTTTCACAAAATTAGTCAAATTTTTGAATAATAATATTGAAAAAAGTCTTCATCGAGTCCTACACTGGAAAAAATCTATTTTAAAAATTTGAAGTCGATTTACTAAAAAACCCATTTCTGATTTGGATGAAATTTTGTTCCAAAATAAGTAATTATGTTCCCTACCTATCGTCAAAAATTAAAGTTGGGCACTTGCAAAGAAAAAAAAGTTACTTAAAAAAACTTTTCCTTATCCAAACTGAATTTTTTTTTCAGTGTATTTTTATCGAAAACTAAACCAATGAAAGTCATAATCATCTCAGAATCCAATTGCCCAACTGCTAGTGGCCGGATACATACAAAAAGTATCAGTAACGAATTTGGTATATATTCATAACAAACATGAATGTAAAATTTCAAATGAGTACAATTATTAGTTAACACTAAAAGTTTTCTACTTTTACATTTTTTAAATAATTAGCACGATGACGAAGTCGACCGATAAATCGACACACAATGACCTCCACTGCGAGCCGTGTCAAACAACCTCGTCATAAAGCTGTGGAATAATGTTTGCAAGCACGGCGCACAGCAAAAATCAATCCACATCGACCCGCGAGTTGGCCACGTCAGCGCGCACAGATCGGTGGTCGTTTGATTAAGGTGGTGCGGAGTATGAAAAAAACACCACACATAAAAAAGGCCCACAAGCCGTCTCGGTCTCCTCGATGCATTGCTATCGAGGCGTAAATGCAATAACCATCTTAAAACAATTGTCTGTCAGAGGTTCTTTAGCACTGATGCACGCAATATGCTTGATGATGTTTGCAATACCATCAAACCCCTCAACCTAGGGGGAATACATAGTAGTTTTTTAAACAAAAAATGAGAATAACTCTAGTACTGTTCGATATATCAAATCATTCGGTTAAATAAAATTGTGTATTTCTATAATGGTAACAATTTTGTGGAACTGAAATGTTTAAAAATCTTTTTTTTTTCGAGGGTTGTATTACTGGAGCTGTAGAGCTAGGTTCTCGGACGGGTTCCCCGTCAGAATCACACACTACAATTGCAAACGAGAGAGGCAACGTCGCCCACTAAAAATTGCTTAAGGCTAATTGCAGTGGACCGTGATTCTAAATGTGATATTCATTGTACGGTTCAGATATGTGTGGGCGTAGAGATTTTGCGATCGCATGTATCATCGCGAAGGGCTCGAGCATTTGTACGTTAACGTGTTTAATCGCGTGTGCGTTTGTATGTTGCGTGTGCTAACGTGTATGTAACTTCGCGTTCGATTGCATTTCGCATATTCACGTGTGTTCTTGGATGATCGAGTGTGCACCGTGGTCTGATAAATAATTTTCGGTGTACGGTTTAGATGCTAGAAGAAAGTAAGATCTTCCATATCATAAGAGTTTCCGGTCATGTCGCCATGGAACGTGTTGTCCAGTGAATAGGAGCTTTATTTTTTATTGGTCCAACCGAATAAGTTGCTAGGATGGAGGGAAATAATTTCCGGACGTGACCGATTCATGATCGGTCACGTCTGAAATCACCTTTCTAGGTTTGCATTTGAGACCGCGTTTGGAAGTTCGTAAGTGCTCGAACGTTTATCTTATTACCGGCGTGCTATCAAGTTTGCGCGATCGCGGGTGTAGGTTTTCATGGTTGATCGCGAAGGACCTAAGCGTTCGTATGTTAACGTGTTTGTCGCGTGTGCTCGCGTTCATGTGACTTCGCGTGTACAAAACTCGATTTTGTACCTGTTTGGCCATTCAAATATTCTCGTGCGTTCTTGGATGGTCACGCGGACCGTCATTCTGACATTTTGTTTACGGTGTACAATTTACATTTTGACAGGGAGTGAGGTACCCCATATCACTGAAGTTCCCGGTCATGTCGCCATGGAACGTGTTGTCCAGTGGATATGAGAGCTTTCTTTTTTAATTGGTCGAATTGAAGGCATGGACCTAGTCTGCTGATACCAAAGATGGAAACTTCTGGAAGTGACCGATTCATGATCGTGGGGGCGCTGAAACGATCATCTGATCACCGCGATGTTATCATGTTTGCGAGATCGCGCGTGTAGGTGCCGTGGATGATCGCGAAGGGCTCAAGCATTTGTGTGTTAACGGATTTGTCACGTTATCCTTCCTCAGAGCTAAACAAGAAAATAAAGAAGTAATAATAGAATATTTGTTTACTGATATAAATGCTTATCCATGGGATTATTGATTAATAAAAATATACTTAGTTGCTAAATTAGACAATATCTTCTCACAAACTGAGTTTTATTGGATTCTGAGATGATTACGACTTTCATTCGTTTAGTTTTCGATAAAAATACAATGAAAGCAAATTCAGTTTGGACAAAGAAAAATTGTTTTTCATATAAATATTTTTTCTTTAAAGTGTCCAACTTGAATTTTTGAATCCAAATCAAAGATGGGGTTTTTTCATCCAAATCAAAGATGGGGTTTTTGTAAAACGACTTTAAATTTTCAAATCGATTTATTTTCAGTGTAGGAGTTGAAGAATTTTTTCAATATTTTTATTCAAAAATTTGACTAATTTTGTGGAAATCACTCCTACAACATTTTTTTATAGGATTTGTCATTTTTAGATTATAGCCGTTTGAAATTTTTCAAAAAAAAGACTAAAAGGCAGTCTAGATCATTTTTGGAAAAACAAAGTATGCAAAGTTGCTTTTTGTGACGAAGTCTTCATGTACAGAAAGTTTCTTTTAAATCCGAGAGGGTGCTACCAACTATTGACGTTTTCAAGACAGAAATCGTTCAAGATTCTCTCATATTTTCTTACACATAGTTGGCCGACAGCTAGTTATGCAATTATTTATGGATGATAATAATAACTACATATTTAGGATGCATCAGGATTCAGCTCCGTACTGTAGCAGCACAACGAATATACTTTGTAATCGAGATACTTTCGCGTATCCACTAATAATTCGAAACCAAAACTACACAAAGTTCATTTGAAAGTCGGTATGCGCAAAGTTGCCGGAACTCTGGCCGAAATTAATTTATTTGTCGTGGTTGCAATAATCACATTTTATGGTTTTTCACCGTTTAAGTATTATGATGGAGAAGCTATATGGGAAATTTCTATGGGACCACACTAACCAATTAATGTCAGATCGGGATTAAATTCAGCAGCAGCCAATTAAAGCATTGCACTAATCATTTCACATTTGCAAGATGGTGGACAACTGTCAAGAATATGAGTAATAGGTGTGAAATTAACTTTGAACAATGGCAAGTTGGCCAATGTGATGAAAGCGACTCATTTCAATTAGTTTTGCATCATTTAGATAAAATTATTATACCGTTTTGTTTAGGAATTTCGCATGTGACCGCATACTTCAACCCGTAACACGGGAACCAGAACTCCGATTCCAATGAAATTTAATAGCAGTCAACAGCGATACTGTAGATTTCATTTGCGACCAAATTTGGGAAAATAGAGTCAGACAGTTCTGAGAAGCAGCTATTAATTCACTTCAGGAACTGACACTTTCTCAAAGCTTCCGGTACCGCCAAAGGTGTCTAAAGTGAATGTGGGTTTGATTGGGAACCAGTGAGCTGAAACTATAAATCCAAGCAATTCGAACATATTTTGTGAGATTTTGCATCTTTTAGATAACTAATGACGAAATGAAAAAATATGTTTCTTATATTTTTGATAAGGAATGACTTTATTAAATATTATGACTTTCTGAGAGATCTCATAACATTTTGAATGGAAGTTCTGAGGTATTATTTTCTTATTTTTATTCTTCAGTAAGAATATGTTACGTCGCGTTCTAAATTACTGCCACCCACATGCCACAATTTGTCCTACGCCATCCTCACCCCTCAAAGTGTGGCATAATTTTTGAAGTTTCTATTTTAATCAGGCAGCTTCATTTGTTTTTTCTACCGAGAAATATCACAAGATTTCAAACAAAGTAATTTTCCGATTAAAACATCTTATAGATAGAGATTTTTGCCCAATACTGATCTTACTTCTTATTTTACTTACTTGATTACTTCCTCTTGGGTAGACAAAATATTCAAGTAATATTTGTGGAACTAACCTGTATGTAGCACATATCTAATAATACAAATCCGGTTTTCAACTACTAACAATAAACAACAATGTATCTACAAAGTTAGAAGGCAATTAGATACGTATTTCTTTCTGTCCCCTACCTACCGCACGACGTACAGCAATCGCGCAGCAGCCGAACCACGCAGCCTACGATTGCCATATCTACCTACGGTACGCGCTTACTGTGGCAGTAAGTGAGGCACGGCACAACATTTCGACCGAATTCGGCTTGCGCGTGAACTTTTTTTTTGTCCCCTTCTTCCGTTTCTCTGAAGACCTGTGAAGCGTGATGTTGTTCATCCTTCGAATGATTTTTATTTTAAATTGTATTCTTTTTTTGTTGTTTTTGGTCAACTGCGACCGCGGATGCACATCGTGGTTGAATGCGCGCGCGTGCGAAGATTATCGAGCGCAAGGCTTAACCTTTTCTGATTTCTTGACTATGAAGAGACTATACTGTACTAATTCGATCATTCCTATTGCCTCCGAAAAATGATTTCCCCCATCAAACGTCAGTGTGTTTTGTATATTGATTTGTGACCTCAACGTATTTGCGATTATACGGACTCGAGCCGTAAACATGCAAATTAGGGAATTTTGATTAGATTTCATGGTCGCTATTTTTAGCCGTACATTCAAAAACATGGTTAGGTGTGGGGGTTTTAGTCGGACCGGATTCGTGGAAGAAGAAGCTTGATAAGACAGCAGTTGAGTTGGAATAATTTTGGGTAATCCTTTGCGGTTTCGATCTGGGATTACCGATTCATATATTTATTTTGGGTTGTCGATTCCCGGATCTGTCCCGGGAGGCCTTATCTTATGTAATCTAATGGAAAATTCGTTTAATTTGTTACGTATCGATTTCGTAACGTTCTTATTGTGGTGGTGGGGCCACACTGTACTCACCAGCTATTAGGGTCGTTTCACGGTTGTCTCCTGGAGAAATTCACACTGGGCGGACTTTTCTTCCCACACTATGGTCACTGAGCGAATCGTAATTAATTTTCGGCGGAAACAAGTACCTAAAGGAATGCACTGTAAACAAAATGGACGACACAACTTGTATATACAGACCATACACTTTTTATTTAACACTACTATTCTTTTTTTTTGATTTCTTGACTTGAGCCAGAAGGGCTATTAATAAAAACAAACAAATTTATTACTTGCTTTTTATTCGACGAAAACTTTCTTCTGTCGATACCGTTGCGATCGTGATGACGTTGGTCGACTTGCAGCTGGCTCGATGAGGCGCGGGCTTCGACGGTGGTGCAGTAACGTACGGACTATAGCGACGGGGGACTCCTGAAGAAGCAGCAACTCGGCCTATTGGTAGCGGAGGCCTGCGTTTCACTTTTGGGCCCGGAGAGTGGTACAATGCGCACTTTATCTTCTACACGAGTGTCTAACACTAAGTCGAGTGGGATTTACAGCGTTTTCGGTCTAGTAGAGCCTACCCTCCGGTACTTGGGTACTGGCCTCTACAATGGCGTAAAAATCTTGCCAATCACTGACCGTTCTTGCACTCGCGTCGTACTAGTACACTACACAGAAACCGGTAACCACACTTATCCCACTCGACTGGCCGGACAGAACCTTAACGTTCGTGTGGTGGTTCTGAACGGCGAAAACAAGATCCTACGGATCAGCTTATATCACAAGACTTTTCTTACGATGGAAACGCGCGGTCAAGTATCTAGTGACTCGCTGCTGCTAGTCTTCACTCCTCCGGGCCGATTAACTATTAGAGACCGCATTAAGATTTCGCGGTACATTTTATCATTGCCCTGTCCACTTTCCAACACATACCCTCCGCGCCTCCTCGCATCCTGCCACCCCGCATTTGATGACGGTGATGATGCGATGACAGAATGATGATGGTTGACGTTTACAAACATGTTATCGTTTTGGTTGGTGTCACGAAATATGCTCAAATTTTAGTACAATGTATTGACATGCTAAACGTGCGGTACTTGTTTCCTTGATTTTTTTTTATAATGAACAATTATAACAAATATAATAACAAAATGAATAATAAATAAACAAGCAAAATAAATAACAAATATAAATAAATAAATAAATAAATAAATAAATAAATAAATAAATAAATAAGCACATAAATATATAAATAAATAAATAAGTAAATAAATCTATGAACAAATAAATAACGAAACCTACATTTGACACCAACCAGGGCTATTAAGCAGAACTTAAACGCGACTCAAACATGCAAGCACGGAGTAGTAACGGTTTGACGTTTAAATTCTACTTAGACATTTACGAACAATAATTTTAAAGTATAAACAAAGAACAGGCGTCGTCAAATACACGAGATAGACCGTACACTGTTATTTATTTATACGACAAAAAAAATAACAATATTTACAAATATATACAAGCTGGGCTCAGTGACCAAAGCGACGATATTGTGACCTAAAAAATCACAGGTCACAATTTTCCCCGACTCGGGTAAAAAAAAACCCAAATGGTTTTTTTTTTCTCGAATGAATGCCGACTTCAAACGCGACTACTTCTTCCCGAGTGCCAGTTTTAATTCCGTGGAATGATTTTTCCAAAGGCCAGAGGAATCTGTCCCACGAAATTACTTGACTCTGAGGAAGTGAGCCTGTCCGTTTTTAGTCTCGCGCACTCACCGATGTATCTGTCACAATCAGGAACGATTCAATCCATCCATCAATCCCAAATCAACTGTGAAAGTTTCACTGTCGAAATTGCCTATAATGCGTCAGAATAAAAGCCGTTGCTGCATTTGCTGAGTAGAATTATTGATCGGATACGCTTCAAATGGCGGAAAATTACCAGAAAGAAATCAGACGGAATTTGACATTTCTTTCTGCTACCATTACCGTCACAAGGGCTATCCTTGGACGAAACATCTAACACTACCGCTTACATACCGCACACACTCACTCAGAATTCAATTTGCTAGCCTTTCATTCCTCTTCATTTACACTCACATTCATACCATAAATAATACTAAACACTAACTTTTAATTATGCTAGGGGCCCCTAAATTTAAATTTGTGCTTTACCGGACTCTTTTTCAAGAGTCGGAAAGACTATTACTTTTGTGAAATGGTTAACTCGTTGCGAACTTCTTTTACTCTCTCGTCATGCGAGAGAAAACTAGATGAAGTTACGCAGAATTAACCCATTCACGCTTAGAGTGTAAAGTCGACTTAAAACTGGCGGCGGGCAAACGTAACCCCGTCGTAACCCAGCACAACCCTGTCGTCCGGTTGTCTATTATCCGATCTGTCACAGCTACTCATACTCAGCTGACTAATGCTGATTGTTTATGTAGTGATGAAAAAAAAGGATGATTCGTGATGTTGGTAAGTATTTTTGTTGCTAATTATGTTTTTTTTGTTTTATTTTAGATATAACGTCGAAGTTTGCACCGTTTTTTTGAGATCGGTGGAGGATTCAGGAGGACGGAGAGTTGGCTGACACTGTGCTGTGCAGCTGTGGGTGTTTTTTGTGTGTTTATTTTATTTGTTTTTGTTTTGTAAATAAAGTGTAATCGATGGTGCTTTTTTTATAATTCATTCCGCGGTGGAGCGGAGAACTAGCTAACCGGGTTTCAAATGCACAGCTGGCCAAATACCCAAACTTTTGCCGTTCAAATCCTCCAGCTCATAGGAAGACGATCCGATTTTCGCCTTGACACGACATGGAAGGAATTGTTGGCCGTATTTGGCATTATAGTTCTGTGCTGCACTAGACGGTTTCATGTTTCTGCGGTATATCAGCTGTCCCTCTACGAAAGCTTGTGCAAACTTGCGGTGCCGTAAATTATAGCGCTGTTGGGAAGCGTTGTGAGCTTTCGCCAGATTTTTGCGGACAAGGTCGTAGATTCGCTCAAACATTTTCGATCGTCGTTCTTCCATCTCTTCCGAAGTCAGCTTTACATCGAGACGGGTGAGTAAATGATCGGTACCAACTTCAGAGTACTCGTGACCGTGATTAATGAAGTATGGTGTGAATCCAGTCGACGAGTGAACACTGGTATTCAAAACCATCTCGATCTCCGACACACGAGTGTCCCAAAGGCGTTGGTCCTCCCTCACGTATGTCCTGATAGCAGCATTGATAGTTCGGTTGACTCTTTCGACCGGGTTTGCCTGTGAGTGATATCGTGAGTTGAGCCAGTGGGCAACTTTGAAACGATCCAACAGCTCCTTGAACTCTTTGGAAATGAAACTGCTTCCGTTGTCAGTGATTATCACTTCAGGAACCGAGTTTCTCAGGAACCATTGGTCTTTCAAAATCGCACACATGGGGGCACTACTGACATTCCTCACAGGCTGAACCATTACCCATTTCGAAAAGTAGTCACAAACTACCAAAATGTGCTGACTACCGCGACGAGTGCGGGGGAGAGGGCCAATGAAATCCGCTGATACGATCTGCCAAGGGCGGGTGGCAATTTTCATGTTTCCCATGGCAGGTGCAACAGGGACGGAAGAAGCTTTGACTTCCTTGCACATTCCACACTGTTGAACGTACCGCCGTATTTCAACTGCCATCTTAGGCCAGTAGAATCTTTGACGGATCCGTGCAAGGGTTTTGTCGTAGCCTGGATGAAAGCAATCGTCGTGGTACTGTCGAAGAATATTTGGAACTTCGGTGGGCGGGGGAATCATTTTCCACTCGAAGCGAGTATCACAGGGATTATCGTTCACGGTGATAAACTTAAAGAGTTTACCATCGTCGATCTTGAAGTCTACAAAATCATCGGGCCGGCGGGCCACTTTGTCGGACATTGACGCGTACCACGACGATTCTTGAACAGCTGCGATGCTTCGCGAGAGGGCGTCCGGAACCACGTTCTCCTTGCCCTTGCGATGCTTGACGGTCATATCGAATTGCTGCAGATTCAACGCCCATCGGCTGCATCGTGACCCGACCTTCCATTTTGTACTGAGTATATGGGTCAGCGCGGAAGAATCGGTTATTAGGGTGAAATGGTAACCCTCAATATACCCACGGAATGCATCGATGGCGAGAATGGCTGCAAGCGCTTCCTTTTCTGCGGCATGGTAGTTCTTCTGGGGCGTTGTCAGTTTATGGGAGTAGAATGAAATGACCCGCTCTACCCCATCCTGTTCTTGTGTGAGAACCCCAGCTACCGCCACGTCACTAGCATCCGTTTGGATACAGAACTCCTTGCTGAAATCAGGACTGCCCAAGACTGGTGAAGATATCAGCCGCTCTTTGATTTCGCAAAATGCCTGTTCGGCGTCATCGTTCCAACGGATGGTTTTCGTTTTGCTTTGCAGAAGGTTTGTGAGTGCAGCGGTCACCCCGCTAAAGTCTAAGATGAAGCGCCGATAGTAATTAGCCATTCCTAGGAATCTCCTTAGTTTTGTTACGGTATTGGGCCGTTCGTATTCGACAATAGGACGAACTTTTTCCGGGTTGGCTCGAAGACCGTCTGTATTAAGGAGATATCCCAGGAAGGGAATCTCAGACACTCCAAACTTAGACTTTTCGAGGTTTATGCTTAGGTTTGCTTCCCTTAAGCGACGTGCAATCTCCACTAGAAGGCGTTCATGGTGTTCGAATGTCTCCGTCACCACAACAATGTCGTCGAGATAGACGAAGACGTACGGTTCAAGCATCCCGTGGCCCAGGACATTGTCCATCAGTCGTGCTAACGTAGCAGGACTGTTGATCAATCCAAAAGGCATCCGTGTGTATTGGAATAGCCCTTTGCCCTGTACACAAAAGGCCGTGTACTTCCGCGATTCTTGGTCCAATGGAACCTGGAGAAACGCTTCAGACAGGTCTATCGTGGACAGGTATTTAGCCTTGGGAAGTTGACCTAAAATTCGACCGGGATGAGGCAACGGATAAGCATCCCGAACAGTCCGCTCGTTAATCTTGCGCGCGTCCAAACAGAGCCGAACTTTGTTGGGCTTGATGACCGGCACGCAGTTAAGCGACCAATCCGAGTTGCTCCGTTCCAAAATCCCTAAACCCAACAGTCGTTCCAGCTCGACGGCTACCAGATCCTGCGTCTTCGGAGACATCACGTATGGAAACTGGCGGACTGGTGGTTTATTTTTCCATTCCTCTCCCAACACGATACGATGCTGAGCTCGGTTGGTCAGGGTCAATTTCCCTTCTTGAGCAGGAAGGAAAAGTTTTTTGACGTTCTCGATCACCATAATTTCATCATCGGTCAAAATATTTGCAGAACTACGGTGTTCGGTAATAGATGCCGACGCAGTGGACTCAATCCCTCCACAGTTTTGCATCGCGGGCTGAATTTTGAATTTCCTCCAAAAATCCATCCCGCAGATACAATCTATGAACAGATTTGCAACTACCAAAGTAGGAACTATTTTCACACATCCTTGGAAAGCAAATGGAAGATGAGCCTGACCTTGAATTTGCAGTTCATCTCCACTTGCAGACCGTAGAATCACGTTTTTGGAGGGACGATGCAACTTTTTGTACTTCAATTGCGAAAAAAGGGTTTCGCTAATAAGCGTATGATTGCTACCGCTGTCCAGGAGAGCACGTACCGGGTAACCGTAAATCTTTACGTGTGCGTACGGCCGGTTATCGTGGGGGACAGGGTAGGTAATTTGAAGAATTTCCGCAGACTCTGGGTAAATATCTCTGGTGGCCTGCACCCAGTAAGGGGGAGGCGTACGTTGAAGAAAACGGTCTTGACTTACGCGTTGGGTGTCTGCGAACGACGATTTTGGTTCGCGTTTGGTCCGTTTTTTAAACAAAACGGGCAATAGTTAGTCGGAAAACCGCGAAGACCGCACGTACTGCAAAATATGCCCCGAGGCTGTCTACACATCGCTACGTGATGACCAATCCTCCCGCAATTGTAGCAGGTATTGGCCGGTGGGGGAATGTGCGTGTTTATCAATTCTTCCAACGTGAACTGTGGACGAGAATTGAACCCAGATGGCACCGCGATCGGGTCTGGTCGGGCGGTATTTTGAGACGAATTTTGACTCGTTTGGGTGTTCGGTAAGGATTGGTTGTTTTTGTTGGAAAGTTGATTGGGACGAGACGAATTAGTGGATGTGTGTGAATTGTTTCTATTTTGGTTGACCTGAGATACTGCTGCGGTTTGATCTATCACCTGTTGAGTCTGGGATTGGTTCTTATTTTTTTTCTTCGAATTGTTTTCAGAGCTTTCGACCACTTGGACATTCCTGTCCGCCCCGAAAACCTTGTTGTATGCCGAGAAATTTAATGCATCTAATTTCTGTCCAGCAGCAACAAGTGTTTCAAGGTCGACTATCGGAATAAATGTCATTTGTCGCTTGTAGTCTACTCGCATATTCTGCTGTAGAATCTGTACTTTTTCGTAATCGGGAATCTGAACACTCATGGTTCTGAACAGTTTCTCGATTTCGAAATAGTACTCGTGGAAAGATTCATGTTTTTGTTGACGACGCTGGTAAATTTTCATTTTGATCAACGCGTCCAAATCAGGGTGCATGTAGGTGCGTTTTAATTCAAATACCAAATGCTGCCAATTCATCAATCTACCAGTGGCTCTTTGTGCCATATACCACTTGAGCGCTGAACCAACAAACAAATGCACAGCCGACTCGAAAAGCTCGACTTCCGACACATGCTCAGCTTGGGATAAAGCCTGTACAATTTCCAGAAACTCATTTAACTTCAGCCCTTGATCGTCACCACTGTATTTAGTGATGTTCCATTTGGACACAGGAAGAGTGTGACGGTTGTGGTACGGTGCGGGGTACGGATTGTGTAGAACACCACTATACATGGGAGGTGAATTTCGTTTAGGGAAAGATGGGATAGCCGAAGCATGGTTGTACATTTCGGGATTTGCTCCAGGAGGATTAGAAATTCTCGTCGGGTGATAGGGAATATTGTATGTATTGTTGGGAACTGGTATATTGTTAGAATGTAATGTACGATCTGGGATATTTTGAAAATTATGGTAACTAGATGAAGTATCGAATGAATTGGAAGGCTTTATAGGCGGAAAATTATAGTTTTGAAATGTTCTGAAATTTGTATCGGGGTGTTGTGAATATGAAGTAAATTGAGCATGATCGGGAAGAGTTTGAGTTACAGCATCTTTTACTTCTCTTCGTCGGGCTAAATCGGCTTCTAGATCCGTAATTCTCGCTTGCAACGAATGGATCCAATCAAGGTCATCCTGACTAAGAACGGAAACTCTCGGTCTAGGATTTTCATCTGCTTTGTCTGCATCCAACAGAGCTAAAATATCATTTCCCTCTTGCTGATCACTCTGCAAAGACGAAGCAGAACCTCGAAAGAAATATTCAAGAACCTCCGCTAATTCAACCACCGTATTTTGCAATTGACTGTGCAAGTTAGGCGACCCCCGCGAGTCCCTCAACACAGTCACTAAACGCATACCGACGTGTACCATTCTAGTGGAACAAACCTTCTTTTCCTCATCATCCTCCTGTTCCAAACACGATTTCAACTCGATAAACTTATGCGTACAAACCTCGACTTCCACAGTAGGATCACCCACTACTCTTCGTGGGCATTTTCCCGACGGATCATCCCTTTCCACCTTCAATTGGTCTCGCAGCCACTTGCGTTTTCGTGAGCGATCGAGACCGATAGACAAACTGACAGAACGGGCAGTCAGTTCATAATTCAGTTCATCGTCGGCTAAAAACTCCACACTCATATCAAAATACCAACCTTGGATCAGCTCACTAGCTTGATCGAATGTGAGCTGTGCCATTGCCATTGTATAAAAAGGCAAAAATTAACAAAATTATCACAAACCTCAAATAGTTTTAACACCCGCTAGAAAAGTAAACAAAAACCCGACAAGAAACAAATGTAATGGTATTAGTAAATGTCAAATTCAATCCGATCAATGCTACCTGTGTATGAAAAATGTTCAAAACAAACGATCAATTTTTCTACTCAAGCACTAGCAAACGACGGCGTGCCAGATATACAATTTTTCATCACTCGCAACAATTCGCAATTCCACTAATCACAATTAAATTTCAGAATCAACTTCCAGATTGGATATCGACCCAATGACTTCGCGATTAATGAAGTGAACAATGTGAATTGAATTTCTCCGGGAGACACAACGAAAAAGGGATTTGCTTCTGGTCTTGGAAACAAATCACTTTTTCTTTTATTTTGCGTTGGGCGCCAATTGTTACGTATCGATTTCGTAACGTTCTTATTGTGGTGGTGGGGCCACACTGTACTCACCAGCTATTAGGGTCGTTTCACGGTTGTCTCCTGGAGAAATTCACACTGGGCGGACTTTTCTTCCCACACTATGGTCACTGAGCGAATCGTAATTAATTTTCGGCGGAAACAAGTACCTAAAGGAATGCACTGTAAACAAAATGGACGACACAACTTGTATATACAGACCATACACTTTTTATTTAACACTACTATTCTTTTTTTTTGATTTCTTGACTTGAGCCAGAAGGGCTATTAATAAAAACAAACAAATTTATTACTTGCTTTTTATTCGACGAAAACTTTCTTCTGTCGATACCGTTGCGATCGTGATGACGTTGGTCGACTTGCAGCTGGCTCGATGAGGCGCGGGCTTCGACGGTGGTGCAGTAACGTACGGACTATAGCGACGGGGGACTCCTGAAGAAGCAGCAACTCGGCCTATTGGTAGCGGAGGCCTGCGTTTCACTTTTGGGCCCGGAGAGTGGTACAATGCGCACTTTATCTTCTACACGAGTGTCTAACACTAAGTCGAGTGGGATTTACAGCGTTTTCGGTCTAGTAGAGCCTACCCTCCGGTACTTGGGTACTGGCCTCTACAATGGCGTAAAAATCTTGCCAATCACTGACCGTTCTTGCACTCGCGTCGTACTAGTACACTACACAGAAACCGGTAACCACACTTATCCCACTCGACTGGCCGGACAGAACCTTAACGTTCGTGTGGTGGTTCTGAACGGCGAAAACAAGATCCTACGGATCAGCTTATATCACAAGACTTTTCTTACGATGGAAACGCGCGGTCAAGTATCTAGTGACTCGCTGCTGCTAGTCTTCACTCCTCCGGGCCGATTAACTATTAGAGACCGCATTAAGATTTCGCGGTACATTTTATCATTGCCCTGTCCACTTTCCAACACATACCCTCCGCGCCTCCTCGCATCCTGCCACCCCGCATTTGATGACGGTGATGATGCGATGACAGAATGATGATGGTTGACGTTTACAAACATGTTATCGTTTTGGTTGGTGTCACGAAATATGCTCAAATTTTAGTACAATGTATTGACATGCTAAACGTGCGGTACTTGTTTCCTTGATTTTTTTTATAATGAACAATTATAACGAATATAATAACAAAATGAATAATAAATAAACAAGCAAAATAAATAACAAATATAAATAAATAAATAAATAAATAAATAAATAAATAAATAAGCACATAAATATATAAATAAATAAATAAGTAAATAAATCTATGAACAAATAAATAACGAAACCTACATTTGACACCAACCAGGGCTATTAAGCAGAACTTAAACGCGACTCAAACATGCAAGCACGGAGTAGTAACGGTTTGACGTTTAAATTCTACTTAGACATTTACGAACAATAATTTTAAAGTATAAACAAAGAACAGGCGTCGTCAAATACACGAGATAGACCGTACACTGTTATTTATTTATACGACAAAAAAAAATAACAATATTTACAAATATATACAAGCTGGGCTCAGTGACCAAAGCGACGATATTGTGACCTAAAAAATCACAGGTCACAAATTTAACTTTGAAATATAAACGTCGGTCCGATCCTTTATATTTCGCAATATTGTTGTACTGAGTCAATTTTCACTTTTAACCCCAGAACGTTGCACTGGGGTACAAATGTACCCCACGCCTTCTTTGGAGCCGTATGAAAACGAGAATTCTGCACCTGAGACCCTAACCATAATTCAATTTAGAGTGCTTAGTAAGAGTAGGAAAAAGTGGTATAGCCAGTTTACTTATAGCCTTCGTGGAAGCAGGTGTCGAAGTTGGCGTGGGGTACATTTGTACCCCAGTGTACCAGTGTTGCCGTTGGCATTTCGTCAGGTTTTGTGTTGTCAGTGGAAATTTGACTCGTGACAATACCAGTTTGAATACTTGTTATTTTATTGCGTAAGTAACAATTAGTATTATAAAATCGTTTTTAATCATTTATTCAATCAATTTAATTTATCTTTGAAGTAGAAAAAAATAGTTCTTATTTTTGCTGATTTTTATTGTTGTATTGTTTATTTCTTATAGTTTTTCAAAACAATGGCTCGCAAGTATAACTTGCGCACAGTTGCAGCTGTAACAGTAACGTTGCGTGTTACCAATGTAATGTATTACCGGTCAGAAAGGTTTTTTTTAAATTGCAATTTCCACCCCATTTCGTGATATTTTCCAAAATCCAATTTTTAAACATTCACTCTTCCAAATAATTGCACTTTTTCAAAAATATTGAAGTTCCATTTTATACCGTTTCTAGACCATTCTTTCAACTTTTAGAATCATTTGATTTTTGTTCAAATCAGTTGAAAATTCGCAAAGTAATAGTAATTTTTGTGAACTTTTTTGTATAAACCATTATACAAACCACACAGCTGTTTTTGTAATTAAAAAACGAAGAAAATGATGTACCATATATTTCTTTTGTTTGCATTTTTATCTGCGAAAATTGCGATCAAATCGTGGGGTACATTAATTTGTACCCCAGTGCAACGTTCTAGGGTAGAAAATGCAAGTGGATCGTTCTAGGGTTAAGGGGCCATTCATAAATTACGTAACGCCTTTAAGAGGAGAGGGGGTACGATAAAGTGTCACATGTTGTGACTTATGGGGGAGTAAGCTGGAACGTTACGTAACATGTTTTTACTGAAGAAAAAAAGTTTTTTTTTGAGAAATTGGTTACGTAATAGGAGAGGGGGTATAGACAAATTTGTGACAATTTGTTACATGGGGGGTGTCAATTTTGAGCAATTTTTGCGTTACGTAATTTATGAATGGTCCCTAATCAATAAGAACATTTCTGAAGATAAATGTGAAAGTTCGAAAACTATAGTTCAATTTTGTTGCAAGATTCATTTAGATAGTTTTTCTATTGCATAGAACTACACCAAACTTTTGGTTGTATTTTAAAGGGTCAATTTAACGACTTCTTCCAAAATATGGCGAACCTACTCCCATTCGTGCATTTGGTACGATATGTTAAAATGTTAAGGATATCCTAAAAGAATTGGTACACTTAAGGGTTTATATATGAAGTGAATCGAGAAAGTTTTGGAACTGTCATCATTGTCTATTCAAAATTACAAAAGTTTGCTAAACAAACTTTCTATAATAAGGTTGTGAATATTATAAAGTATTTAATTTTTTTTAATTAAATGATTTATAATAAACGGAATATTGACCTTCGCTCGTCAATGCAGTTTATTTTGTATGTTCACCGTACATGATTTCTCACGAATCGCTGAACTGCAAAAAAATTTCCAGT
Source organism: Topomyia yanbarensis (assembly GCF_030247195.1). Lineage (NCBI taxonomy): Eukaryota > Metazoa > Arthropoda > Insecta > Diptera > Culicidae > Topomyia > Topomyia yanbarensis. The sequence goes on from NC_080671.1 coordinate 107,832,890, forward strand.
AATTATGATGATTTTCCCTAATGGGTTTTGAGTTTTTTAATTTAATTTATCCTAATAATATTATAAGTGTTTTAAGGTCGTTTAATTTTGAATTTTATTCATTGAATTTATTTTATTCTATTTATTTTCTTCATTTTATTAATTTTACCATGCCTACTTATTTTGTTTATTTTGTTCATTCCATGTTTTACTTATTTTGTTTATTTTAATTGTTTTTTTTTAATTTTATTCGTTTTATGTAGTTTATTTATTTTGTTTCACTTGATTTATTTTTGATATTTTATTTAGTTTATATATTTGATTTATTTTGTTGATTTCATTTTTTTTATACATTTGATATATTTTAATTACTTTATTTATTGTATTCATTTCATTTGTTCATTCTATTCATTTTATATTTTGCTTTGTTTTATTTCATTTTTTATTTTATATTTTATATTTATATCAATTTCATTTATTCTATTATTTTCATAACTTTTTTATATTGTCTGATTGAGTGATTCTTAACCTAGGGTCCACAGACGCCTAGGGGGCCGTGAAGTCGTTGCTGGGGGTTCGCGAAGAAAAACATGTTTTCCGAGTGTATATATAAATTTCCAGTTTTGTTTTCTAACAAACTGAAAATAACATATTGATAATATACAAAATCGATGTTTATCGGTGGAGATCCGCAGCAACCAAAGGTGATTTCTAAGGGGTCCGTGGTACGAAAAAGGTTAAGAACCACTCTGCACAGTGTTTGAAAACGTCGCTTTCGTGCTCAAAAATAATAGCATCAAAATACATTTTTTAGAGATTAATTAACCTAAAAGTATTAAAGGATTTTTTTTAAATTCGTTTATTTGACATGGCTCATAGCGGTAGCTTAACGGAGCCGTGGATCTTTTGTATGTTTAAAAATACAAACAGGAATTTTTTTTTTATTCATTTCGTTTATTTGATAGGCACAAATGCGTTAGCTGGGCGGTGCCGAATTCTTTTGTTTTTACATTTTGAATATCTTAAAACTAGGAGGTTACAATGTTGAAATATTTTTTTTATAAAAGAGAAAAAATTTACAGCTATCTTAAGACTAGAAAAAAAAATTCTATATATAAGAGAGGGGGCAAAAGATTTTTTTTTATGAAAAATTTTAAAACAAGGAATTCAATAGTAATAGTTTTTTAGGAAATATTTACAGTTATCTTAAAACTAACAATATAGTTTGGTACACAAAAGGGGGAACAAATATTTATGAAAAATTTCACAGATGTTTTAAAACTAGGGATACAATTCTATTTACAAGATGGGGGACAATAGTTTTAACAAAGAGTAGAAATTACAACTATCTTAAAACTAGGAATACGGAATACAAATTTGATTTTTTATTGGATACTTATGCTTGGTCATTTCCAAAATCGGTGTAGAAGTAGTTGTATCAAGGACAGGGGAGAGAAGGCGTAGATGGTGACCGGTAGAGAAGAGCAAAACTTGCAACTTTCGGACAAACGGGAGATCAGCGAAACAAATTTCCGCCTCAGTCTAGTAGGTCGGATTGGCGGATGGTATTCTTCGGACCCGCGGGGAATCCTTCAAAGGGAATCCTTCGTACCTCGAGTCGCTCTCGCTTCAGATTCCGTAGTGATAAGGGCGACGGCGGTTACATAGTGGCAGTCTGAAGCTTATCGGTTCCACACGGCAAGAGGAAACTTCTAAAAACGAGAAATAAAAGAGAGGGGCTAAATTTGGATATTTATCGTTTTTATGAAAGTATAAATAAGGGACATATAGGGGAAATCACGATTTGCCAGCATATCTCGGACTGGGACTTTGGGTGGTCTACCTCGGGCCCGAAGGGAATCCTTTAACTGAGACCTGGCGTCCAAATACCCGGCGCATACCCAGACAACGTGCTCGATGTCATGATAGCCCTCGTCACAAGCGCACAGACTACTCTCCGCAAGCCCAATACGCCGCAAATGTGCATCTAAGGTGTAGTGGTTGGACATAAGTCGGGACATTACACGAATAAAATCCCGACCCACATCCATCCCCCTGAACCAAGGCTTCGTTGATACCTTTGGGATAATCGAATGTAGCCATCGTCCAAGTTCACCATTGCTCCACGAGGTTTGCCAACTGTTGAGTGTCCTCTGACGACAAATACTAAAAAATTCGTTGAAGCAGATTGGTCTTTCGTATATGTCACCATTTAATGCGCCCACCTTTGCTAATGAGTCGGCCTTTTCATTGCCCGGGATAGAACAATGAGAGGGGACCCAAACAAAGGTAATCTGATAAGATTTTTCAGATAACGTACACAAGGACTCCTGTATCTTCCCCAGAAAATACGGGAATTGCTTTTTAGGCTTCACCGCACAAAGAGCCTCGATAGAGCTGAGGCTGTCCGAAATGATGAAGTAGTGATCTGTGGGCAGAGTGTCGATGATCCCAAGGGTGTACTGAATTGCAGCTAACTCTGCGACGTAAACTGAAGCGGGATCATTGAGCTTGAATGAAGCGGTGATAGTATTGTTGAAGATACCGAAGCCAGTGGACCCATCGAGATTTGATCCGTCAGTGTAGAACATTTTGTCACAGTCGACTTCTCGGAATTTATTATAAAATATATTGGGGATCACTTGCGGGCGTATATGGTCCGGGATTCCACGAATCTCTTCCTTCATGGATGTGTCGAAGAATACAGTAGAATCAGAAGTATCTAGGAAACGAACACGGTTGGGAGTATGCGTAGAAGGATTAATGCTCTGTGCCATGTAGTCGAAGTACAAGGACATAAATCGGGTTTGAGAATTAAGCTCGACGAGCCTCTCGAAATTTTGAATAAATCGATTTTTTAGCGGAAGAACGCCCGCCAGCACTTCGAGACTCATCGTATGGGTCGAGTGCATGCAACCCAAGGCAATGCGCAAGCAACGATACTGGATTCTCTCCAGTTTGATGAAGTGTATGTTCGCAGCGGAGCGGAAACAGAAACACCCGTACTCCATCACCGACAATATCGTTGTTTTGTACAACCTGATCAGGTCTCCTGGGTGAGCACCCCACCATGTTCCAGTTATTGTTCGGAGAAAATTAATCCTTTGTTGGCATTTCTGTTTCAGATACCTAATGTGACATCCCCAGGTACCTTTAGAGTCGAACCAGACCCCGAGATATTTAAATGTGAAAACCTGGTTGATCGTTGCACCCATTAATAGAAGCTGGAGTTGCGCCGGCTCACGCTTCCTAGAAAAAACAACCAACTCAGTTTTCTCCGTGGAGAACTCAATACCCAGCTGAAGAGCCCAAGCAGACAAATTGTCCAAGGTATTTTGTAATGGTCCTTGCAAGTCGGCAGCTTTGGGCCCTGTAACAGAGACCACCCCGTCGTCTGCAAGTTGCCTTAGCATGCATGAATTGGCAAGACAATCGTCAATGTCATTCACGTAAAAATTGTAGAGTAGGGGACTTAGACATGAGCCCTGGGGAAGACCCATGTAGCTAAATCGCGATGTTGTTAAATCGCCATGCGAAAAGTGCATGTGCTTTTCAGACAACAGGTTTAGCAAAAAGTTATTTAAAATTGGTGAAAGACCATGCTGGTGCAGCTTCTCTGACAGAATGTTGATAGAAACTGAGTCAAAAGCCCCCTTAATATCCAAGAAGACTGATGCCATCTGCTCTTTGTTAGCATAGGCCATTTGGATTTCTGTAGAAAGCAACGCAAGGCAATCGTTCGTCACTTTGCCTTTGCGGAAGCCAAATTGTGTATCTGACAGTAAGCCATTTGCTTCAACCCAATTGTCGAGGCGAAACAAGATCATTTTCTCGAACAACTTCCGATTACAGGACAGCATTGCAATCGGCCGATACGAGTTGTGGTCGGAGGCTGGTTTTCCTGGTTTTTGAATGGCGATGACCTTCACTTGCCTCCAGTCATGAGGGACAATGTTACCCTCAAGAAACTTGTTAAATAAGTTCAGCAAGCGCCTTTTTGCAGTGTCAGGCAGATTCTTCAGCAAGTTGAATTTGATTCTGTCTAACCCTGGGGCGTTATTGTTGCATGATAAGAGAGCAAGTGAAAACTCCACCATCGAAAACGGTGTTTCGTTCGCGGTATCGGGAGGAGACGCGGCGCGGCACGTTTTCTGTACCGGGACAGAGTCCGGGCAGATCTTCTTGGCGAAAGCGAATATCCAACGGTTTGAATATTCCACGTTCTCGTTGGTACTATTACGGTTACGCATACGTCGAGCCGTACCCCAAAGAGTGCTCATCGCTGTTTCTCTCGTTAACCCGTCGACGAACCGGCGCCAATAACTGCGTTTTACATTTCTTATAAAAGAAATGTATAGAATTCGCTCAAACTTTCAAGATTTTTTCCGAGGCCCGGAGGGCCGAGTCTTATATACCAATCGACTCAGCTCGACGATTTGGGACAATGTCTGTGTGTGTGTGTGTCTGTGTGTGTGTATGTAACGGACAAATTCTCATTCGTGTTTCTCAGCAATGGCTGAACCAATCTTATCCAAACCAATTTTAAATGAAAGAACTAAAAAACAGTATGAACGCTATTGATTTGTTTTTGATTATGATGTTTAGTTTCCAAGATATGAATGTTTGAATGCGTAAAAATGGCGTTTTTGCAGTTTTTTTAAATTATCTGCCGAAATTGACAATATAGATTATATGTTTTTAGACAGCTTTAACGAATACCTTTCGAACAAGCTATAGATTGTTGAAATCGGACTATTATCAAAAGAGATATTTAACATTAAATGCAGACGACAGATTTTTATCATTTCCTATTGCCAGAAATATGACCAAAAACATGTAATCTATTAATAACGCCAAAACGGCTTATTTTAGGACAATAGTATCTTCGGAGAATTTAATGGAGGTAATATGCCCTTTCTTTTGGTATTGTGCTTTTGCTGATTAATCCCCCTATGAGTGAGATATTTTCACAAATTTTCTTGGAAGTGATTATATCGAAATGATGTCTTCAGCAAATTTGTAGCTCTTACTTTTGCGAATAACTTTGCTGAAGACTTCAAATATCTATTTTTAATACTTTAAAAGTTATGGCTTGTTGTTTGTGGATTACTCTTTGTCGCCTAATAATTGTTCAATATAGTAATAATCCATTGAAATAAGCCAAACATTATTTCGATAAAACGAATTTTGTATTTCATTTTTCTATCTACAACCGCTAGAAATATTCACCGAACACTTCCAAGTTGTCTGGAAGGAACTTGATAACTTATCAGTACAAAAATGTTCATTTGTGCGAACCTTCTGACTGCAATTTTTCTAACTTATGACCATCGGATCGATCTGAAACATATCGGAAAATGAAAAGTTAAATAAATAACTCCAAGCAACGGCGTAGCCAAGAGAAGGTTTTGGGGTTTAACACAATACAACCCCCACCCTCCCACCACACCCAAAAAAAAATTGGATTGAAGTTGAAAATTTATTGATGCTGACTGATTTAATTCACTATCACAATAACAATTATCTGATCCGTACATTGATAACTTGTTGTTGTTGTAAACATCATGAGGTCTTTTGATAAATTGTCGGAATGGGGTCCTGATATATAACTGAGCTATTAGTCTTGATTTCACAGTTGTCTAATAGCATCAATATCAAATTCCTGCCTGAAAAAATTCCAATAGAAAATTCCAGAGTTCTGTAATCAATCATAATCCTCAAATTTCTTTTCAAATTGAGCTCGCTTTTGTAGAGATGTACTGTAATAAGGGTCTTTATTTAATAGGAAGCGAAGTTAAAATTGATTTAATGTCTATGAAACATAGAACTGCTCAGCAAAAAAAATGCATAACTTTCAACATTTGCTAAAAATGTTTTTGTCTTTCTCATTCACTCTAAAATTCGTCAATCTAATTCCGACCGGGAGGGCTGAGTGTCATATGCCAATCGACTCAGTTCATCGGAAAATGTCTGTGTGTGTATGTGTGTATGTGGAAAAAAATGTGACCTCTGTTAATCAGAGATGGCTGGACCGATTTGCACAAAGTTAGTCTCAAATGAAAGGTACAACCTTCCCATCGGCTGCAATTGAATTTTTTATTGATTGGACTTCCGGTTCCGGAGTTACGAGTTGAAGAGTGTAATCACACAGCAAATTCCCATATAAAGTGAAATGAAAAATTTTCAAAATCAAATTTGTATTTTTGATGCCAAATGACTTTATAATGCATGAAACATTGAGATTTGATGTAAACTCGAAAAAATTATGTTTGACAAAAATTATTTTTTTGGACTTTGGTACATTTTTGCCTTTCTCATATAGAAAGGTTATGCAATCACTCTAAAAGTCGTCAATCATACCGACCCGGAGGGTGTATCCAGTGAGGGATTGCTACTTTAAAATTAAAACTAGTTTAAAATTTCTTAACAAGTTGAAAATTTTTGGCAGGACCCGGACCTCCCGGATCTTTCTCCATGATCCGCCGCTGGTTTCAAGCGATGTTTCAGTATCACATAGTATCTCAAGATCGTGGCTGTCGATCCATTGTACGTATGTGCAAATCGTACTGGACATGTAATATTCATTTCCACCATTGTATTGAACATAACCAGCTATGGAATCGTAGTTTGGACAAATGAGAAAAGCACAATGCACCACTAGGTGGGTTAAAACAGGTTTTTATTTTGGGAATGCGTCGAGTTGAGATGAAAACGTAATATGATTAATAACGAGGATAACACTTTCTGAATGTAGAGAGAAATTTATGAAAAATGACGATTTCCATTCGACTCTAGCAGGTTCTGATCGATTTTGATGAGCATTTGATTTTTGTTGTATGTATAGGTCAAATGTTTAAAAACAGTAATTTAAGGTCAAGATAGCATCATTTGGAAACCGCCAATTTCGGAGGTTTAGTATCTTCGATGAGTTTTACAAACGTTAAACAGCGCATCATTTGATAAAATAATTTTGACGGTATATCGTCCAAGAAGTATTTATGGTGAATTTTCTCAGGTTAATATTCATGACTACAATAAAGTCTCAACAAATTCGCTGAAGACACGAACTCTGTTACTATTTTCGGAAAAATTAATTCTGCATAATTTTAAAACTTCAAAAATTACGGTTTCTGAATTATGCCGTTTGGACAGTAAAATCGATTTTCACCTAACCCCAACCAATTGTAAAATTGGTATTGTAAAAAAAACGTAAGGGCGATACTTCAATGCTGATAGGTGGGACCGAAAAAGTAAACAATCGCCAAAGGGGAGATACTATGATTTTGTCAATTTCAATAGCAAACACAAATTTTAATTTAATAATTTCAAATACTTCATGAAGTTTTGGGTTTCGATCACTGAATCATGCAATCTAGGATGTAAAAAACACAATAGTTCTTAAATAGGAAATAAAACCAAGTCTGGAAATATTCACTGTTGATTTTCTTTGAATGGTGTCACTGCTAGTATCCCTTTTTTCAAGAAAAAGCGTTGATTTCTTAGTTCTCAGTCGCGTTGGAAATTTGAGTAAAGTATAAACTTCAAATCGATTCAAAAAATTTTTTTCGATTTTTTTGGCTCAGTACAATATACATAACCCCTTTAGGAAAATTCAGTTTTCCCACCACAATGCATTTATTGAGGAATTTAGATATTTTATTAACAGAGCATTAGCAATAATTCGTTTGTATGTTTATTTTATTGGCCATTTTTTCGCTTTCCCATTGATTTAGTTTGAGATTTCTAGCACTGATGTTGTCCTATGCTGATTTGAGCGATTCTCTGAGTCCTGCCACTATCCCAGGTAGTATGTGTTATCAAAAACATCGCGAAGCATCAAGTTCTAAATGTTCTCAAACGATATAATATCCGAAGAGAGTGATAAGAGTTATAAGAAATGTCTCATCACACTGTTAGGTGGATTAAAAGCGTTTTTTGGCTTTCATTAGACTCTTCATTCGCTTTTCTAACGACGCGTACTGTAGATAGCTAGCGGGTAACCCGTCTTCCCGGAAGGCCTTATATGCAGTGGACTTCTCCGCGTACAGCTCTGAGCACTCTTTATCCCACCACAGGGTGGGAGACCGTCCATGGGTATTCGCGCTGGGTACTGGTTTAGTCTGAGCTTGATTCGCACTGTCGAGAATCAAGCCAGCCAAAAACCTGTACTCTTCCTCCAGAGGAAGTTCTTGAGTGGATTCGATTTTAACGGATATCGCGGTCACGTAACTCTTCCAATCAATGTTCCGTGTGAGGTTATACGAGGCATTGATTGTTTGCGATGGTCTTGAACCGTTAGCAATTGAAATCACGATGAATGATCGCTACCGTGGGGATTAGGGATCACCTTCCACATGCAATCTAACTGTAGCGATGTCGAGCAAAGCGATAAATCCAACGCGCTGGCGCGTGCTGGTGGTGTAGGAATCCGCGTCATTTCTCCCGTGTTTAAGATGGTCATGTTGAAATTGTCGCAAAGATCTTGGATTAATGTTGATCTATTATCATCATGAAGACAACCCCATACCGTACCGTGCGAGTTAAAGTCACCCAGAACTAGCCGCGGTGCCGGTAAGGATTCCGTGATATTACAAAGCGTTCGGTGCCCTACCGAGGCTCTAGGAGGAATGTAGATGGAAGCAATGCAAAGGTCTTTACCTTTGATTAAAACTTGACAAGCGACAATTTCAATGCCTGGTGTTGAAGGGAGGTTAATTCGGTTGAAAGAATAGCACTTTTTGATCCCCAAAAGTACTCCTCCATAGGGGTTTTCTCGATCCAGACGAATTATATTAAAGTCGTGGAAGTTGAGATTTATATCGGAAGTTAACCAAGTTTCACATAATGCGAAAGCATCACATTTTAAACTATTTAGTAAAAAATTAAAGGAATCGATTTTCGGGAGGATACTTCTGCTGTTCCACTGTAGAACAGTGATCGAATCGGTGACCTCGTTCGATGACTTAGCCATCGAAGGATACTATCGCTGCAAGGAGGGGCCATTTAGTAGTCAACTGCTTCAAAAATGATTGCACTATAGGGAGAAAACGTATCAGAAGGCTTTTAAGAGGATCAGTAACATTGAAAGCTGTGAAAATTAAGTCCACTATGTCAGAAAATTTCATTAGTCCGTTACTGGACTGAGCATCTGTTTGAAAAACGGGGACACTTGGGGTTTTTGGTGTCCCTGGAAGTGGTGGGTACTCCTTGTTAGAATTAATATTTCCAAGTCCTGGAGCAAATTGCTTCGGCTTTTGTGCATCACTTCCGTTGGATTTATTGGTTGTAGATGGCGCACTCTGAGTGGACGACACCTTGGCACCCTTACGAGGCAATGTAGGGGAGGCTAGATTTCTCCTCTTCCTGGATTCCCCTGGGTTAACCAATGATGTTCCCTCTTGTGGGTCGTCAGATTCTTGCTCAACGCCAGCCAAAAGAGCAAAGGAATTTTCGGAAGGGACAGATGGCGAAGCATTCTTTAGCATTTCTGCATAAGAGTGCCTCGAACGATCCTTAAGAGAGCGCTTAATTTTATCCCCGCGCTGCTTGTACGCCGGGCATGACTTAAGAGCATGCGGAGGGCCCCCGCAGTAAATACACTTCTCAGTTTCTCCACCGCAAGCGTCATCCTCATGCTCTCCCTCGCATTTGCCGCACCGTTTTTTATTGCCACAATAAGTGGCTGTGTGGCCCAGTTGCTTGCAATTGCTGCAGTTCATTACCCGCGGTACAAACAGGCGAACGGGTAAGCGAACCCTATCCAGGAGGACATAGTTGGGAAGAGCAGACCCGGAGAAAGTCACCCGAATCGAGTCTGACGGAGAATAAGTTGTCTTATCATTTTCTGTTTTTGCGGAATACAATTGCTTGCATTCCAGAATCTTCACCTTTTGAAGTGAAGGGTCCTTAAAGCAGCCAACCCCGTACTTCAACAGGTCTTCGCACTTTAGACCCGGTTCGGCGACTATTCCATCGATCTCCACTGCCCTACAAGGCACATACACTCTGAATTGTTTCGTAAAACGCTCGCTGCGAGCAATCTGGTTTGCCTGGTCGAGGTCATTCACTAAAACGCGTATCTTATTAGCTCGAACACGTGTTATCTGAGCTACGGCCGGGTAGTTAGCAGTCAGCTCCCGTGATATTTCTAGAATATTGGGCGATTTCGTGTTGGGCCGGAAATACACCACCCAGGGTCCATTTGAACTGGCTGGGTATGTTTTAATACGGGGAGGACTGGGGGAATCAGGGGAGGGAGTAATATCGGGTTTATCCGGTAAATCCATGGGAATATCATTCCCATCCAATGTTCCTTCGCCCTCGGCCATTTAGGCACGAGGATAGCACGTGGTGTAAACGAGAGATGAAACTTGTATTCAGGGGAAAGGGAAAAGTAGACCGATCGGGGAAAGGGAAACGAAAGAAAGAAAAATAATACTTAGCTTATATAGCGGCGTGTCCGGCAATTCTGGTATTCACTTCACCAGCCTGGGCACCGGCGAACAAAGACTGCCTCAAACAATAGTTGACCTTCACTGACAATATATAGTCTTGTTCACTTTATGCACAGCACCAGAAAACGAACTGCTTCGATCGAGAGCTCGGAGAGTTATATGACAAACAGGAATTATTATGGTAATATTGGATCTCGTGCGAGCTGAGACCTTCTTTCGCGAGGTCAGGGGGGTCATTTAATTCTCTCTTGTTTTTCACGTCCCGGTCGAAGCTGGCTTGGTGTCCGGGATCAGATGGTCTCCCCTGCTTCTTGCACTTATTGTTGATCAGTGTAAATCCGTCGTCATTCTTACCACATTCGTTGCCGATGTTGCTTACAGTTGCTTTGGGGGGGGGGGCTGATTCTTTTGCGGTTGTCATTATGGTCTGAACAGCTGCCACAAATTTGGGCACCATTTGTGGTTCAGGCATTGAAAACTCTGTTTTAGGTTGGTTTGCTGTAGATTAGTTGGCAATCGGTTGAGATGCATTTTGCTTTGCATCTTCCGCACAAGGTTATCCATGATGAGCTGTCTGATTACAATACTTGCACTTAGGCGTTTGCCCCTCATGGGTGCATAGCGTAGTTTGAATAATTGTAGTTCCGTGAGTTTTGAGTTTAATTGTCAAGTAGGAGGGTATAGGCCTTTCAACTCGCATCCTCACTACAAAACGCCATTAGGAGTACCCGGGATGAAGTTTCTCCAAGTATCAGGTGTAACGGATTCTACTTCTCCGTATTGCGACATGCATTTTGCTCAGGAGAGGTACGATGTGATAGGTCAACAAAGAAACAAAGTCTCGAAAACCACGAAACGATTTGACGCTTGAGAAAAAAGTTATTAAGCAGAAACCAATTGATGCTCAGACGATTCATAAAATATTCATTTTTTCTAGCACCATTGCTGTTGGTTATTCAATTATACGCAATCTTGATTTAATCCTCTATTACTGTGTCTAAATCGTTTATCTATACTATTTGGCCGCAAAGTTTTGAGGGATAAATTGAGGCTTCTTTTGTACATAATAAGAGAATGTTAAAAATTTTGTATATAACTAGACCGTCAGAAGCAGTGATGCTATGAAAAGTGCAATTTTCATCAATCTTCAGGGCATCAATCGGTTTTTGCTTAATAACTTTTTCCACAATCATCAGATCGTTTTGCAGTCTTCTAGACTTTGTTTCCTTGATAAATTTCCTATAAAAATCAGACATCTACTTATTTTTAGGAGATAACGGGCGACTCTTTAAAGAATTAATTTGCAAAAGACAATTTTCCCATTCGAAATCCCATGTAAACTTTAAACCGTGGGTGCAAAAATATAGTTTCACCGATCGAGTTAAAAATTTTCAGAGTTATTCTGGGAGCTAAATTGGACCCAAAAAGATACTCGGAACCAAGTTTTATTTTTCTCATATAACCATGTCCCACTCTACCTTACATCTATATAATCATTCTCAATATAAACGGGAATCTTAATTCCGACGTTGTCACTTTCAACCACGTGTTTTAAGTTGTTCTTCAAAACGAAACGCTCGGCTTGTGCTAACGTGTTGAATGATATTAACACTGCATATACTGAAGGTACAAGACTTCTGCAATCCTAAGTTGCATTTTTACCTTCAGAAGGTATTCCACTTCACTAAAACTCGGTCGTTTAAAACAAAATTTAAAGTCAACGACCGCAGCGTTGGGTCGGAGTAGAGCTTTTTCGTCAACTTTACTCATGATGACAAGAATAATCCGATGTTTCCGTTGTTCTCGAGACAATGTTCACTTGGCTCGATTGTACGTCTGATTGCGGCAGAAGTAGAAAGTAGACTGATATGCGAAATTCATTTCCTGAACCAATTAGGATTGAAACTTTGTGTCTTCGGCGAAGCTGTAGAAAATATTAATACAAAAGATATTTCTAAATACACCATATTTCTAAAGTTAATAGTTTTCGAGTTGTGGAACACATTATATGGAAGACCCCTTACAATTAACTTTTTCATGATAACTTTTTTAGTTATTCTTCTACGTTCTTAGAATCTTCCACAAAGTTGTTTGCGGTGTTGAATCGCACATTTTTGCGAAACACAGTAACTTCATATATGTTGTATTTAAAAGGATATTCCAAATTGTGCGATATTTTTAGGGTAACTTCCAACTTAAATAACCCGTTAGCTTTTTACTTTCATATAGTGGCTGACTCATTTTTTCGACTCGATTCTCCCCGAGTATTATATTCAAAACAAAATGCCATTGCAGGGGTATAAAATGAAACATTCGAGAGCACTGCGACAGGCAGATCTATCTTTTTATGGCAAATCAAATAGAACACATTCATCGATAACATGCAAGGTATATAGTTTTCTCTTCAAAAATCGGCGCATAGATTTAAATGTGGTTATTAATGCTAATATTTTCTTTTTAAATTCCATATCAATGTAGTTCAGCATTTGGGTGTTTTCATAAAATTTCAACGGTTTATTAAAATATCTTAATCCTTAATCCTTACATAAACCAAAGTCTTTGAAAATAACAATAAAGAATACGAACTTTTGATTTCGCTTCAGAACGAACAATGGGATGTGCGTCTAAATACCTACATTATAATTTCTTCCACGGCATTCCCAACGGTGTTCATGTAGTAAGAATTAAAAAACAACAAAAATGCTCTATTCATTCTTTTGTGACCCTGGAACATGGCACCCTCTACGCACAGACGCTAAGCTGTTCAGCTATGGCCAAACAAATTGCCATGTGTCAGTTCTGTGAACAATCTGCACACTATGGGAAACCATGCGTGTAAACTTATAAGGAAAAACACCTAATACAACAACAAATAACAATATTCATCCAGGCTTTAACACGCACCGCTCCATCATAGACAACGTAATTGTAATTGGAATATCTCGAATCTCGGATGACCAATTTGACCAAATAGAAATCATTCAGCAGTTATGATGGCATGGAATTCAATAAATAAAAAAGTCGATTTCTGGCTGAAAATGACTGACGAAAACTTATCAACACTGTGATAAAATTGATATCGCAAAATTAGGAATTTCATCTTTCTTTTGTAACTGAATGTTTACAGTAACTTATCGACATATTACCTAGTTGGCAATTCTTTAGTCAAATACCAGTCGAATTCATTTTTATGAAAACCCCAGAACTCAAAAGCACTTCACTAAAAAATTGGAGTGTATTTTTGTCCATGAGAGCTCAAATCTTTTTTTAAGCGTTTTTGAGTATTGGGTTTCATTTATTGGTTTTCAAACAGCATAAACCTTATGATTACAAATAGAAATAAGGTCAATAATTGGTTTTAGAGGACAAGCGATGATTTTTTTAATATATCAAAACTCTTCTGAATTACTGCAAGCTATTCAAAGATATCTATTAGAAAATTGAGGAAATTCATCCAACAATTTGAGTGCGTGATTGAGCAAATCGGCCAACCAAAATAGAAGCTATATTAAAAATATTTGAATAACTCTGAAAACCCAAAAAAAAATAAGTCCCATTAGACATGCTTCCGCATAAAAAAAAGCATTATGACTTTCGTGTTCGCACAACTTGTTATTTTTAACGTTTTTCAACCTCAAAACTTGACATATTTTTGAAGGTATATGCAATTTGAAATTTCATTGAATATATGCAACGGGTGATCGTACACGTGAACTGTGTCCAGAGACTTCTGTGGCATGCTGATCAGGGCTCTAAACAACCACAGCAAACTCAATTATCACATGGCAACTATTTAGCGCGCTAAGTCACTTTCATGTGATTTTTGTGAATCCGACTTCGGAACCCTATATCATCTGATATGTAACTGCACAGCAAAAATGCAAAAGCGATTTCCAGTTTTCGGCTGCCCTTGCATAGACGATACTGTGTTTGGGCAACTGAAATATAGTAACTCACTACAGTTTTTAATCCAGTGCGATAAAGAACTTCAGGCTTTCTCGCAGGCGCTTTTAACTACTTGTAAGTTCAACTTACCTGCTGTTTATGTTTGGGACACCATTTCTTCCACCCTTCCAAATTTACTTCCTCTCTCCTCTTTCTGCTCTCCTTCCGCTCAGGAAGGGATGAGAAAACACGTCTTGGAACAAATCCCCCGACCGTATGTGGGAACATTCCATTTGAACCAATATATTCAGATTCCTAATTGGTATCTTCCAATTGCGGTATAATAAGTATTGGTGGTGAAAGGTGTAGTGCTCGATAGGAGGTATTTCAACTTTTTGCTAAAACTAAATAACTTAGCCTTACAATACGTTTAGGAAAGATGTTGCACTTTGCAAAGCCCTTTTCTTGTTTAAACATAAGCTAGGGTGGTTCTAATATAAAATTGAACTTTTTAACGGTTCGAGTTAGAGCACGACTCTCTTCGATTAAGTTTTACAATACATTTTGGACAAATTTGCTAAAGATGCACAACCTCCATCTTTTATATTTTCCATTGCACGAGAAATTCAAATCTATGGTATATAGTGTTCCTTTAAACATGGTTTTATCTCTATTAAATTCGTAGTTTTCATTTTACACTAAAGAACAACTTTGAACAACTTGAAGATTATTTTAGGGCGTATAGTTTATTTTCATACACCAACTACTAAATTTTTTTCTTTTCATAGTTATATGATAACTTTTACATAAAAATAAAACTTTTCAAATATCATTATCATCGGTTAGGGCACTTAACATTACATACCGTTGCTGTAAAATTAATTATGCTATGTAGTATAGAACACCGAAAAATGGTAAACACGATATGTTTGTATATCTTGCAATATTTACTCAAAAAATAGTTTATTTTTATTAAAAAGTAAATATAATAAATAGTAAATAGTAAAGTTAAATAACGAAAGAAGCTTGAGATTCGGTATATTGAGATAACTGTTTCCTTCAAATATCAGAAAGTATTTTTAACGTCTTCTTAATGAAAAATCAAAACTGCAAAAGTTGTATAAGTAAAACCATTTTCAAGCAAACACCCTGATTTTTTTGGTAAATCTCTTGTATAATAAAAAGTACAAGGCTTTAGAGTTCTAGAGTCTTCGACAAAGTTTTTTTAGAATTTGATTTTCTTCAATTTTCTGGAAGACTGCGAAGCTGTATCTCGAACCATTGAAAAGTAAATTTTCTGATTTGAATAAATTTAAAACCACCCTAGCCACTATTGAAAATAATAATAAAAAAGTTTAATAAAGTGTAATATTTTATCATAAGAACGAAACTATAAGTTTTATATTTTCTACCGTGAAAGTAATTTAAACATACTACCAAGGGTAAAAAAATAATAATATAACTTTTGCAGTTTTATTTTTTTCTAGCATATCCTTTAGATTGAATTCAATTTTGCAAAATTTTCAAAAAATATCGCATTCGTAATTTTTTGCTCAATTATACCTCAAATCATGACTTTATATGTAGCTGAAAAATAATTATCTTTCGTTTGCCCCAATCAGTGATATTGGTAATCCAAGAGACCCATTTTTGATGAAAAAGTACTCATAACTTTTCAACGATATTAGTTAAATATATGGTACGCTGAAACAAATTATTCGCCTTAAATCAATCTTAAAGTTTTCTGAAGACTACTTCAGTTTAAAATCAATACCGCAAAGGTTATTTGAATGAAACAGTTTTTTTGTTATAAGAAACACTAAGAATCACCATAAAGTTTGATTTTAAATTTGTTTTAAAATGAAAAACATGACAGATGGAGCTTACATGTCTTCAGTAAACTTTTCTAAAGTTTGTGGCTCTACAACTACCCTGGAGGTCGTATGCAGGCTTGCTGGAGCATCACTCATGATGCTAAAATGAGGTGAGGTATCAACATTCTGAGGAGGACTTCACACACCTCGCCAATAGCAGAAAAAAACTCTTCTCCCACTCAACAAACAAACTCATCATCAGAGGTGATGACTTGTTCAATGATTAGAGGATGTTATGTGCATCACACAGGAAAGGCGAGAGCGCAAAACTGATTGAAGATGGGTTGGAATCCCTCTTCCAAAATGCTGAGAGTGTGGAGCGCGAGAGTGATTGTTTCCCTCTCTTGTTTTAATGGGATTTTGTCTGCTGCGTAGGATGCGGATATAAGTATAATTTTCGTGGTGTAGATCAGTACTTCGTGGAATACGGATATCATCATGTGGTGGGAATCCACGAGACTGGAGGACCCAGACTTGACTCTACTGTGCCAAACGACCTTGAGGCTTGAGCACTTCTTGTACACAGGTTTCAATTGAGCGAGGATTCAGTGGCCTTGGGAAAATACTAACTAACGATCAGATAAACTTCAGCTCGGAAAATTTAAAATCAATCCTATTCGTCAAACTTAATAACACCATAATAGAAGATAAATCTAGAGAAAATTTAGAATACACAGATAAAAATATTTTGTAATTTTAAGATTATTTTCATGCACATATTTGGAGCATGAATATAAATGTAAAATTAAGCTCCACCACAAATACACACGATTTGTCGCGCTTTCTTCAACGAATTTTATTATAATTTTACACGTGGGTTGAAAATTACAGTTTCTTTAAACAGAAAACACATGCACTTCAATGTATTTTTACTCGAATACTGTTGTAAAATGATTGACATGTAATATTACACGAATGAAAGTGTAAAATTGTATGCTGTTTGATGCTCCAATTGATGTTAACGTAATTTTCAATCAAATTTTAGATTCAATTGTTGTATGTTTACATTCGTATTGATTTACATGTCGTTTAATTTTCATTATTTTTTGGTGTGTAGGACGTAAGTAACTTTTACATCTGTTCATTACTCGGCCATTTCAACATTTACTACTCTACTCTTTGCATAATATTCTAGTAAAAACCGTCGGCTTTCGATATGTACTGGAAAATTAGTGCAAAGTGTTGTAATGACGTCGTAAGAAAGTAAACAAAGAGAGGCTCTCGATGTTACATCCTATTGAAAATTTTCTCTAGAAATATTTTAATTTTGATATCTAATACAACATGACATCGCTTCCAAGTAAAATGGGTGCATAATATTCGATTCTATTCTAGTGTTCTTTCTCAATAAATTTTTTAAAAAATGTTGTTATCAAATAGTTTCGTTTCTATCTCTATTATAGATTGTTTTGGCTGGTTAGTTTCCAAGATATGGACAATGAAGTTTAAAAAAAAAGTTGTTTGTGTTTATTTGTTACTAAATGTCAAAGTAGAAAGTTTATGCGGATAAATTTCCAATGGGCAATACATTTTTAAAATGAGATAATTATAGACAGCGATATTTAAAATTATACATAGTCGAAAATTGTATACTATCCTGATTATCTACTTTCAACGCTAGGGTAATAAGCCTATTTTCGTCTTGTTTCTATTATCACCCTACTAATTTGTAGCCGCTGGCTTTTCCCATCTTTGTTCAACGCGTTGGTTTAAAAGGTAAGGCAATAATTGGAACACTCGAACCGAGTTTTCGTTGCGCTTAAATACGAACATTTTACAGCTTTCATACCAACTCAATCAGAAGCACAAATTTTGTTTTCGAACTCGAAACGCATCTCCATAAATAGTTTAGTTATAGGTTTTGTGTCCTTTATGCGCAAAGGTGGTTTCAAACCATTTTCTCGTTAGTGAAGGAAAATAGTTTTTAATTAAAATTTTTCTCCACTACGGATAAATATAGCATAATGCCAATTGTGTTATTATATTGGTTCTTAAGAGCAAAGTAAAGCTACTGATGCCAATGTATACGCATTGTATCAATTGTAGGCCTAGAAATTAGTGGTATACCCACCATAATAGGGTTTATTTTATGTAAGGGGCTTACCTCTTTACCCTATATTCGGAGGAGAACACGAAGCTTCTTATTTTGATACTGATTTCACTAAATAATCCCCTACAAGTGAAATAATTTTTTGAACAGATTGTTTAGCAAATATAATGAAAAGATGAGTTCATGAATTATGTAGGATATACGTTAGCCTTTGCCTATTCAATCAATTCCATTACAAGAATCCAACATTTGTACAATATTTTCTTAAATTTTCATTGCAAAATATTGAAATTTTGTGAGGTACATTGAATTTTCAGGAGGAAAATCGAAAAAATGCGGTGTACACACTAACCTAAAACCTCCTATACTAATCGTTTAGAAATTTCGCAGAGTTCTTTCTCACATCATTGCCCAGGTTCCTATGGGAGCGCTTTACAACATCATTATTATTTTTCAAGTAACATTTTAACCGATTTTTTAACGAATGTATTGGCATCAACGTGCTATGGAAAATTCGAAAAAATGAAGGCTGCTCTCATTACTCCTTATCATCTTCACTTATAGCAAAAACATTTTCTGGGATCTTTGGCACCAAAACATTAATTACGTTGTCCAGTCTTAGCGCCGATTTCTAGCAAGTTCTAGAAAGAGAAAAAATACACCTTTCCAAAGGTATGCTGTATTATTCTGTTATAAATATTGTGCTAAATTGCGACAATAATAAGAAAATTGTCATTTTTTGCATTTTTTTCATGACAAATATGCAAATGGTTCAACATTCCTCCAAGGGCACGTCATGGTTCTATGTAATAATAATTCGGAAGAGCATTTAATTCTGCTATAAATCAATTTGGGGGCATGCAACATTTTTCAAAACTTTTTGTGTTGCACTATAACCTATGCTAGTTCACTTGAAAAGTTAAAAAAAAATCACTATAGCGCCGTGAAAAGAGTTATGATGTCATCCGGTTATCCACCTGGACAGTGCGTAACGAATAAACGGTTTGCTTCAATATAAACATGTATGTTACGTTTTAGCTAAGCTATGGGTGCCAAACGTCAAAAAAGGTCGCAATCTTTGATACGTAACTACTTCTTCCTCAACGAGTATTATATTTTAATAACAGATCGCTTGGCAAATTTTGGCCCTTTAAGGAGGGTACTGGACTATTGTATCACCTACAAGGCCTACAATCGATGAAATTTCTATAAATTGGCACCAACACGTTTGCTTCGTTCCTAAGAACCACTAGTAAAATAATAAATGGCCCGAGAATGGTGGAATACTTCTGTTTGAGTGCAACTAAAACTCTAATCGGATGCCCAAAATATCGCACTACCATTTAAGTCAAAAGATAGTACAAATATATGGCAGACACAACTCTAACCAATGGTTTCAAATGGGTAAGGTGCTAATTGTAATAAGGTGAAAAGAGGCTCATGACTCTATACATATTTGAAAACTATGTATATATTTAGATAGTTGCATTGCTTCATGCAACGCTTAACTATACATTCATTTCAAATACAAAAATATACATCAGAAATAAACTTTACACACGCATCAAACCCATATAACAAAACCTCATAGCAACTAATCATTACCTCCTCACAAGGCGTGTGAGGACATCACAAACTCCTCTTGAATCATCATGAGGTGTAGCACACTCTCCTCCACGGAGCAAATATCCCATGCGTAAGAAAATATTTATCTACATCATTTCGTTGAGCAAGAGAGGAACTCTCTCATTTTTCGGTTCCTCACACACAACGGTAGAGATGCTCCCGTTGCTTCATTCTTTTCTACCTCATCCTGAGGGAGGGATATTAGCCCTCATCGTGTGTTGAAGTGTTTATAACAAGTCTGAGTCGTATGGCTCTATCTAGATTGATGAAAAATTATTTTTTTTGACCTTGGTGAAATTAGAATCATCCTAACTGTTGTTTTAACCGAAATACGTGGTTCACAAACTACGAAAACCTTTGCAAAGACATAATAAGGCTAAGTTGTATAGTTTTAGTAAAATCTCAAAATCCCTGCTAAATTTTCATTCTGGACCACTGTGCATTGGTTAGAATAGCGCAAAATAAGCTCAACATAAACACACAGCAACTATGAATGTATCCCGCCTTGTGCAAAGAGGAGCCAAGCTTCCAAAGATTTGGTTGGGGCAGCTCAGATGTCAATTTAAGAACCTGCATATAGTCGATAGAGAAATTCGCCCAACATTTGTACGAGCAGGCAGGGAGGATGTGTTAGTTGTAACTCTCTGCTCTGAGAGTATTTCGCCTGAGTTGTCTAACTGGATAGTACCATACAAGTTCAAACCGTCGTTTTCTAATCTTAAATACATCATCTTTGATCTTGTTATCGTTTTCCTAGATATCGTTATATCATAATCCAAAATTTACGAACTGGGACCTCTACGAAGGGAACTTAGCTACTAGGTTCAACGGGTTTTTCCAACTATTGAATCTCTAAGCGACTTGCATGCGATCGTTGATAAAACAAAGCATGGCAGCAGCATACCAAGAGGCTTGATCGCTTCGAGTTATGCGTTCTTCTAGAGGAACCCCTTGGTGGTATACCGAATGTGCCAGACTCACTATCTGACGAAGGTGAAGTACTAACACTTTCTAGGCTGTAATGAGCCATCACCGACGACTATCCCTGAGTTCTATTAAAGTAGTCCTGATTCTTGGGAATTTGCTCGTAGTGTTATTATAACTAAATCGATCAAATGAGCGATTGAAATGTGGATAACGCTTTGCTGTTTGGATGCATCTAAACAAAAACATATCTGACAGGTCTGAATCCGAAAACAGTATTTTCTGCACTATTCTCGAAGTATTTTCAGGCACTATTCTAGTCACAACATTGCAAACTCAATTATCGCAAGGCTACTATTCAGCGTGCTGAGTATTATTCTTGTGATCTTTGTGAATCCGATTACGGAACTTCATCTCATTTGATGTAAAATTGCCTCACAGTAATGCATTTGCGTATCCCGATTTTTGGTTCTCCATATATAGACGATTCTTTAGGAAGCTACAATTCAAGAATAAGATTTTGTTCCAAACCCAGTGTGGTAAAGAGCTGTAGGCTTTATCAGTAGGATTAATTATTCCTTCGGGAGTGAAGAATCCGGACTGTTTACTGTTTTATGGTGTGATTGTATTGTGTTGTCATTTTCTATTTCTTTTCCTTTTTCTTTCACCTCCCTTTCCCTGTCAGGAAAATGATGAAATCATATGGCAAGACACAAACATCCGAATAATATGGGAAACGTGCCAATGGAGTCAATTTATTCTGATTTCTGATTTTGATTCATCCATGTGGTTCTTTCTCCGAAATATGCTGTTGTTTGTTCATGGTTAAATGAATTCAATAGCTTCCCCATATTATCTCGCAGGGCGCTATTAATTTACGTCATTGGCGTTGATGTATTAATTCAATTACATTTGAATTAAAAAACATTACCATGTTCGCAACATTATCAAAACACAATTAAAAAATCCAAAAATAACTAATTAATTAGACTTTGTTTACCATCCTTGTCCAATTTGACCTCTTTGGGTATACCAGAAATCACTTGCTAATACGAAGCAAAAACAGACAAATATTTGTTCCTTGTGCCACATGCCTTCTAAAATCGCCTGTTGATTTCGACTGATCACATTTCTGCTAAAACAAGAAAAACAAACTAATTTCCTAATCAGCTAGACCATCAGACGCAAACGCAACTACACTCGTGATGCGATCACGAAACGAAACGGAAAGGAAGCGAAAACCGTTCGACATAAGCGTTGAACAGGAGTCCGTTGCGTGTGTCAGTAATTGAAACAAAAATAACCCCCGAATATAACAAACAATAAAAGAAAAAAAATCTGCAAAAATAGCGCTTGTCAAACGTGAAGATGCCATTATCTTACTCCACCACAGCAGTTTAAATTTTCGCCTCCGGTCGGAGGTGGTGGTGGCTATCTGAATTCGCAAACAACTGCTAGTAAGAAGGCGATAAAGCGTATAATAAGTTGCTGAAAACACGCGCAGCACGATCTACCACTTCAATCGACCCCGACAAACAACAGCAAACGGCGGCGTTCCGCGATTGGGCGATGGCAAGCTTCAAGCAAAAGTGTTGATCGAAGCACAGTTCTAATGTTTCAATTGGTGCTGCGACAGCAGCAGACCGGTCGGTTGTTGTTGTTGTTGATGTTGTCCATCGCAGACAGTGGAGCCACAAAAGTCGCAAACAGAAGAAAAGTGCTCGCTGTCGGAAAAGCAGAACCGAAAGAAGGGGTGCGGTGGGACTAATCCTGACCTAACGCAAAAATGAATGGCTGAGCGTGTTTTTTTCCTCACTCGGCCCGTCAACGTGTTGTAGAAACGAAAATAAATGTGTACGGGTAACAAAATAAACATAATTTCGACCGACGCGCGGTAGTAGGCTGGTAGACCAATACACATGGGAGGGTATGGGTCGGTGTAGGCAGGGCGGGTAAATAGGAAGTAGAAGCGATGCGTCAGTGCGTGTTTTTTTTTCTTTTCGAAGTCGAAGTGGGTAGTGGTGGGTGGTGTGAGGGTAACGCACTTTGTTCAACAAAGCTTGCGATCTCTGGTGCGGTGATTCCACTGGCACTGGTATCGATTAACCCCCACAAAAGTAAAGTGCGTAGCATTGGTCGAACGCACGCGCGCACGCAACGCGTTCGCAGCTTTTTCGATGTTTTTCTTTCGTACACACATAGCTATATAGAAGGAAGGGGTATAGACACCACCGGCGACGGGAAGCATAAAACGTCGCGGCTCGCCTTTCTGTGCTGTGGTATTGGTGTTGAAGCTCGCACCGGCGATGTGGGACTCGGAGGCAAGTGGTGGATCGCGAACGCAGTCAGTCTAGTGCTGAACGTCGCGCGAAGCTAACACGGATTCCCGAAAAAGAGAGCAGGGACAGAATCAAACCTGCCGCTTGGAATAAGTTGAAATTTTAGGGAGAGGTTCTCCCCCACCCCCACTTCCCCAGTTGAAAGCGTTCTGTGTGAAGGGTGGAACGGTTCAATCATATCAGTCCGTGGGGGAAAGAATTGGATATCAGTGCGCGATAATTACATGGATGATTGTTGCGAGATGATGTGAAGGAAATTTCTAAGTGTAGTTAACTATAGCAAATGTATAGTGGAAAATGTGTAGATAGCAAATTAAGAGTTTGAGCTTTGAGGTGAACATAATCGAGGAAATTGAATAGTCTGATTTTAAACGGAAGTAACTGATCGGACCGGATGAGAAGAAATTATTCTAGCGAAAACGTGTCAGCAACATCACCAAAATGGATCTATGGGACAAACAAGACTGGATTAAGGATATTCTTTCGAAGTCCGGTACGGAAATCAAGGAAGTACCTGCTGAAGGTAATATTGTCGACTGTTCATTTTGGAGAGTAATATTGGTTGGAACTACAGACTGTTGTCTTATCTCATCTATAAAAGAGAAACTAAAATTTTTTTACAACAATTCGAATTAAGGGAAGGGTAAGCTTAATCCGGTCAAAAAGACACATTTTCGTTCAAAAATTTGTTGTGGCAATACAGAGAGTGTTAGTTTCCACACAATGGCAACAAAATTGACTCAGATTTTCTTAAAAACTCATTGAAAAATATCGAAAAATGAACGAGTGGCATTGAATGTCCGGAGGCGCATCGCCGAAAACTTGATTTGTGGTGTACATCATAACTCAAAATCTACCGGACCAATCGTTTTGATATCATGCACAGTTCTTTTTCACATAATTCTCCAGGTAACTATAGCAGTTTTTTTACTGGATTTTTTAATTTTTCGTGATTTTTTTTGTAAAAACAATATCACTAATTTTTTTGTAAAGACCTCCTGCAGCTACCTGGCAATGATATGAAAAAGAACTGGTTGGTGTTAAGTCAGACCGGACTAAGGAACATTGCATTGATTTCGAGAAAAACGAGTTTAAAGTTTGAATCTCAGCACCCTTTACATTATAATGTGAAATTTATTATTTACGTAAATTATTGTAACATATTAAAAATCTGGCAAGAGTGGAATGCAGCAGAAAAAGTTCTTTATCCAGTGCTATCATTATCTCATTTTTTGATATTTTGCGACTTAGTCCGGCTTGACTTAACACCGACCAACTGTGAACAAATTCAGAACGATTGGTCCAGAAAACTTTGAATTATGGTGCACACTGCATTTATCGGAATGTCTCCTGATTATTCACTGCCACTCATCCAGTTTTAAATATTTTGCAATGAAACTTCTGCAAAATTTTGTTTAAATATGGGAATTGGCTGAATAAACTAACACTTTCAGCATCCTATAAAAGTTTTTTGAAGTGTGATTTTTTACTGAAATCACTTTTTATTGTGATATTGATAAAATATAGCACGGTGGTTACAACATAAAATTATACAATTAAGGTACAGAGTACTAATTCCTCACAGTCAGATTTCCAATGCTTCACTGTACTTTAGTACCGTAAAACAGGGGGTCATTGATCATTGGGGTACCTTTGACCACATGAGACATATTTTGCCATCTGTACGATGATTCTCTTTAATAAAATCATCGAAACAACAAACCAAGTCGCTTTTAAACCTGTACAGTATCTATTGGCAACGATTAGCCATTATATGGACTTTGCAAGAAAAAATGGAAATGACAGAGCTTTCCTGTATCTTTTCAATCAGTTCAAACAATGTCTAATATACTCATTAGATTGACAGGAAAAAAATGACCCCTATCGGCCCACCCCTGATTCGATTCCTAGTCCCACCAGGAGTACTTGCACCAAATTTGAAGCAAATCGGACAAGTCTAGCTACCGGACCAACGTGCCTGAAGTTTGTATAGGATTTTTCGACAATTTACATGGAGAAAACCCACTAACTCGCATTTTTGCCGCTAGGTGGTACTGTATGTATCACATTATCACAGTAAGTGAAAATATGAAAGATAATTTAATTGTCTACAACTTTGCGGAAGACTGCTAGTGAATTCGGCTTTGTTGAAAGAAGTTATTAAACTTTTAGTGAAGTGATGTCTGAGTCAGTTTTGCATGGGGCCTAGCAGTGCATGGTTGTGTATCAGTACTCGATTCGCGCGAACTGAACATTTTTGTGAAATTACCATAAGATTCAGCTCAATAGTATGTTCAGAAGAATTTTAGTAAATAATACAAGCCATGTTTTGGATAGAACATTTTAGTTCCACATTTTACCACATAGAGGGCGCCAACACTAACTTTTCAACGAAAAGAGATAGAAATTAGGTGTCTTCTACAAAGTTGTAGAACAGGAATTTTCCAATATTTCTTCCAAACATCCTGATATTCTATCTCTCTTCTATTAAAAGTTAGTGTTGGCGCCCTCTATGCGGTCACAGTTGGAACTAAAATTTTACAACCAAAACATAACTTGTATTATGTCATATAATTCTTTTGAACATACTATTTGGCTAAACCTATCGATTATTTCACAAAAATGCATAGTTCGTAGGAATCCAGTGCTGCTACACCACCATGCACTGCTAGGCCCCATGCAAAACTGACTCAGATATCACTTCGTTAAAAGTTTAATAACTTCTTTTAGTAAAGCAGGATTCACTAGCAGTCTTTGACAAAGTTGTATACAATTAAATTATCTATCTTATTTTCACTTACAGTGATGATGCGATACATGCAGTGCCACCTAGCGACAAAAATGCGAGTTGGTGGGTTTTCTCCATGTAAAATGTCGAAAAATCCCATACAAACTTCAGGCACGTTGGTACAGTAGCTAGACTTGTCCGAATTGCTTCAAATTTGGCGCAAGTACTCCTGGTGGGACTAGGAATCGAATCAGGGGTGGGCCGATTACGATTTCAAAAATTCATTATTTTTCTGGGCAGTCTAATACTCATGAAATCAAGCCACTATAACTGAACTGAACAATTTTTTTGGAAACCGAAAATATTTTTGTGAAAAAACCGAAAAGAATAGGGGGTTTTGTTGGTAAATATCGAATTTGGACAATTATTCTAAAAAGTTTGGTAAAATTACTTTGAATCCTTCCCAGAAATTTCATTTGGTCGGTGTTAAGTCAGACCGTACCAAGTGACAATATATTGATTTCGAGAAAAACGAGTTTAAAGTTTGAATTGCACCATCCTTTACGTTATAATTGGGAATTAATTTTGCTATAATTCTTGCTTATTGTAACATATTTCAAATCTGGTTAAAGGTGGATTTAGTTAAAGATATTCTTTATACAGTGCAATCATTATCTCAGTTTTTGATGTTCTGCGACTTAGTTCGGTTCGACTTAACACCGACCATTTGTGACATAACAGTAATGGGCATGAAATTACCCGAAAGTGTGCAATTTAGCAATGATTCCGCTTCAAACCTATACAGAGGTCAAAGATTTTAAATTCACAATAAAATTTTGTTTTTATAATAAAACGAAACAAATCACCCAACAATTGGATCGTTTTAATCTGTGGGTACCAGTACATGTTTTGAAGATATAAATAATTATAACTACTTGATTTTTAGAAAGATTTTTGAAAAACACTTTATAAAGGATTAAAGTCCCCTCGCTTTACGATAGTGTTATACCTTTTATAGTTCTGTTAGTCAATTTACACCAGAATTCATTTATCTTTCAGCTCTAGAATTTTATAAATTACAAGAGGTTTTCTTTGGTTTTTGTATAATTTTGTTTGAACGAATTTTAGATTATTACAGACTGAATGTTTTGGTGTATTTCTAGAAATGATTTTAATAAGTCTCAAAAGCACAGTTCTTTCACCGGCATGATTTTATTTTAATATCATTTGCGGTAGGATGATATCTCAAGATCTAATTTTCCAATCGATAATAATCAATTATTTTTTGAGCTTCAAAGCTTTATAAAATAGGCAACCACTGATAACTCGTAAGCTATTCGATGCATGTAAACAACTTCAAAGAATAAAAGTGGCGTTTTCGTATGAGCTCACCGGAATGAATTCGTTATGTAACTTATTCATTGTTAAAAAACGTTAGTTTCAACCTTGACAATTTCTTTTTGTTAAAAAAAATTAAGAATAGATCTAGAAATACTTGACTTTTCAATTACAATAGGCTTATCTACTAGTAACTTTCTATAACTTTTGATTCAGGGAAATTGTTTAAAAAAATACACGGAAATTTTTTTCCCTAAATCGTGAATTTTGGAACAATTATCTTTTTACGTTACGGAAACAGGACCATGAACAAAAGCCATGTGTTTTATAATTATGATCAATTTCTCTTCAGTAACGCTTAGATAACGCTTTTATTAGAGGAAATAATTGTTTTTGTTTTGTGAGCCTCTTTCATGGTTTATATATACCAAATATATTTCTGTACGTGAACTAGTTCATAACTTTATGAACATAATTCATAAAACCAAAGGTTGACTCGTGATTTTATTCATAGATTTAGAAACATTATGCATAGTCCGAATATACGACATGAACTGATTCATGGTTTATTTCATCTTGAACATGATTTACTTTCCGTGGTTGTGATTTAGTTCTCAAAATCAAAACATATTCTACCGTGAACTAGTTCACAACTTCCAATATCTTAATTACGATTCAATATTCGTGCTCGTCAAATAGTCCACATAATCATAAAATATTTTTCAAGGATTCGTGAACTGATTCATGATTCAAAAACGCTTGTTATTTGCTCACATAATGTGCGGCTATTTGCTCACATAATGTGCGCAAAGAGCGAAATATACCGATGAAAAAAAGAGTAGCACAAGAACACTGCGATGTGCCGATCACCTGCACAAAGATAAACTTGAGGCTTGAGCTCGTGCGACCACCTCTAGCTGCTATTCCGTTGTCGATCAGGACTAGCTGAAGTTGCACTGGGAGTCAGTAGATAATTATTTCTGGGAGTAGCGTGCAACTCCTGGTAATCCTAAAGCGTTTATGGATCAATACCGGCACCGACCACACCCCAACGTAGATCGCGGAAGGAAAGGGAAGGAATGTTAGTCCGATTCTTGCTTTTGCTAGAGGCCTTATATACTACTGCGCACTCCACAAGTATCACGGGAGGAGGAATTTGTTAGTAAGTACAGAAGTTGGATTCTACTTCTTCATTACCGACGCCAGAGAGGTGACTCCACTATCTGGACTAGATATCGATCTATCAACTCATGGACCGGGGACCAACGGCTTTACTTCCCTTTCGAAGGAAGACGTGACCACAGATTTTTTCACCTCAGAAAAATCTCAACGACCTCGGCTGGGATTGAACCCAGATCACCTGGGATGAATGGCGGTCACGTTTACCACTCAGCCACCGGTGCCGCGCCACCTGCACAAAGAGAAACTTGAAAACGAAAAAGAAAAAGAGCTGTGCATCAAGAGATGCAGAATTTCTCACAAAGGGTCTCCTTGAAGAGCCACTTTTTTGTGGCTGGCAAACAGGGAGGAAGGCGAATAAAACTACAATTCTGATAGAGTTTGATCGGAAGAACGTTTTTAATATGTTTTTTGATTGCCTTGCCTGCTTCCGTGCGCGTGGAACCAGGAACCTCTTTATTTCTACTCTTTTATGTGTGCAGCCATGGAGTACGTGGACCACGTGTCAGCAAGACACATCGGAGTGAAGAGGTTTATTGTAAAAGAGAAGAGCGGTGATTCGCGTGAAATGTGCAAAGAGCGTTTTTATTCTTCTCTTTATTTGCTCTGAGGTGCATCCCATCCCTGATCTATCTTGAGTTCTTGTGATGTTTTGAGCATATCACTAATTATTTTCAATTTCATGCAACCCTACCTATGGTCGTGCAACTATTATGTGAACTATTTCGAAAAATTAGGATTTTTTCATGAAAAATCATTTAGCTATGTCCAGCTGCTAGTTGTTAATAATAGGTGCGAGCAGTAGATATTAGAAAACTTTTACGAGCTCGAACATCGTTTTTCATTTGATAAGGTTCACACAGATAATAGTACGGCGAAGAGAAATAACGAATATCATGATAAAACTTCTAATATCATGAACATGAATCACATTATTCTAGGGTCAAATTCGAAGGTGAGGTGAAGAAAACAGTATTACGATAACGTGAATATAAATTACAAAAATCGTGGAATGTAAATCACACCTCTCGTGACGAAAATGTCAAAAATTGTGATTGAGATTCTGAAATCATGAACACAATTCACACTACTTGTGATTAAATTATCACGGTAGAGTGAATAGAAATAACGAAAATCGTGATGAAGATCCTGAACACATTAACATAAATCACACTACCTTTCCAAAAATATGCGATACAAAACTCTTGAATAAATTATCATGATAACGTGAATAGATATTACGAAAATCATGGCAAAGGTCCTGAAAACATGACCGTAAATCGCGCTACTCTACTACATTACACTGAACGGAAAATGTAGTCGAATACAGTTTAAAGTGATAAGATTTATCAGATTCCAAAACTAGTTTAAGACAAAGAAGATATATTAAAATATAATTTTTCACCGATAGCTACATATGTCTCTGGCAGCACTGCTCAAGTGTAACTCAAACAGATCAATTGCAATAACTTCAGTTCTATTAAAAATTCTTGTAGCTGTTAGCGCTCAAATGAAAGTTAATAGTAAAGTAATTAGCCTTACTTATTGTTGTGAGGAAATCTTGTCCAATCACAAAGTTATAGCTGTTTTAGAAAACTTTATTGTTTATAAACAACATGGATGCAGGAGATGATAAAATCAATAGAACGAATAGAATTTTTTTTGGATTATAGAGCTTTTAATCTTTGGGTCATTCGCTTCTTGTCGGGTTAGAGAAATCTCTTTTGGAAAAACATTTACCTCTATGTGCGGAGTTGGGAATCGAATCCAGGTGAGCTGAGTACAAGGCAATCGACTTACCAACTACGCTATGCCCGTCTCCAAAAAGAATAGAATGAATACAATGAACAAAATGAAAAAAAGGATCAAATGAATAAAAAGACAAAAATAAACAGCATAAAATGATGAAAAATTAAACGATATTATAATGTTATAAAATTAATAGAACAAATTAAGTTGTAGCTAGTTAATATTCTGGATGGAATGAATAAAACGAATGAATGAACAAAAGATTAGTCAGCTTAATAACATGAAGAAAGTAATTAAAATGCATTATCTGGAAAAATGGATAAAATGAGTTAAATGATTTATTTATTTGTTTATTGATACGAATAAAATGCATGCAATGAATCAACTGACGAGAATGAATCCAAATAATGACACAAAAAAGATAAAATGGGCTCAAATGAATAAAAATAATGCTGAATGAAAAAATGATCATAATGAAATAATCATATATTCCCAATTAGGGATCATCCATAAATGACGTAGCATTATATGGGGGAGGGGGGAGTTTTGTATTTTGTGATGATGTGTGACGACAGGGGGGTAGGGGGTCATGTCATGCTACGTAGCTTTTTTAAAAGGGAATAAAAGAATTTTTAAACAAATTTACGGGGACAAGGGGGGGCAGAGTTACCGTCAAGCTACGTAATTACCTGGGGGGTATTTAGAGGTTTGTGACGAAATGCTACAATGGGGGAGGGGGGTGTTAAAAATCACTCAAAAAATGCTACGTCATTTATCGATCATCTCTTAGTCAAATATTTGAAATGAATGAAATAAGAAACACAAAAAAAATCTATGAAATGAATGAACTGTACAAAATGAGAACTTAGACTGAAATTTGAAAAAAAAGTATTTAAATAAAGTAAAAGTTTAAAACGAGTTGTACGAGTTTGTGATCCATTGTTTCAGAAAGTTCTGAAATGTTTGGGAAAATCCTATAATTTGGAAAATGGCTAATTAATATACAATGCACTTTCTAGTGTTTCCTTGTTCTTTGTTTTTACCTCTTTATTTTCGTTTTTCTTTTTCTATTCTAGTCTTAAACCTACCTAGCGATTCTACTCTATTGATAGACATTAATTAGTTATCAGGGAAATGGAATGTTCAATTTGTTTTGGAATTCAAAGATGTTTCTTTGGTCACAGCTTTTTGAAAGAAGAGGTTTTGTATAGAATAGAATTTTCAGGTCCAGTATTTACACGCATAATTGGAAGTAATAAACTGAGAAAAGGTCACATGTACTTTCAAGCCTCTCAAACTTCGATTTTTCTGACTGATTTATTAGCGCTAATAAGGGTTATTTTGATTGGTAAAGAAAAAAATCTCCGGGTGGGAGATATTTTTCCAGTTGGACCAGCATAGAGCTGAATAAACTGAATACTGCAGTCAGTTCATGAAGCAGTGGTGCAAAATCTCAAACTGAGTTGTCTATTTACCGAAACCAACACTCAGCTTCATCGCCTTCCTTGTACATCCACTTCCAGGCTGATGGATGTTTCACGCAGAAACGAGTGCTTCAGTACAGAATCATTCACTAACCAAAGCATTTATTTGTTATATGTGGACAATAGACAACCCAAAAAATAATGACTTTTTGAAAACTTAATCGACGCACCCGTGAGTCGACTCTTAGTCTCACCAGGAGCACATGCTTCAAATTGATTCAAATCGGACAAATAAGTGAATCCCTTGTTTTAAATTTTTTCATAAAAAAAATCTTTTGGCCCTCTCTTGTATATTGAATCTTATTTCTAGTCTTAAGATAGCTGTAAACTTTTTTTCCTTTGTAAAAAAAATATTTCAACATTGTAACCTCCTAGTTTTAAGATATCCAAAATGTAAAAACATAAGCATTTGGCACCGCCAAGCTAACGCATTTGTGCCTATCAAATAAACGAAATGAATAAAAAAAAAAAAATCGGACAAGTCTAGCTACCGGACTAACATGCGTGAAGTTTGCATGAGATTTTCCAACAATTTACCTGAAGAAAACCAACTAACTTGAATTTTCACCGCTAGGTGGCACTGTATGCATCATATTACAAGTGAAAACAAGAAATATTATTAAATTGTCTGCAACGAAGACTGCAATGAAATTTCTGTGAATATTTACGGCTTTCTGAGTCAGTTTAGCTTGAGCAAACGAATTGTTTTTAAAACTGGTCGACGTTTCTACCGTTTTTGGCGGCCTTTTTCAAGGGAAATTTAATCGTGTCATTTTTGTCGTAGTCGCTGATTGCCAACGGTGCGACTAGGTTGCACTGAAATTCTTCATATGTTGTAATAATTCTAAATGTCTAATAGAGTTTGTTCAAATAGAAAGGTCGAAGTTTAAGTTAAAAGTGTTTTACAAAAAATCAGTGAATGAGGAAAAACGAAATTTATCCTCGAAGATAAAACAATTTTTCGGAAATGAAAGGAAATGATTCTTTATTTTACTAAATGTTTGTGTATAGTACGTATATTTTGTCACTCGCACGATTTTAGTACTTTAGTACTAAACTCAGGTGATTCGCATTTAATAAATGCCAAAATTTCT
This sequence comes from Topomyia yanbarensis, assembly GCF_030247195.1. Lineage (NCBI taxonomy): Eukaryota > Metazoa > Arthropoda > Insecta > Diptera > Culicidae > Topomyia > Topomyia yanbarensis. Next base: position 107,865,593 of record NC_080671.1, read on the forward strand.
TGACTTCTGCGGTAGAAGCCAAAGGATTAAGACGTCCGAAAGCTTGCTCATATGACTCTAACCACGCTATTCTAAACTTTCTTCCTTTATCTGCTTTCTCTTCCTTGAATACTAGGGCTCTTAATATTGAAATATTTCACACTTTCCATTTCAGTCGCTTGCTAATTGCATGTCCTTACAACACAAAAAGAAAAAAATTTGACTCACTTATTTCATTCTCGAAAAATATTTCCCCGACGACGAATTACGTGCAATGTACACTAAATATGTAAATTTTCGTTCATCAAGTCGCCATGTTCATAGGTCGTGAAATGAACGAACCTAACCATTTACAATAAACAAAAAAAAATCGCATCCGCCGTTGAACCTATTCGTAACAGATTTACGTTTTCGTTCAACGATATTAAAACTATTAAAACGTTTTCGTATATTCCACCAAACATTTCTTTTGAACAATGAAATCGATTCGTAATAAGCCTACGAAAGTCGTTTCGTAGTTTTTACTAAAGACTCGTAATAAAAATAAAAAACTATTCCATAGAACTACGAATGCTTCATCATATATTTGAAAACATCGTATATTTTACGAAAGTTTTATACACGAAACATTTACATTTACGACTATATTATCTCAGTTCTAATTCAATTCCAAGCACTCAAATTGGTAGAACACACTGTTCAATTAAACCCTACTGATTTCTTGCAAATAAAAAAGTTTGTGAAAATCGACAAAGGATCCTGTGTAAATATGAAAATATCGGTAACATATTAATAACTTCTCCGCAAGATTGTAGATTGATTTGCAGTCTTTGACAACGTTGTGGGTAATACAATATGTTCTCAGTTTTAGTGATATTGGAATGAGGCAAATAATGGAAATAATCTCATTGCAAAATTTATTTTTTTAAACACAATACCATGTTCAAGATCCCTCGACCGATTATGTTACTTTTGGGCGCTAATAAAAGGGAAAAGTCCATTCTTTTATATGCTCAAGCTTAAGTGGTGTTTATTTTTTCGAATAAACTTGTTGAACAAAGGCACCGCGTGCGTCTTTTTTTTCTCTTAATTGTGAATGATATTTTTTTCGTTGTTTTTCCGGAACTAAGGGGGGAAGTTATGATAATTTGAATGAAATAAACTGCATAGGAATATCAAAGATTAAAAATCTTAGTCACAGAAAAACACATATTTACTAGCCCAATTCGGTTCGTTTTATGGTAAATCAATGCAATTCAATCACAGTTCAATAGCATACCCAGACCTAATGCTACACTGAACTAGTTGAAGTTTCTCCGGTTATTGTTTTGCCTTTCTCATATAAAGAAAGGCTATGCAATCACTGTAAAAATCGACTTTTTAACCGAGGCCCGGAGGGCCGAGTATCATACACCATTCGATTCAGTTCGTCGAGATCGGCAAATGTCTGTGTGTGTGTATGTATGTGTGTGTGTATGTGTGTGTGTATGTGTGTGTGTCATTTAAACTCACACAATTTTCTCAGAGATGGCTGAACCGATTTTCGCAAACTTAGTTTCATCTGAAAGGTATAACGCTCCCATAAGCTGCTATTGAATTTTTAGTTGATCCGACTTCCGGTTCCGGAGTTACGGGTTGAAGAGTGCGGTCACACAGCAAATTTCCATATAAACTGGTACCACCATAATGTTCAAATGATGTAAAACATATTAAAATTGATGTAACATTACTCTAGTTTGCGGGTCTCGATCACTAATGATCAATCAAAGCAGCTTTGACCACATTGGCCACCTATGACGGTTCATGACGCCCTCGGGGAACCCGCCAAGTTCCTAAGCTAATATCACACCCATTCCACAACGAATTCTCTACCGATTTTTACGAACTTAATTTCAAATGAAAGATACAGTAATGCCATTGTCTGCTGCTGAATTTCATTCGGTTCTGACTCTTGCTTCCGGAGTTACAGGGGTGTTAGTAAGGATACACTGGAATTTCCCATATAAATCGCGGTAGAATCGTAATACCTCAGAGGCTAAAAACTATTGAAATGGTCACCAAATTACTTCTAATCGTAGATCTAGATCACTGATTGCCAATCAAACATTCTTTGAATATATTGTCCACTATCGACGATTCCGGAAGTCCGGAATTCCGGGCATATTCCACAATTAAAGTCACATCGGTTCATCGGTGATGACTGAACCGATTTTCTCAAACCAAGTCTCAAATGGAAGGCAAAATATGCAGTTGAGTATTGCGTAGCCGCCCCTTCCCCCCCTCCCCACCTTGCCCTTACACCTCCCTCCTTCATTACTCCCCTCTTCTTGGATCACCCTCACGCCCAGATTTCCTTCATCCACCCCGTATACCGAAATAAGATGAAGGATTTCTGACGCATCCTCCACACCCACTCTACTAAACCCCCATTCCCTACACGTTCAAACGCATTCCACCAACCTTTGCAAATTATAATCACATGAAGATAACATTGAACTCATGCTTATTAAGCTAATTAAATATTATTCTTTTGCCTTTCTTATATAGAAAGGTTATGCAATTGCTCCAAAAACCGACTTTCTAACCGAGGCCCGGAGGGCCGAGTCTCATATAACATTCGACTCAGTTCGCCGAGATCGCAAAATATCTGTGTGTATGTATGTGTGTATGTATGTATGTGTGTATGTGTATGTGTGTATGTATGTGTGTGTATGTGCGGATTTGTTAACAAAATGTCCACATCAGTTACTCGGAGATGGCTGAACCGATTTTTACAAACTAAGATTCAAATGAAAGGTATAATATTCCCATAGGTTGCTATTGAATTTCATTTTCAACCGACATCTTGTTCCGAATTACGAGTTGAAGAGTATGGTTACAAAACAAAATTTGTTGATTTTTCCAAATCGGTTTCTCGGAATTTTCTGAGCCGATTTTGACAAACTTAATTTTAAATGAAAGGTCCATCAGCTGCTGTTGAATTTTGTGTGGATCCGAGTTCTGGTTCCTGAATTACAGGGTGATACGTACGATCACGCAGCAAATCCCGATTCTAACGAATTCTGCGATGAATGTAAAAAGGTGATTTTTTTTCCAAAATGTAAACACAACTGTTGAATTTGTAGATCTAGGTCCCCAACAGTCATTCAAAGTCTCTTTGGCCACACTGGCCACCATCGACGGATCCGGAAGCATCTAAAGTCAGAATAACGGTTATATTGGTTTCTCGAAAATGGCTAGATTTGCTCAACTTAGTCTCAAATGAAAGGTGTTGCGTCCCCAGAAACTGATATTAAATTCCATCTCCATCCGACTTCCAGCACCGGAGTTACGGGTTGTGGAGGTCGATCACATAGAAAACTCCGATTCAAACCGATACCGCGATGAATGCAAAAAGGTGCTCTTATATATACTTACCAAGTGTAATAAGAATGAAAGACATTTCCATAAAGTTATATTGTACGAACCAGCTATTAAATCATAGTTTGTAGAAATGAGAAAGGCACAATTGCACCTCTAGGTGGATTAAAACAGGTTTTTTAAACAAACATCGCTTCCCTTTTCTCGACCCGCTTAACCCCGCGGCCGATGAATTATGTAAACAATGCCAATACGGTCAAGTGCCAAAAATACCAACCTTATCACAGGAACCGAACCGTTCAACTGCGAAGCACGCGCTCAACCCTGGTGAAGGCGGCTGATCAGATGTCCCAATCAGCGGAGGCTAGAACAAGGTTCCTCTTTCGGTAGGTCGTTAAAGTCACCCGATGACTGAACCTTTACCATTGCTCCTTTTTACAGTCCTTCGTTCGTTCGTTCGTTATCACTTTCAAGTCCATAAGCTGACACATGCGCAGCACATTATTTACTGTGCTACTAGCCGATGCCGATTGCTTGCTTTACACATTTATTGCTACACGCGCCTTTGTCTTTCGTGACGTTTCTGCCGCGCGGTTTCGCGGCACTTTATGAACTGATGCTATTATTAGTATTATTGTGTAGGCATCCGAGATGTTGGATCACGTCTTGCACGGTAAGGGAAGACTACGATAACGTTCTGACGACGAACTTTGATTCGCGTGTGTGAAATTTATTTCTAACTTCGGTGGAGAATAATAGCGAAATTTGAAATTTGGTTTTTGAACTAACCGTTGCATATTGTTTTTGCACATACATGTTGCGCATGAAATAGGTAATATGTTAATGATAAAAATCAAATATCGCGTAAAATGTTCTTATATTGACGTCACAAATATAGTAATATCTAATATATATAAAGTATACTTTTCATTGCTTCAATTTGTTTCCTAGAAAGAATTCTTACTGATCCGTTGAATCGTAGCACTAGCCTTGCAATTGTCCTGTACACTAAGAATCGGCTGCGTTTAGATCAAAAGTGGAGATGATATCAGGGGTGGTCACAGAAAGCTCACGCTTAAGTGGTTTTTAATTCACACGATACGTATCTTTCGCATAAACAGGGACTTTAACTTCGGGCCATCTTATACCCTTATAGCAGTGAGCCCGCAGAAAACTTGAGCAGATTTTGCTGAAATAGTCCAAACAGCAGAGTCCATATGATTTCGATATTTAAATGTACGGAACACATGGAAGGCAAAACGAAAGCAAAACATTTTAATTTGAAGGCAATAATACACACGAGCCCACATGTGCGCGTACTCTATGATGCAGATAGAACATGTGGCTGGAAATGTGTACTAAAATAGGATCTCGCAAGTGACCTAAGACGAGCAAGGATCTGCAGTTACCAGCACGCATTCGCAATTGGTCGTTGCGTCTAGGCAACTCAGGGAGCTGATTGTTTGGTTTGTTGCATATTCCTTTTTCCTTCTAACAGAAACTAACCTTTCTCAAGGATCTCTAGTTTTGTGAAGTGTGCGTAATATATACTCGTAAAGAAACGGGGACCATTCGAAAGTTGTCTACCGAGTTGAGCTGGTGTAATATTGTTAGTTTTTATCTTCAGTATAGTTAGTGTATTGAGTTGATTTATTAGAAATGAGCTTTCAAGTGGATATACATACCTTGGTGATGGTGAACTTTTTATTGTTGACAGGTAAGCTTGCTTCTTTGCGAATCTTGTGTTGTACTCTTGTATAAGGAGATTTTTTAATGTACGTACGACAGCCGTTCTTAACATAATTGTCCTATAACGAAGATAGAAGATGGGGCAATTACACCTATATGCGTATAGCGGCAGTGAAGTGCAACATTAAATAAATATTAGTCACTGTTATGTTTCTAATACATGTTGACCCTCAAAAAGGCAACCGGGTCCCAGAGGCCCGGCACGTTACAATTTTTTAGTTACAAAAAAATGTGTCTGCAGTATAAGCTTGGGCATGGAAATTTTGATAAGTAGCTTTGAAATCTATAACAAAAATAAAGAATTGTGAAATTTTCATCTATGGAGTGATGCGCAGCTATGTTTGAATTTTTTATATACACAAAAAGGCAAGCCGCACACCTAGAAAAAAATAGTGTAAATTTACATCTCCTGACCCTGACATATACGAGCATCAAAAATGACTTAGTTTTACGTCTGATTTAATTTTACATGACGTTGAATTTCGCAAATCACATAATTTTACTTCACATACAGTCTTTGTTCTGAATGGTAGTAAGTGTAATTTTATGTCATTGCCATGTAAAGCATATGTGTCATGTAAAATTAAACGGAACAAGGTTATGTTCCGTCATTTCGTGAATTACGGTTTGTTAAATTGTGTCATGTTTGCAATTACGTCAACGATAAAATTCATAATTTTTTGGCGTGCGGGCCTGGCAGGCCCGGTGTGCACGCAATATTTACTAGGAATACCACGGGTTTTACACATTAATATTTATCTGAAAAAAAAAACATTTTGATGAGTTCAGGTTCATATTAGCAGGAATTTTTTCATGTTTTTATTGATTTTATCTTTTTACCTTTTCTTATAAGAATTTTTTTTTTGAAAGTTTGAGCGAATTCTATACATTTCTTTTATAGGAAATGTAAAAATAGCATACGATAATGACGAGTGTCATATTTTTTTGGGTAAATTCTTTTATTTCACCCACTGTGGTCTACTTGCCAATTATTTGCATACAATATAACCTAACTCTGTCGTTATTGTCTATTTTTGTTGTCTATTCTTTGTGTTATAGTTGTCGTAATTATTAAAATTGTAGGATTTAAAAGCAACAAAAAGTTGAAATGGCTATAAGACGATATGCACATGTTTTCAATCGTCTCCAAGAATCTGAAATAATGGGAGAAATTCGAGCAATCTCAACAGCAGACGATTCTGATTTGCAAAGCGAGGAAGAATGTGTGAATGATATTGCTTCCGTCGATGAATCTAATGCAGACTCGGAAGAAAAATCTGAATATGTACTCCGTTTATGCATCAGAAGAAATTAATAGCAACCCAGAAACATTTATTAGTCGTGTTCAAACGAAATGGAGCTCAGAACCAATCGACATTCGACGTGATCTTCCGAGTACTCACTTTTTGGAAAAAAAATTTGACCTTTTTACATCCATCGCCTTATACGCTGAAATCGGGATTTGCTACGTGTTCGTACTCATCATCCTGTAATTCCGGAACCGGAAGTCGAATCAATTAGAAATTCAACAGCAGCCAATGGGAACGCTGTACCTTTCATTTGAAACCAAGTTTGTAAAAATCGGTAAAGAATTCACTGAGAAATAGGTATGACATTATCTTAGGAACTTGGTACGTTCCCCCGGGGCATCAAGAACCGCCATAGTTGGCCAATGTGGTCGAAGTGCCTTCGGTGGGTCATTAATGATCTAGACATGCAAAGCCAAGTAATGTTGCACATATTTTAATATATATTGCATAATTTGGACATCATGGTGGTATCAGTTTCTATGGAAATTTGCTGTGTGATTGTACTCTTCAACACGTAACTCCAGAACCGAAAGTCGGATCAATAAAAAAATCAATAGCGACCGATGGGAAGGCTGTACCTTTCATTTGAGACTAAATTTGTACAAATCGGTCCAGCCACCTCTGAGAAAAATCGGTGAGATTGTTTGCCACATACATACATCCATACATACATACAAACATACACACACACATACAGATATTTTACGATCTCGACGAACTGAGTCGAATGGTATAAGAGATTTGGCCCTGCGGGTCTCGGTTAAAAAGTCGAAATTTCGACCGATTGCATAACCTTTCTATATGAGAACGGCAAAAAGCTTGAATTTAGACGGGCCTGAGAGGCCCGGCTTGCCCTTTAATGTTAGGATTTTAGCTTACCTTCACAAGGGTTAATTAGCTTTGCTGTCATCGTTAGACTTTTTTAATACAATCAAAATACTATTCAATCATAGGGTCTTATGATTAAACTAATTAGTTCGTTCATATTTTGCTTGTTTTCGTATAGCTTTCAAATGGTTTACAATATCACCTTGATGTCAAAGAGAAAGTTACAGGAAATCTTATGGGCTTTTTGAAAAACTTATTTTTGTTGATGGAGAAAGACGAATAACTTCTGAACAGGTCGTAAGAAAACAAAAGAATTGTGTTGTTAAAACGAAATTCGAAATATCTCGATAACTACTACATTTCAGATATTTTTTGTTATCATCATTTTGATTTAAAATAACGTTTGGAATCATATTCAAAAAGAAAATTGTATTTTTGACTGCAAATTAACCCTAATGCCGTATCGGTGCAAAAAATCGTATTAAACCGAACCGCTCGACAGTTGTCTAATCCAACTTCCAAGCAAAGGATCGATCTGAAATTAGACTCATTATGAATGACAATGCATTCTGTCAACGAAGTTTAACAGTCCTTAAAAGTGAGATGCAGAAATTATTCTTTATTTAATTAGACACAGAGCGTTGGTAGTTTACTGCCATTCTAGGCCTATGTTATAAAACTGATAACTAAGAAAAACGCGATGGACGATGAAAATTGAATTAGTGATCTGGAGAGAAACGGTGGATCAAATGAAGCTTTACAGTCTAAAATTACGTTCATAATCAACGTTTCTAGTGTAATTAGTCCAGTTTTTCATTAAAAAAAATTTAGCTTGCGGAAGATTTTACGAAAAATGCTCAGAGGGAAAATCGGACAGAAATCGGATAATTCTGAGCATATTGGTCCAAGTTTGCGCTGAGAGCTTTCTTGTCAAGCGACTTCAAGTTTTACTTAAATCGGAAATGGATGAGTTCGGCACGCTTTAAGTTTTTGGAAGCGACGACAGAGATGAATAGTTGTACAGGATCAATCTCACTATTGCAGTTTTTAATATCGTACCCATCTCTTAGTTGACACACTTAATATTTATTTTTGATTATTTTATTTGTGGGACAGTTATGCGTAGAACTTCAACAGTGGGAAAAACAGGCTCGCTATGTTTTAAGGGTTTTCATCATCAAACAATATTCCGTAACGGATATCAAAGAATTTGGAACCCGCACACGTATTTATTATGGAGATGGGCGGTTTTCTCTGTATCTATCATAAATACTGTAGAGAGCCCCTTAAAAGGAACATCGTTCCACTGGGAGCTCGATGCAGTTATTTTTCTTGCATTTAACTCTAATATCTTTATTGTGCCGGTTACTTTCACGTATTTTTTTTTGTCTTTTTTGTTCTCAGCGTATTCGCGAATAGTTTTTTCTTCTTGTGTTGCCTTTTTTTGTCGCTGAGAACTGATGTGTCCACTACCAGGGGGCTCTCTGTGCGAGCCTTTTGGTGTGGGGGTGAGAGGCGGGTCATTAAAAAAAAAAAATATATATAAAAAAAAAAAGATGGGCGGTTTGAGCCTAGGTCAGTGGCTTTCGACTGGCATGACCCATTCTCGTTGGTTCGGACTGGTTGGTTTGTTCCTACTTACTAGTGAATAGATCAATCCGCTTGGATGACATAGGAGATAACAATAGAAAATAGGACCAACATTGGGTAAACTACTCTACATTTTGACTGCTACCTAACAATGCAAGACTCATTACCTTAATTGAATAAAATTGTAAGATTGCTGAATTGCTGGCATAAAATGATGAATTAACAGGAGGTTGATAAAATCGGGTACAAAAAGTTCATAAAATCGGGAGTGCATAATAACGGGGGGAGGCATAAAACCGGGAGTTTATAAAAACGGGTCGAAGCTGCACACTGAAAAATTTTCTTTTACGTATCTAAAACGATAAACATTACATTTTTGACATTTTATGATGGGGTAACGTGAAGGACTTTTAAAAAGGGCATAATCACACGAATTAACTGTTTTTGTTGGAACAAAATTCCAAAAGATCTCGAAAACTATCGCATTTTGGAAGATTTTTGTTAAATACATTTTCATTTAAAATAAGACTAAGAATTATATTCTGTAATAAAATTACAGTTTTGGCAATTAGTATGAAATTTAAAAACATGTATAAAGTTATTGTTATAAAAGCTTTTTTACGGATAATTCAAAATATTTCATTTCTCATTAGGTTTTTGTTTCCAAAATATAAAAAATTAGAAAAAATTGGTTTTCTTGCAATTTAAATTTTTAACACAAATTTTTGATTTTGTGAAAAATGATACAACATTTTTTCAGTGTATATTTTTTCGTACATAAATATTCATTCCCGAAATCTCGTTCTCAGAAAGTTTTGCTGTATAAAATACAGTAATCGAACAAAATTTTGAAATTAATGCATGTGGAAATGTTTACGCCCTTTTGAAAGATTGCTCTTGTATCATAATATTGCAATTGTCAGAGAAAATAATGGAGACATAAACCGAACACAACTTCAAAGTTTCGTTCGAATCGACGATGGTCATATTTTGTGGTCGGCCGGTTTCTCATGGAATCACTCACCAGGTGGTATCAAAAATTTAAATATTAAAAAATCAAATTTAAAATTAAAACTTAAGATATCAGGTGGTAGAGCAGGTGATATTTTGCTCTGTTGCAAAAAACAAGGTAAAAAATTAAAGGAGGGAGGGTAAAGGTTTCAGCAAGAAAAAAATCACTCTTTGCGATTTTTTTTAGAACTTTGGGTAAGCGAATTGACTAAAAATTTTGTGTGTTATGATGTATCATTTCAATAACATTCTGTAATTTTTTCATACAAAAATATTCATAAGTGACTAGGTGATGAAGATTTTTGTAGAATGTCTCTGGAAAAAACAAGATTTGCGGTGTTACCTGCCATTCAAAAACCCCTACGTTGAGTTTTTGAGATAATTATTCTATTAAGGGAGCTTTTTACTCATTTGATATAAAAATTGCTATCTTTCACGAAAAATTCCGCCATTTTATGAGTAAAATATTCCTTTAATCGAAAAATTATCTCAAAAACTCAATGTAGGGGTTAGGTGTTTTTCACATAGAATGCGTATGCTAAATTTGAAATAATTCGGTTAAGTCGTTTTTGAACGGCAGGCAACACCGAAAATCGTGTTTTTCCAGAGACGGTCTACAAACAGCTTCATCACCGAGTCGCTTGTGGATATTTTTGCATGAAAAAATTACAGAATGTTATTGAAATGATAACACGCAAAAATTTTGGTCAACTCGCCTTACCCGAAGTTATAAAAAAATTCGCAAAAAAACCCGCCCTTAACAAAGCTGTATTTCGAGAAAAAATACTAAAAAATCGTTTTTTATTGCATTGAGTTTTATTTAATCAAACTTTTTAATGATAACTTAGTTTGTAATAATCAAGACAATAGTCAAATAGTTACAAAAAAGCCATCTCCAAGTTTTTTTTAATAATGCATAAAAATACATCAATACACACGATATACATCATAAATGTTCACATTGAAGGTCAAACTTCCTCAATGATGGATCCTTAATAAACCCACAAAAATTCATTTCCAACATTTTTTTTAAAATTTGTGTCTCCACTGTCAACAACTTATAATAATATAGACGATGACACAATCGAGGTATGAATACACGACTTAAAACCGCATACTTCTAATAACGTTGTAAATCGTCTGTTGTGGTCACAAAAAAAACATTTTTAACAGGCCGACCGACAATTTTTAACTGATTTAAGTATCACAAAACACGAAGCTGTCGATATTCTTTCTGCTATAAAATATGCAGATGTGATAAAAAGAGTCTTTATTATATTTGGGATTATCAACGAATCTATAAGGGCGAATGCTTTCAAAAAATGAGGTCTATACTCAGGAAAAAGGAAGGAAAAATCTAGAAGTATTTAAAGTTCTCTTTTTGTGCCAAGCAACTCTGAAAACACTCCGGAATTTCACTCTATCGTGGCCATGAAGGCCAACCATTGTAATACTTAAAACATGTGGTTGAAAGTGATTTAAGTTGCGTGAGAAGGTAATAATACACAAACACCAGCTCAACAACGATCCGGCCCAGTACTACCAAACCAACTGCCATTTCAAATAGCGAAGTAACAACGAATACACCAAATACCAACAACCAACACCAGGAATAAAGAATCAAATACCGATGACGAAGGATTTACAATAGCGACCCGTACGTACAAGAACCAAACAAGAACGTCGGACCGTGAACATCATGAATGCAGTACCGATGACGATATGCACGTGAACGAAAACACGAGAGAAGACGGACCGAATGACCCCCAAGGTGCGGCAGACAACGCACCCTAGGACACCACCAAGGAAGAGGATATCAACAAGCAGCAGCAAGCTGCGTCAACAAGACACATGTAATTGAATTTTAATTTTTATATATTGTAAATATCATTAATGACCCACGGCTCAGTTATGCTAACGCATTGTGCCTGGTCAAATAAACAAGGCAAAAAAGACAATGATACCAAAAACTTCAGAAAGTGTGAAGTGAATCAGGCTGAAGAAAATGTTTGGCATCCTATTTGATATGGATTTTTTGGGAAATTTACAAATTTTAGTGGAGCTATCTGGTTAGTTTGTTCACTAAAAAAATTATTTCATAAATAGAACGAAAATGTTCATACAATGCATGAATTTTTTCATCATATTCTTGAAAAATGCTTTTTCGTGCATTGTAAATAGTTGGTTTCGTTCATTTCACGAACTACAAAAAAGGGCAACATGATGAACGAAAATCTTTTATTTAGCTTACGTTGCACGAAAGTTGCTGTCGATGATAAAACTATATTTCGTGAATGAAAGAAATGTTCCGTTCTTTTACTAAATGGTTGTATATAGCACGAATATTTTCGAAAATGCGTATTTATTTTTCGTATATTGAACGATTTCGTTAGTCACACGATTTCATATTCGTTCATCGAACAAAAGCTGTCGTATTTTTGCATATTATTGCTTCATCCGATCTTGTAGGATCGATGTTTGGCAAGATCGATTTTTTAAATTAAATTAACCGATCTGGTAATATCGATTTTATTTCAAAGTGCTCACCACTATTTAGTACTGGAATGATTGTTGTATTTTTTGTCCGTTCCATTTACATTTGCGAAAGTTACATACACATGAAAGTTACTCTCGTAGTAACCTTCTTTGCGACAAAATATTGCAGGGATTCTTCGGTGAAAACCGTGGATAGCGCTAAACAAATATTTACGAACGTCTTCCTTGATGATGGGCACTTTGAGAAAATAATCAATTTTTACAAATCGATATTTTAGTTCGCGGCGGAAAAAATCGATTGTTCGAGTTAAAGCTGAAGCTCTTTTAAAGTTGATTTTATTTTTATTGAGGATTGTTCGTTAACAGTACACATATTTCGTGGGATGTCAACGAACCGATTTGGTAAATTGTTCGAATTATTTGATAAAATAACAGTAAAAAATGTTATATTGGCATTATCCGTACATATTACGATTTTTTGTACATAGATATTTTGAGGATTCTTCGGAAGAAAATCGTTCATACTACGGAAGGGACACGTAAATATTAGAAAAACTTTGGTATATTTTTTCAAACAAAGAATAATGCAACTCATTCGTAATAAGAACACGAAATACGTTTCGTGGATTTAACGAAAAAATCATAGAACTACGATTGATTCATCGTATGTACGAAAAGTTCGAGTACTTTACGAATGTTGTTTGTTCAAAACCTATGCATACCACCAGGTTTACGAATATATTCTCTCAGTGTTGTTACCAATGATGGAAGTTGAGTTTTTTATATTTTTTTCCATACAAGAGTAGCCGTAACAAGCAGTTCGTTTACAAAATTCGTACGTAGCAGATTGATTCTAAAATGTAGTGTTTTTGGAGGTAGTAGATTATTGTCTATACACGATGAACGATTTTCAGGAAAGAAATTTCTCCACTTGACGTCAACTTGATTTCATTCGACTTCTATTGCGATATAGGAACTTTTTGAGGTCTGGGTAATTTCACGGAATGAGCCATTTCGCCGAATGTCATATCGTCGAAATTAGTTTTAATTGAACGGTTGTTTAGCAAAAGAAAGGGATTTTAATAATTAAATAATATTAAAAGTGGGTATTCAAATTTGGTATTGTTCCCGGATTTATAATGATAAAATATGGAATCAGTGCTCGAGTCGCGTCAATGATTTCGCTGTATATAGAACACTGAATTTTTGGTTAGCAATATAATATATTTATAATTTGACTTGTCGCGAACCAGGTACTTCATTAGTTTTAAAATATAAGTATAAATGCAAAATAATCGTGGCGAATAATGTGGTTACGCGACATTGCTCTTTCTCGAGTGCGGTGAACTAATTCTAAACTAATTCAAACCCCTAAGTTTCAACAAGCCGGGCAAAAGAGTACCAGACTTGCGAGGCACGGTAAGAAGTGAGATTCGATTTTTTGTTAAATATTTCATATTCAAGATCGGCATCTTCGGCGAAGTTTTAGCAAATATCATCACAAGAAATTTTGCTGAAGACACCAAGTATCCTTTTCTTGAACTGATTGAACAATTTTACTTGATAATTATTTTTCTTTCACATTTACATATTTGAAAAATTGTTCCATCCTATAATACGCAGAAAATCTTAACATTTTAGTATACTAGATAGTAAATCTGACAAGTTATTATTTGTTCTACACGAAAAATATATATTTTAGCCACAAAATTATGAATAACTTCTGCTCCCCACCGTATCCCACGAGAAAATCGATTAATATAGAATTGTTTTATTAGAAAAATCTACCATTCCATGCAGAAATATGCAGACACGCGAATTATTTGCGAAAATCAACAGAAATCAGATGGGTTCAATAGAAATCATTTAATTGTGAGTTTATTTATTTATCATACAATATTTGAACTACTAATACTTTAAAGTAGTGTAAACAATAGAGTGATTAAAATCACAGAAAATACTTTCAAAACCTTTTTGTCTAATCCAGTGGAATCTGCTACTACGGACACTATCAAAGAATTTGCCATCGTTGGTAGTTCCACTCCCTGGTTTGACAATATCGACGATCAACCAATTCCTTCTTAATTTTTGCCTGGATCATTTCTTGCCATTCATTCATATTGATTGCTCGCAACATCACTTTATCTAGAGCCATTACGGATGGAATTGCTCCACATGCACAGAAGGTGGTCATCGAGGATGTATCCGTCCGAATGGTTCGAGTTTTGCAGTCCATCATACTGAGCCGATGATATATTTTAACTCATTTCCATTTTTCAATAGCACCAAGGATGGCAGCAGTTGCGCAATTTGATGAGATATGCACGATTCTTGACGTTTTAAAGTTGTTTTATTTTCCTCGATGAATGTGTTCGTATATGCTTGTTCAACCTTGTTGACGAGGGCTCAGGATTTGTCCAAACAGTGCACGGAGAATCAAATCGACCACATCTGCATCAGCCGAAAATGGAGAAGGAGCTTCCTTGATGTGCTTAGCGCCGATATAGCGTCCGACCACCATCTCCTAATCGGCAGGCGTGAAGACGTAGAAGACCGATGGACCGCCATCAAGAACGCTTTCATCGCCACCGGCGAGAATAATCTGGGTGAGCTACGTACCCAGAGAAAACAGTGGATCACAGATGACATCTGGAAGAAGATAGAGGAACGAAGGGACGCCAAAGCCGCGATTGAGCGAGCTAAAACACGAGGTGCCAAAGCCGCAGCCCGTCAGCGCTATTCGGCTCTAGAGAAGGAAGTAAAAGCTCATGTAGACGGGACAAAGGAGCGTTAGCAGACTCCCTAGCCGACGAAGGTGAGAAAGCCGCAAACACTGGCGACATCCGTCTCCTCTACGATATCTCATGCCGCCTTAGTGGGACAAAGATTAATGCTACGATGCCCGCGAAAGACACGTCTGGAAGTTGTTAATCGACCGCGCTGACCTGCTGAAGCGCTGTTTCGAACACTTTGAAAACCTTTTTCAAGTGTCGGTCACGCCACCAACAACTCGGCATGATCCACCAAGGGTTCGACATATTACCCGCGTCAACACCGAAGCTCCATCATTGCAAGAGATAGCGGTGCACGAAATAGAACAGAGCCCCAGGGGTCGATCGCATATCAGCAGAGATGCTCAAAGCTGACCCCGTAGTATCTGCACAACTGTTGTATCAATTATTCTACAATATCTGGGACACCACGACTTTTACGGCCGACTGGATGCAAGGCGTCTTAGTGAAGGTACCCAAAAAGAGTGACCTGACTGTATGCGATAATTGGTGGGGCATCATGTTACTGTGTATCGTTCTCAAAGTTCTCTGCAAAGAGATCCTGAACCGGATACAGGAGAAGATTGACACAACTCTCCGACGGCAGCAGGCAGGATTCCGTGCCAGACGATCCTGTGCGGACCATATTGTCACGCTCCGTATCATCCTGGAGCAAGTCAATGAATTCCAAGAGTCTCTCTACTTAGTGTTCATCGACTACGAAAAAGCTTTCGACCGTCTCAATCACGAAAATATGTGGGGAGCCCTGAGACGCAAGGGAATCCCTGAGAAAATCATCGGTCTAATTGAAGCACAATACGAGGCAGAATATTGCACGATGGTGTCTTGTCTGACCCCATCCGGGTCGTGGCTGGAGTTAGGCAAGGATCTATTCTATCACCGCTACTGGTCCTCATCGTAATCGACGAGATCCTAGTAGGAGCGATTGATCTTTTTTCTGCGTGTATATCATTATGCTGATCTCTGAGCATCTCTTCCGCTTATTTACAGCTGACGAACTCTCGAAAGTCATAGCTGGACGACCTGTCTTCACTACTTTTTCCTCCGTTTTCACTGAAGCGCTCTCGATATTGAAGCAAATTTCTTCGCCAAGCCACTGATATATCGCTTCAAATTTCTGTGGCATTTGTCCTAACGCTCATACTGTTTTTCTGTTTAGGTAAATTTAATGGGTGTTAGACTAACGCTGTCGAAATAATATTTAAAATAAACCATAAAATGAGAAAATTCGATTTCGAATATTGAATTATGTAATCCGTCTTATTGGTTACGTTTGATGCACAAATGAAATTTAAAATATAGCGAATAACGTGTTCTTTCAGCACATCTCGACTGGAAGTTGATTTATCACGATCGCACAAAATTGGAATTTTGAATTTCTAAAGAGTGCACAAAAAGCAACGCCTACTAGCTATATATCAATATATTCAGTGCTCTTCGTCATAATAATGCTATTCAGGAAGATTGGTTTTCAGGGGTTACCAAGAAAAAACATTGAAATCTCGTCGTTTTTCACGTATAACTCACGTGTCTGCATGTTTCCGCACGAAATGTTAAATGTTTTGAATAAAACGCACTTGAACAATTCTATGGAAATTGATTTTTTCGTTGGGTACGGTGGAGAACAGAAGTTTTTTTTCGTAATTTTGTGGCTGAATTATATATTTTTCGAGTAGAACAAATAATAACTTGTCGGATTCACGCTCTAGTATACTATAATGTTAAGAGATTTTTTGCGTATTATAGTATGGAACACTTTTGCAGAATATTTCAAATATGTAAATGTTAAAGAAAAATAATTATTAAATAAAAACCGTTGTGTAGGGATTTTATGTTAAAAACGTTTGATATTTCAATCAGTTCGAGAAAAGGGCACTTGGTGTCTTCAGCAAAATTTCTTGTGATGATATTTGCTAAAACTTTGCCGAAGATGCCGATTTTGAATATGAAATATTTAAAAAAATAAAATTCGGATCTCACTTCTAAGCCTTGTAGTTGGGAGTTAATAGAACTTCTCTTAAGTTAATAGCTAATTCTTGTAGCTTCCAGAACTTCCGACAGATTCTAATAATTTATCTGAACTCTATAGGGGTTTCCTAGATAATAATAATTAATACCCCACAATTTAAAAAATGTGATTGAGATCTTATAAAATTCTTTGAAATTTGATGGATTTTCCCAAATTCCGTGCGACCTTCTTGAGTCTGAAGACAGTAAGGTTTCTCTGAACCTTCATGAGCCTGGAGATTGCAGGGTTCCTCTGAAGCTTGAAAGCCTTCCTTGAGGTCCATACAGATTAGGGTGTCCCAAAATGACATCATGTTAAAAAGTCATCGGGCTCACTTCTTAAATGAAAGGTTAGGGCATTAGGACCACTTTCTTCTTCGGAGTGAGTTTGCTAAAACGCTTCCTACTGGTGCGCGACTTTTGATTTTTTGAAAAATGGGCCGATTTTGGATAAAATTTCAAATTTATGCCTGTTGAAGCGGTCCTACACTGTCTTAGATATTTTTTCAGCATTTTTTATTTTCTTGGAGATCCAAACGGAGAAGTTTGGTTAGTTAGTTTGTACAAATTTTGAATTATAAGAGCGGCAGAGCCATTAAAACTTAGTAAAAAGTGAAATTTTTGGTGTTTTCAGTATTTTTTCTTCAAAATTGGGTATCTACAAAATTTTAAAAGTACAGAAAACACTTTATATAGTTGAGCCAAATGCAGGGGCGTAATTTTTCTGAAGAAAGTGTATAGCTACGGCCAATGGGGTATAAATTATTTACGTTTTTGTTAAATAACCTTTTGACATTTTATGATATTCATAAAAAATAACACTGTTCTACAAAATAAAACAACTTAAGAGGGCTTAGTCCGCACATTATTTTTCGGAAAATAAAAGGAAAATGATGAAAAATGGCGTTTTTCGCTTGTCTCTAGTACATCAGAATCGGTTTTTATGAGCATTTGACGATTTTTTTAAAAATATTTTCTATACTAATAGCCACCTAGCGGGTTTGAAAATCACTAAAATTAAACAAATATGTCGAGTTAATAGCAAGTTATGGCGTATATTTGAAGGCTGAATTGATTAACCCATTATTGCCCAACCTACTATATATAGTAGGTGCTAAGAAGAACTCCTATTACTAAAACAATAACGCAGACCAGGCATTATCAATGAGTTCATATTGTTCATATACTCTTGCAGAATACGTTTAGAGAAGTTAGAGTGATTAAACTGGCGTTTATGTTTTGTTTTCAATCAATTTTTCCTTAAGGGGTTACACATTTTTGTCAGGATGAAAAAAATCGAATTTTTGCAAATTAGATATTCTAAAACTACATACGCTGAGGAAAATTTTCTCAACATTTCATTAAGATCGGAATACTACATCTTGAGTTACAGCTATTCAAAGGCCGCTACCCATCGACCACTAGTAGGCGGCGAGTAGTGTTTGATACGCTAGACCGTTGACTCGCTGCACCGACAGTAAAACTCGATTATCTCGGAGTTGTATTTTGTTGAAAAGTTCATTCGCGGCGATCACGATATCTCAAGAACCAATTTATCGATCAATCTGAAATTTTCACAGGTTATTCATTATTATATCAGCTACTTTAAGTACAGAAATAATTATACTGGAATGACCACATCATTTTTTCCGATCGGAAAACTTAATTTGTGATGCGCGTGAAAAATAAGTTGGGCAATAATGGGTTAACGTACTTACATTTTATATATAAAGTCTTATTTTCATGTTAGGAACTTTGAAGTGGAGAAAATGCAGAAGAGTGAGGTGAGTGTTGAAAAACTGATTTTTACTGTTTAGATCACATAATTCCGAAATAGTCAAATTTGAGGCAAATATCCTCGAAAAAGTTTTACAACAGAATTCAGCGCATCTTCTGACACAATCGTTTTGTTGAAGATGCCTCCTAGAAGTAATAATGGAGAATTAATTCTTCAAAAAATAATTGGAGACTTGGCGTTATTAGCAAAGTTATTATTTTTATAATTTAAGTTACAACAAAAATCATCAGATGCTCATTAAACCTCGTCCTGACATACTAAAGACGTACAGAAAACGTCATTTTTCATAATTTTCCTTCTATTTTTCGAAAAACAATGTGTGGTCAAAGCACATTTGAACTGATTTGTTTTTTGGAACAGCATTATTTTTGTTGAATTGCTAAAAATGTCAAAGGTTATTTAACAAAAACTTAAATAACTCATGCCCCATTAGCCGTAGCTATACACTTTCTTCAGCAAAATTACGCCCCTGTATTCGGCTCAGCTATATAAAGTGTTTTCTGTACTTTTAAAATTTTGTAGATACCCAGTTTTGAAGAAAAAATACTGAAAAGCACCAAAAATTTCACTTTTTACTAAGTTTTAATGGCCCCGCCGCTCTTATAATTCTAAATTTGTACAAACTAACTAACTAACTAACGTTTGGATCTCCAGAAAAATAAAAAATGCTGAAAAAATATCTAAGACAGTTCGGGACCACTTCAACAGGCATAAATTTGAAATTTTATCCAAAATCGGCCCATTTTTCAAAAAATCAAAAGTCGCCACCAGTAGGAAGCGTTTTAGCAAACTCACTCCGAAGAAGAAAGTGGTCCCAATACCCTAACCTTTCATTTAAGAAGTGAGCCCGATGACTTTTTTTAACATGATGTCATTTTGAGACACCCTAATACAGATACTCAAGAACTTGACAAAATTCATGAAATTGACAAAATTCTTGAAATTGAAATTTGTGAACTTTTTCTAATCTTTCTGAAATTTCGAAATAATTAGATGGAAGTTTTAAATACTAAAAGTTCTAATTCTATGAAGTTCGTTACATTGGATTCATAGCTTTCCTAGTCTGGATATCGGAATTCAGGTAGTGAGGATGGTTTCAAACTGTTCAAATTTATTTACCGACACAGGTATCCTTACTTTTCTGCAGTTTACTAGTAGTGTATACAAGGACTAAAAAATAGTTGTTACATCAGCCAACAAAATCGGCAAAAAGACCAATTGAATCGCTTCGGGAGGTTGTGTGAAACTGCATTTGTGTATATGGCAAAAATAAACTAAGACTAGTCTTGTCTAGGCTGATATCAGATGATATTTCTAAGTTTTTTGGCATTTCTAAGTCACGGAGATTGTGCATATTTAGGTTATAAATTAATAAGTAATAAATCCTATATTTGCTGACGTAATCAAATCTATAAACAAAAAGTTGAGAAAAATCATTCAAATGATGATTCAAAGCGTGGTTTTTGGATGGATGGTAATTTATGCTTTAATTCGCATATTCAACTAAATTCTAGTTGATATCTGAGAATGTACAAACTTCCTTAGTAATTTGTTGCAGCTGTATTTATAATTGATGTCGAACTTTCTCTCATTGAACATATATTCTTGAAAAAAATGTTTCAGAAGATAATCGCTCTGGAGCACGATACCCTTTGATCTTTAAATTATTGTCCTACAAAAGAACTACAATACACTGAAGATCACAATTCGAAACTAATCAATATTCTTCTCTTTTTCCAGATCTCCGCAAAATGGTTTACTACACCGGGCTGCCACTGCTCATGCAGCAGGCAGATGGCAGTACAATATCCCAGCTATGCTTCAGCAATAATACGACCAATGATCGAGGCGGTGAACTGTCGCAACAACAGCAACAACAACAACAACAGCAGCAGCTCCAGCAGCAAAGGATACAGTTCCAGCAGCAGGTCGTCAACCTGAGCAGTAATAGTAATGGTAACGAAAACCAGTCAGCGCTGTTGGGCGCTGCTTGCTCTTCGACGCAGCCTAGCGGAAGCAGCAATAGTTCAGCTCACCTGCAGGTGGGCTACGGGAACTTCCAACCCAGTATGGTTCCAACGAACCTAGTTTCCCACCAATCCAACGTTAGCGGAAAGTTTCGATGCGAGCAGTGCAACATCAACTTCGGAAGCAAGAGTGCTCACACAAGTCACATGAAATCGCATGCCAAGCAGCTGCAGCAGCTGGGTATGACCGAGGGCGGTAAACTGGTCAGTACGAAGACCGTAGCTGCGATGGCTATCCAGGGAACGGCCGCTTCAGTCGATCCGTACCAGTGTGATGTGTGCAAGAAAACGTTTGCCGTTCCGGCCCGACTGGTTCGACATTATCGGACGCACACCGGAGAGCGTCCTTTCGAGTGCGACTTCTGCCATAAGATGTTTAGTGTTAAGGAAAACCTGCAGGTCCACCGGCGAATACACACCAAGGAACGGCCATACAAATGCGAGATCTGTGATCGAGCCTTTGAGCACAGCGGCAAACTGCATCGGCACATGCGAATTCATACCGGGGAACGTCCACACAAGTGTAGTGTATGTGGCAAGACGTTTATACAGTCTGGTCAGCTAGTCATTCATATGCGAACGCATACGGGTAAGATTGAAACTGGTCCGGTTGACAGATGTTTATAACGATTAGTTTTTTCTGCTTTTCTAGGCGAGAAACCCTACAAATGTCCCGTGGAAGGCTGCGGCAAGGGCTTTACGTGCTCGAAGCAGTTAAAGGTACATTCACGGACACACACCGGTGAGAAACCATACCATTGTGATATTTGCTTCCGGGATTTCGGCTACAATCACGTGCTGAAGTTGCACAGGGTGCAACATTACGGATCGAAGTGCTACAAGTGCACCATTTGCGACGAGACGTTTAAAAGCAAGAAAGAGATGGAGGCACACATCAAGGGACACGCGAAAGAAGCTCCGGAGGAGGAAGCCAACGATAATAAGACGGTGGTGAATGCATCTTTGAGTACCGCATCAAGCCGAAGTAGTCCGGAGTATTCATCGAGTTCCAGTAATCTTGAGGCGCCCGATAGTTTGATGATGGAACAACCGATGGAATTGGAGGAAAATCTTTCAGCTCCACGGATTGACATGCAGGAACAGACCACTGATGGTAGCAGTGGAAGCAAAACTAACCGTTTCCCAGAAAACATCCACTTCTACTCTCAGTTCGAGCAGTCAGTTCTGCGAAGCTACGGCGTTCAGTCCGGCGTGAATCCGGCCCTGCTAGCAGCAGCATCCATTGCTGCTGCTGCTACGGAAATTCAAAGCAATAAAACACCGTCTCCTCCACCGTTGGCATTCACAATGTCGCAGCAGCAGCAGCAGCAGCATCACCAACAATTGTTGGCTTCAACTGCTGATGGTCGGTTGTCGCCATCGGCCGGACAGTCGCACGCGGTTGACATCATTATGCAACAGCAGCAATCCCAGTCACATCTGCTACAGCACCAGCAACTTCCGGAGGCGCATCATCAGCACCAGCATCACCAGCAACAAATTTCGGCCAGTTCAAACACTCACAAATTCGAACCGATGGCCGTCATGAAGAACCATGGTTATTTTGCGCCTGCTTCGCAAGTTACCGAGTTCAGGTGGGTTTGGTAACTACACGACTAACGTTTACTGACTAGTTTTGGGAAATTTGGGATTTCGGCGATATCTCAGTAAAGTGACATCTGTTGGCACTGTTTCAATAAACTAATGTCACTTTGCTGAGAGACCAGTTCCTGGACCCTATTGTCGAATTGAACTTAGTGTGTACATAAATGGAAAACATGGAACTAATTCATCTTCTTTTTTTCCACAGGTCATCCAGTGACATCGTACGCCAGGTCGAAGCAGCGATTGCGGGTACAGAGAATCTTCTAACGCCACCACGATCATCTCCGGAGTCACCGGATCGCTCGTCGTCGCCCGAATCCGACTCAGTATTAATGGCCGACCGGGATAACAATACGCTGCCACCACGGAAGCGAAGGCTGTACTTCAAGGATCAACCTGCTCGTAGCATTGCCATAGATCAACGGAACAACCAGGCGCAAACGGCATCCGCAGTCGAGTCGATGTCGGTAAGGCAACCACCGGTTGTGGATAATCCTACCCCAGCATCACCACCACCGGTCGTGCGGATGAGTTCCGTTATCCAGTACGCCAAAGCGTCTTACGAGTAGACAAAGTAAAACCGGGTCGAGAATCGGTGTTAGTTGATTACAAAATGGCCATATAGTTGAAACGTGCAGGGTGTGGAAGAGTAAGTTCGTTTGGTTGGGGGATCCGTTCGGTTGAATATAGCTGTGCAGCTGCAGATCCCGTTTTGACGTTTGCGTTTGGACGTAAACAAATCGTTTAAACTGAGTTACTACTGAGTTTAGATCCTCTTGGTCTGTTTTTGACAACAGTTATGAGTGCGACAGCAAAATTACTACAATCTCCTTTTAATTGTTCTATAATAAATGAGGCTGTGTGTAAATCTCTAATCAAAGTTACACAAATTTAGGTTCGAAGAACCTGGTTTTCATTCTCCATCTTGGGATTTTTATTAGACACAAGGGACGGAAGGAAATTCTGGCAGCTAGCTTTTTTAATGTCGTCCCATTGATCTGAAAGTCTGAGTCAACGCCTACAACAATACCAAACGAAATTCTCCGTCACTGACGGTGCGTCAAAGCCATGGATTTTTTGTAGTTTGGGCTAAACCGGCAACTTTTAAACTTTTCAAAATGGACCTGACGATGCAACATCGCAGAAATCCGTTTGAAAGTTTGGAGTAGCGCCTACTACGCTTGTCAAAGACATTGACCTAAGAACACCTTGCTTTTCCAAACCGCAGTTCGATGGAAATGACAATCGCTAGGTTATGTTTACTGCTGCGTAATCAGCTGTTTATCAGGTCTCTTTCGAAAATCTGCCTCCAGATACAAATGTTCTTATTGATCCTAGTAGCTTAAATTTACTTCCGTTTGTTACTAGAAGAAGAAAAAGGAAGTACTCAATTCTGGGACAATTGCCTCCTTATTTACTCTGTAGTTCTTTGAGTTTCTCTTGGCACTGAATTAAACTCAACTGTATTTTGGACAAATGGCGGAATTAAAATCCTTTCACTTCTTAACAAAACGAGTCGTTGCACCGCAGCGCCATCGTTTTTATTATAACCCGTACAGCCCGGTGTTCTTCAGGAAGTTATAGAGGATTGGATTTTAGGACTGGTCATTACTAAGAGTGTCACGAATGTTATCCGGTAGAGCATGAAAAATCCGTGCGTCATGGTATTGGGACAGTTGAGGAGATAGTACATTACAGGTCATGCAGATATTTTGAAAAGGTCTAGTACCAGCCATACTGTGTGATGCATTTGTGTGAATCTTCTGATCTGATAGAATCTTCTGGTCCTGGTGATTTGGGACATCTTCCTATCATCCCAGACATCAACCGTCTGCTTCCACATTTCGGAGTAGAGATGGGTGATCATCACTGCCTTGAGCGTAGCGGCTATCCACCATTTTAGGTCTTGATCCGGGACTTCCCTTATATATAGCGAGCCTTTACGACCCAAAGAGGCTAAACGGTCCCAAAGATTCCACAGTGGCTTAGAATCAAAATGGTGACGATGTTTTGTCGAGCTTGTGCCTGTATGCCTTGAATCAAAAGATGTCGCGAGTCGTAGATAGTAACAATTGAGGTTTTATGGGAGTTTCACAGCCGCTGATAAAACTTAAATTGCACTTATAGCGTACTATAAAACTTAAATTGTTACTTGTAAAGTGCTGTGACTGCACTGACAGAGCCTGTAAAGATGGCGATAGGTTTTGGGGCAGGAGTTGTGGCAGCTAAGCAAACTGTTGCGACTTCGGCGGAGAAGACGGATTAGGGTTCTGGTAACCGATGAAACAGGCAGGTTTCCATGTCAGTGATCGTACAGCCGACGTGTCTCAGGGCTTTCGAGCCGCCAGTAAACATGTGTGGTTTCTATATTCAATTACCGACTTTATACGAACCGGGGAATTGTGGCCCGCTTTGAAGCTGTTCTTGATGGTCATGTCAAAGGAAAGGCTGGCTCGTTTCAACACCTGGCTCCATTCCAGTTTACCGTGGACATCGGGGCGAATTGTTGGTTGGTAAAGTGTTGAAAGAGTTTCTTCGCCTTCTCCGTTGTCGTCTCCACAAATCTTCTCGATAAAGATTCTTGCTATTTTGGTGATGGTTTCTGTCATGAAGAAGTCGAAGGGGAGTCTACCAGATTAGGTACATGCCGCTCTGGCTGGAGTCGATGGGAGTAGGTTTGAAGTGATTCCAATGGCCTGGTTGTGGACAGGTCTTAGGATAGCAGGAAGGTTATTGTTGGCATGTGAGTCTTCGCCAGAAGTTATTCTGCTATCGATTACAGCTTTGACTACACGGTTTCGTACGCTGCGGTTGCTGGTGGGATGACACCTATACAGTGCGCGCAGTAAATTGGTTTTGCAATTTTGCACATTGGTGGTGATCGAGGTTATTGTTGTTTTCGAGATAATGAACTAGTCGACGGTTTACTATTCTCTCCATGACCTTGCTGTTGCAGCAAGTGAAGGAGATCGGGCGGGAATCCTCCGGGGTAGCAGTAGCCATATGACGCTTCGGAATCGGAATCTTCAGGCGATGAGTCCAATAAGAGAAAGAGAGTTCGTCAGCCATTCGTTGTTTAGGAGTCGCAGAAGGATTAGCCTGCCCTTACGGGGCTGGTGTTTAAGCATCGGATACCCAATGTCGTCGTGACCCACCGATTTACCATTGCCCCGCGACAGGGCAAGCACAAGTTCTGCAAACCGGAACGGTTTTTGATTTCCAATGGGATGGCGACCTCTGAGTTTTGAGTATGGTTCAAGGTGTTGATTGATGCATTGTTATGAAGTTTAATGTTATTTTCGTACGAATCAAAAGCGAATAACGAAACAAAGTATTCTCCTAGAACTGCTGCAACAGTGGTCGGATCAGTGATGATGTAACCTTAGTGCTTTAACGCTACGCCGCGGGCTCTTCGCATTCCAATCCGTTGATGCGATCCCAAAACTCCATTGGTGTTTGTTCCTATCAAAAAAATCTTCCCAGCTTTGACGGCATGCGTTTTGTTTTTCCCGATAGTGTGAGAGAGAATTTTCTTTGTCTGGGTGATAATTCGACCTTTTCTCCGGTTTTGATTACTGTCTTGCTTGCCGAAGACCACCAGTGGAGTGATGCTAGTTGTGCTTTCGTCGCACTTTTTTTTTCTTCTATCTCGGAGCTCCACATAGCTTTGATTTAACTTTCGCTTTTTGCATCCATCTATTACGTCGCCATTCAGCTCTCGTGTCAGTGAGCCGTTTAGATTCTGATTCTATGAGCCATTTAGCTACTGTTTCCGTGAGTCATTCAGTTCCCAGCCTTATGGCGATCTACTCCGATAGTCCCCGGCGGTGAACTCACCCTACTCCGACTGAGAGTTCCCCGACGGAAGAATTTCTCCCGACGCCGATACTCGCTTTCTTGATCCATCTAACTCCTAACTTTATCGAGATTAACTCGGATATTGTCGGGCGTTGAACTACCCTACTCCGACTGAGAGTTTCCCGGCAGCGGAATGTCTCTCGGTACTGATGTGTGTTTCGTGAGCCAATTAGTTCCCATTTTTGTTACGATATAGTCGGATAGTCCTCTGCGGTGAATCTACCCTATTGTGAATTCCCCGGCGATAGATTTCTCTCGATACCGATGTAGGTAGGTTGCTGTTAGTTATTCGACGCGATTTACTCGCTGTAATCCCCGGCGGTAGATCCAGCCTACTCACGAGTTACCCGGTAAGATGTCGAGGTCGGTCCACCGATTCCGGTGAAGCCTGACGTCTGGTTCACTGGTACCCCGACAACCCGAACCCGATGCTACGTCGCTCACTACTCATTTAGTCTCTGGCTGACTAAGTCCACACTGGCGGATAGTTCGCTTACGGCGGAATTTCTTCCGAAACCCGATTTCAAGTTTCAAGGCGGCTTTATAGCCGATGGTGCTGCCGGGCGTTGGCAGAGCTGCTGCCTCAATTAGTGTGTATCCATTCACATCACCAAGGACCCATTTTCGGGCACTGAAGCGAGTCGAACGGCTAGGCTCTTGGTATAAATTGGTCATATATTGGAGCTTGTGTACAGCCTGAGTGAGGCGTTGCCTGTGGGGATGTTGGTGCGATCAGGTGATGTGTTGTGGTCTACAACCAGTATAGGGCTAGCGTCATCATCGCTATTTCAAGAGACTTTGCGTTGTAACTAGAGCGACCGCTTTATTCCATTGGGGTTCTTGGCCGAGCGACTTGTGCAGAGGCCCTTGTGCGACCCGGGATGCGGCATCAATTCTTTAGGGCAACCAGGACGACGAGGTTTGTGCGTCAGTTCCGGTGGGGTATAGCATACGCCCTGACGAGGCCTCGACTATCTCAGGAGTCATCGGTTGATATCAGGGACCAGGCGGGATCACCTTTGTGCGTGCTGAAAAGGGCAAGGTTACTCGGGTGCCGCGAGCTGTCCGTTGTCCGGTGGGGAAATAGCGTCCATACTAAAGGAGTCTCGGCTTCCCAATGTCTCGGTCGTTTGTTGCAGATTGTCCATAGTTTCTGGTTCTGGTATATTCTGTCAACCGCCTTCTAGCGCTAGTTGTTTTTTTACGGTGCTTGTCATTGTGGTATCCATTGCTGGTTTAAGGTAGGGTGACTACTAGTAGCGTTGTATACAAGGGAGGACTGAACAGGCGGTATATGCCCAGAATGTTATTCGAGCTCGATTGTTTCACCAATGATGTGGACTTTGGAGCTTGATGTTATCCTTTCGTCTGATTCCGTGGGGATAATGGATTTTTTCGGCTGCTGTGTGCTGGGTTTCATTTCGTAATCATCGGAGCTGATTTGAGCCGCATTTCAAGTTTTGCGATTTTATCACAAGATCCTCGGTGATGCCATTCTTCCTGACCGGCTCAAGTCGGGATTCTTTTTTCACGATGGACTCAAAAACTTGAATGCGAGTGTCCTTGTCCTTGAGCGCGATGATCAGTTACTCAACTTTTGTGCTGAGGTTCAGCACGTCTTCGATCTCCGCGTTTTACTTCTTCAATATCTTTGTTTCTCTGATTTTTGCTCACCATCTATTCTGAAAGTTTACGCACTTTTTCCGGCAGTTTGGCAATATGTTGGACTTTTCCTATTGAGGTTATCATAGCAAAAGACCTAGAATAGTTGGCTTGTTCGTAGAGGTTCCGCGCAGCAGAGTGAGAGCACCCTTGATTAACGTGAATCTTTTTGGTATGCTGAGTAATTGCGAGATTATCATCATCGCATTGTTTGTAAAAAGCTGCGGCTTTGCACTTATTAATTTCGTCGGTCGGATGATCCATCGAACAGGTGCCGAAGATCGGTGTTGGTTGTTGGCATCGATTTTTCGTTTGATCGAAAGTCTAGCATGGAAAGCAAAGCATCGCTGAGCTGGGTAATAGGACCTGGTTTTACATAGCAAACTCAATGTAATCCATACTGACTCCATTCAGGATTCCGAATCAAATTCCGAATGGTTTGACCGGGTGGGAGCACTACTACTATTGTTGACTGCGGCTGTGGGTGATACCGATACGTCCATTCGCCAAGAAACCGAGCTGTCGACTGGCAGCGCCTTCGACATTGACCGAAAATAATGGTTGACAACAAAATTAATTCTAGTCATTTTGAAAAGCAATAAACCGCTACATTACGTTATCGTTTACACAGACGAAACAAAATACATCACACATCCCATCGCTAACCGATACGCAGAGATACACGTTAAATGAAAATTTGTCTCCCTGCTTAGAAAAGTGTGTGATTTGTTCACTTTATTTGACAGATGACAAATTTCGAAGCTCCCGAAAAAAATTTCAATGTGATTTTACGAAACACATATTTGTTCAAAGAACTCAATGAGTTTTCATTTTTATCTCTAAACAATGTCAGTAATGTCAAGAACGCATAAACAATAACTAATGGTAATTGTTTAACTTGTCGCTCGATTGTGAATACAGTAAACAAAAGTAAACATTGACGCTTGATGAAAAAAACAGAAGAATGGTCCTCACCCAAACGAATCGATTATCTCCGAAAGCAGTTTCTATATTAGAATAGTTGCCCGATCTACGTGTAGTTGGCAAAATAAGAAAGCAGACTTATTAGTGGATAAAATATAAATTAAAGGTGACGATTTTTAGAAGATAATATTTATCTACATACAAAAATACAAATGCAGTAGTGTTTAGCAAGTCAGAGTTAAGAGTTTACACATACACAACCACTTACACACAAACACGTTCACATACACATACTATCTGCAACAAGACTGTCTCAGGTTAATCAGTCATTACAATTGATATGTGAACCGGTTCTTCAGAGGACACTGTAGAATAGGATCATCAACTGGAATGTAGAAGAAACAAATGCAAAAATGGGAAGGGGATGTTTTTGGACAAAGGAAATATTAAGACTGTTGAAATGTCAAAAAATTCTAGTAATCAAGAGTAAGTTAAGCGCGCTAGGGTAACGAGTGGAAAATCACAACCAGATGGATTAAGATCGGAATAGAGACAAGCTATATTTTATGAGAAATTGTATCTTTTGGATAGAAAATGGCAGTGAAACCAGAAACAAAAACACGCAAAACTATTGAAATTTGATTGCCATGTGAAAAGACTAGTTTTTTATATAGCGAAAAGGAAATATCGTTTAGCAACAGGCAGTGAAGGTAGGAAGAGCGAAAAGGATAGACTGTAATGCCCAAAATTGAACTTTAGTCGTAAGAAAATCAAACAAAATCATTTTTCTATAGAAAAACGAATCTAGCATCTAAGAGTCTGCTTTCCGAAACCCAAAATAAAACTTTCACAATCCTATTTTACACTGTTGGTAATAATATTGGAATGTTAGTAAAAAAAAAACTAAACAACTTTTACAAGAGAAAATAATACCACTACACCCACTGCCAGAAAAAAAAACAAGTAAAAAGAAAAATAACAGTCAAAATGTCAACTGCAGTAAATAACCCATACGCAAAACCAGTGAAGCAGAAAAATTCTAAACGATAATCAGGGAGACGGACTGGCAGCACTGTACAGTCACGCCGCCATTAGTTTTTCATTCAATACACATTAGTCATACACAGAAAAAACAATAGCTTCACCCCCTTCAAAGTGGCAGTAGATACAAACAATAAAGAAATAATATACCTCAACTAAAATGTAATAATCATTGTTCATGTTCGAATCAAAATCAGCTGAAGCATTGTACATAGACATCCCCAGCTAGTAAGACACGTGTTTGGTTCTGATCTCCGCTTAGTAGTAGAAGTGTCTTCGGTAATTAAAGAAATAGTTTCAACGTTGACAACTGGTGGTGCCACTACTGCTGGCACCAAATCTTTTATCTTTATTCTTTAAGATATTTGTAAACTATGATAACAGCAAACATACAGAACAATGCATTTAAAATACTATTTTGAAAAAATAGTTTCTAGGATTACCGGCAGACGGCTGCCGATGGTGGCCGTTCTGTGAACACAAAATTTCGTGATGTTGTTTCCCTCAGTTTTTAAGCCCCTGGAGCATCCATAGCTATTTGTTTAACGTGTTTGTTTTTCTTTTTTCATTGCATAAATCATCTCTTTGTTCGATTATCAGTTCCACTAGCTAACCTCGATTGAGTTCAGTGTTCTGTAGGACGTTAAATACACTGTTTCTGATATCGTGATGATACACAGACGAAACTTTACATTCTTAGCGTGAATAGTGTTGTTCTACTATTCTAGTAGAAGGTAAAGATGAACTAAAATAGCAGAAATTTGTTCCCCGCGAAGTAAGACGTGGTTTTGTTGATCTGTTTTCCGTTTCTCGAGCGTTTTTATTCACAATCTGTAGGCAAAGGAAAAATTTCTGTTACATTTTCATAGTTAACTGTCATGTGCATCTATACCTATAATGATAATGAATTAACTATTAAACGAATAACAACAACATAAATAAAACTGATAGGCAATACAACGTGGAACACTTTTACTATGTAAAATGAAAGATTTGCTAGAGTGGAACAGTCCGATTGGGACACTTCCACACAAAAAACCCGATATTCATCGTAGAGAGTAAAGGCATCAATTCTCTTTTACATTGCTGTAACTGTTCTCTAATATTAACAATTGCAATACCGTATAAGGGAAGAAAATCAACCAACCAATAATCCGCGCTTTGTAGTTTATAATGTCATCATCAGGATAGGCATAGTTTCGGTACTGAGCAAACAATCTGGAAAACGAAGGAAGCAAAGAATTATTATATCCATACATGCAAGTTTGTAATGCATAAACCGAGAGTGACCGCATAGTCCCAGCATGTAAGTGAAAAGCGAAAATAAAACTGATTTATTATACTGAACAGTTATTTTGTTGATATTTATTAAGATGTATCATCCGAAATATCCTTGTGGAAAGAGTTTACAGCGCTGATCTCATAACTCATCGTTCAATCCTGGTCAGGAGAGATTCTCATTATCCGTTCTAGCCTAGAGGCAGAACGTTGTATAACAAATTTGCAACAAATTAATAAAAATGCATTTAATTTCCATTTTTGCATCAACTTTGCACTCACTTGCAGAAAAGTTTGTTTAACAAACGTCCTACACCGATCCACTTTGCTCGACACTTTGCTGAATGTACACACTTAGAAAAAATGAAAATTACATTTGACGTAAACAACATTGCGACGTATTTTGCTGTCTAATAATGGAATTTTACATGTTTTGACATGTGAAATAAAATATTGTGTCTCTTTTGATGTAAAACTCGGTTGAATAGAGATGGAGAATTGTGAACAAAGCGCGTTTTTACATGTTCTTGAATGTAAATTTAAGTGAATTGTGACGCTCCTTTTATGTGCATCTTGTGAGATGTAAATATTTTTAAGTGTGTAGGGCAAGGTTTTTGTCGGGTTTTGACGTCTTACACGCAGCGCAAAATACATTATGAATTTCTATTTTTATGGGAGGAAATGCATTTAATTTCGTTGATTTTAAAAATGCATCGCAAGTGATCTTCCCCTAGGTTCTAGCACAAATGTTTGACATTAGGCCATCGCAAAAAAAATTGTTCTCTCATATACCTAGAGTCCGAAAATGTCAAAAAATTTGATGCATTTTTCCAAGCTCAATTGCAGAACATATTCTAGTCAGGGCACTGACTGGACATTTCAAACTCAATTATCACATGGCTACTATTCAGCGCGCTGAGTATTATTCATGTGATTCTTGTGAATCCGATTACAGAACTTCATATCATTTGATATGTAGCTGCCCTGTAGTATTGCAATTGCGTATACGAATTTTTCGATCCCCATACATAGATGAACCTATGCAAAGAGAGCTGCAACTCGAGGATATGCAATTGTTGCTAACCCAGTGTGGTAAAGAGCTACAGTTTAAGCCGTATTTGAATGACAATAGCTGCTCGGGGGTGTTTTCTTTCTGTTATTTTAATCACCCTTATTCTTGTTTACGACGAATGCGAGATTCGTTCGAAAGCGATTCGAACGAATAGTAATAGTAATAGGACCTCGACAATATGGAAAAAAATAATTACAGTATGTTTTATGTCATTTTTTGTTGTGATTTTTTAAAATTCTCTTGGTCAAGTCTCCACAAGCCTTGGTCAAGTCTCCCCGCACTGGGGAGACTTGACCAAAAAAAAAAAAACGATCACAGAAAAACTTTTGTAACTTTTCAAAAATGAAATTAAAAATTCTGCAAAAAATCATAAAGACGCACAATAACTTTGCACATTATATCTCAATGACTTTTGAGGGATTGAAGGCTTTTTTAGAGATTTATGCAGTTTTAGTTGAAAACCTGGTCAAGTCTCCCCTTGTTCCCCTATATATGAGAGAAAACCGTTAAATCAAAAGAATAGTGTTTGATGTTTCGGATTCTCCTCGACAGTAGCTACCACCAGCTTGGTGCCAATTAGATGATAAATCTAAACTAGCACCAAATTTGCACTAGTTAGAGGCTCAATCCTAAATCCAAAAAGTCATAGTTTGCTGATCAGAATGCACAGTAAACCAGAGCTTCTGTGCTTGTCTTCCGAGACATTACTTGGAACAGGCCAATTGATTGATTCATGGAAGACGCATGACTTTTTGAATTTAGGATTAAGCGTTTAACTAATGCCAATTTTGGTGCTAGTTTAGATTTATCATCTAATTGGCAACTAGATAAATGCTAGTTACTGACGAGGAGAGTCCGAAACGCTATAACTAATTTTAAGTTAGGTATTGTGCATAGCTTTAAAAATGACATCATGTTAAAAAAGTCATCGGGCTCACTTCCTCAATGAAAGGTTGGGGTATTAGGAGAACTTTCTTCTTCGGAGTGAATTTGCTAAAATGCTCCCTACTGGTGGCGAATCTCGATTTTTTGAAAAATGGGCCGATTTTCGGTAAAATTTCAAATGCATGCCTCTTGAAGTCCTCCTGAACGACCTTAGATTTTTTTAAGCATTTTTTTATTTTACTGAAGGTCCTAATGGAGAAGCTTAGTTAGTTAGTTTGCACAAATTTTGAATTATAAGAGCGGCAGGCCCATTAAAACTTAGTAAAATGTGAAATTTTTGGTGTTTTTCAGTAGTTTTTCTTTAAAACTGGGCATCTACAAAATTTTAAAAGTATAGAAAACACTTTATATAGTTGAGCCGAATGCAGGGGTGAAATTTTGCTGAAGAAAATGTATAGCTACGGCTAATGGGGAATGAGTTATTTAAGTTTTTGTTCAATAATAACTTGACATTTTATAATATTCCTCAAAACTAACACTGTTCTACAAAATAAAACAACTTAAGTGTGCTTAGTCCGCATATTATTTTTCGGACAATAGAAGGAAAATAATGAAAAATGGCGTTGGTCGCTTGTCTCTAGTACATCAGAATAGGTTTTTATGAGCATTTGACGATTTTTTGTAAAATTATTTTGTATACTAATTGCCACCTAGCGGGTTTGAAAATCATTAAAATAAAACAAATATGTCGAGTTAATTGTAAGGTATGGCGTATATTTGAAGGCTGAATTGAGCTTTTTTTAATTTTAAACATTATATTAGCGACTAAAACTAAGTCGCAAGGGCAGAACATACTTCGAAAAACCCGTTTCAAACATATTAGATTTTTTTATGTTTACTTATTGTAAAAAAATTAAAAGACCCACGGCTCAGTTGTACTAACGCATTGAGCTGTTTCAAATAAAACAAAAAAACATGTTAAAATATAATCTGTCCGATTTTTATACTTGGAAATTGTTTCCGTTTTTTATATTCTAATATATTATTTTCAGTCGCTCATATATGATTTGGCATAAGTATTTCTTCCACCAAGAAGGTGGACATGATTGTTGGTTTCGGAATCTGAAGGAGAGGGGAGGGTTTCTGATGCAATATCTATCAATTACTTCAAAAATCTAAAATTTTGTTGCATGTAAGTTTACTAGCACATAAATGGAATGGCAAGAATTTATTTGATAGAGATCTATCACGCGAATGACAATATAATACTGATGAATTGCATGAATTTGTCGAAAAATAAAATGAAAATTAAATTGAAAATTGCACTTGCGATCGCTTCATCTGAAGTTAAATCAACATTTCTGGATGATAGACGAACAGCTCTGCCCTAAAATAGCCACTAAATCTTGCGCTTGCGGAAAACGTTGCCTACTTACAATATCAATCCAAATTCGGGTGTAAGCAAAATCCTGAAAGAATGCAACACTGTTATATCACGATGACCCATAAAAGGAACCAATCGAATATTTGGGGGCGTGGTCGGCGATCTTCGCCAAATTTTACCCGTTAGTCGGCACCTACTGATGAAATCAGTTCATGCTTAAGGGGGTAGGATTATTGTTGGAAAAATATCGTACTCAAAAAAAAAAAAAATAGCGATACCGAGAGTGTTAGTCTATTCAGTCAAAAATGCAACATTTAAGCAATATTTTCCTAAATGTTCAACGCAAAATATTGAAAATTGGGTGTGTTACAGTGAATCTTCAGGAGACACCTCGATTAAATGCGATGTACAGCATGCACTCTAAATCTACTGAACCAAATTGTTTGACATTTTACACAGTTCTCCTTCATATCATAACATCATTAAAGATCATAACTTTGTTCACAAAAATAAGTTTTATGATTTTTAACGAAAATTGAATTTTTAGCTGCAGAATGCTACGAAAAATTCAAATATCAAGAAAAAAATAAAAGCTTCGATCAATACCTGGGGATATGTAGAAGTACTGTGCAAACCTTGAAAACGATTGGTCCAATATATTTTGATTTATGATGTACACCACAAAGCAAGTTTTCAACGAGAAACCTCCAGAGATTCTCTGTCACTGGCTCAATTTTCAGTATTCTGCTATGATATTTGAAGAAATATTGTTCAATTGTGCAGTGATAATATGAAAGGCGAATGAATATACTAACACTCTCTGTATCGCTAAAATATTTTTTTAAATGTGCCATTTTTTATGAATTAACTTTACCCACGTTCACCAACACTCCTTTATGTCTTGGTATTATTGGAAATATGTTTCGAAAACAGAACTTTTCACTATATGTGCATTCTTTTATTGAATGGATCTTATAGTCACCTTCACAGGTCAATTCGCCGAAAAAGTTAGATATATGGATTGGGAAAATGTTAATCGATGCAACAATAAATTGCACCACAATTCTACATGATTTTGTAAAATAAAATAATCCGTTGCAGAATTAATCGATTGCGTATATTGACTTCAATTTCATACACTACTCCATCCAAAATAAAATCGATGGAAATTCTGTTACGTATATAAATCTATGAATTATCGTGTTGAATTATTTAATTCAGTCAATGGTTTATACGTAACCTACCCAGCAGTCTCCGTCAGATGAAGGTTTTTATATTTAATCGAAAGAAAAAAGTTTTTTCTTCGAGTTTTTGCGATTAAGGAAGTTGCTTAAGGTGTAAATTGACCTGAAAGTATTCGAAAATTACTGTTACTATATAGAGTTTTAGTATCTTCAGTAAAGTTTTTCGCAATAATATTTTCTAGAACTTTACTGAAGACAGCGAGCTTCTAGCTAAATTATTTGGGGAAATAAGTTTTCTATTTCACTTTTAGGGGATTAATCACTCAATTTATTATATCAAAAGATGCGTATATTTATATCTAGAAACTTCTTCGAAAAAATCCATTCTCCAAAACCAATTTTTTGAATTTTGATCGTGAAAACGTCGTTTTGCAACACTGTGCACCGCATGTGTTGCAATTGAAACTTTGTGTGCCTATTGTATTAGTTACTGCGGAACATCGACTCACCATAACTGTGATTTGGTTGAAAAATTTCTTTTAAGCGACTATTGTAACTAGAAAATATAAAAGAGCAGATATACTGCTACCTCGAATTCGAATGATACCAAGGGATTTCAATCGATTGTATGTAGGAAAACAGAGCAATTTATTTAATTGTACTCCAGGTGGTCAAACTAAGAACATTGTCTATCCGCGAGAATCACAATAAGTTTCTTCTTTGTAACAAAAATATTTGTTATTTTTAGTATATTTAAAATATTTCGTTTACAGCGCAAATTCGTTAGTTGGGTGTTCGCTAGTTGGGGCATGCCCCAACTAAAAGACACTCTTATGTCAAAACTGAAAGTCAAAAACTGATTGACGTTTGAATGTCATTAATTTCAAGGGGTTCATTGGTTGATTTCTGTGGCGATCCAGAAAAAATCATACTTTTAAATTCAATGGAATTTTATTTTTTGAATGACATATTTCGGAATGATTTTAGTGAAATAAATGTGTTAAATATTTCGCTTCTTCTATTCAGCATCAATTAGTTTGTGTCGCAGAGACGTTAGTTTAGTAACTTTTGAAGGTCATCTCTGATGTATTCAATCACATTATACAATCTTTTAGCTAGTGGCAACGTAGTATGTTTGTGCTTTATCGGCTTTTTCCCGACGGTGTATCCATTTCCTGTTTTATGTGAAGGAATTTATCAAAAAATAATTGATGGCAAAAAGAACACTAATGACATACTTTGTCACAAAAAAACAACTTTAAACTGGAAGGAAACAGCCAACTTTTGTGAATTGTAAAATATTTCTGTTTGTTTTTTATGAAAGAAAACAAAAAATCAGCGTTTCCCTTGGGTAATTTTTGTCAGCTGTCAGTTGCCCCAATTAACGGATACAATTCGCTAGTTGGGGCGCAGTCGTGACCCAACTAACGAATTTGCGCTGTAGTCCTGATGGGTGTGGCGAAGCGCACCGGATTACAGCTAGTATTGCATGAATTTGAAAATGATTAGGGATATCTTCTAAATATCACAAGCACGATAGATCCTAGGTCATACAGGGTGTTTGGTTCATGGTTAAGAACCTCCCGAGGGATGATAGACTGTCATATTTGGAGAAACAAATCGTTCTACACATACTATCAAATCTCAACCGTTACTAAGTTATTGAACTTTTTGTGTTAAAAACTTAGTTGTCTTAAAATAGCTCTAACTCTAAAAAGTATACTTTGTATTTCAATTTTTTCAGTTCCATTGTATTGGTGAGAAAATTTCCCATTGAATGATGTCCTCACTTGTTTCAGCTAGTGAGGTTAAGTAACCTTTTAACAGAAATTTATTTAACATTTAACAATTTTGACCGATTTTTCGTTCATTTCGCGAAAATTTCAATAGTTAACATCAGCATTTTAAAAATTCAGATTGTTAAGCTTAAAGAGCTGTATAATTTGTTTAGCTGTTTGGGTTGTGGAACTTGGATATTTTTATTTCATTTTCACTAATACTAGCTCTTATTGGAAAAAATATGTAATTATTGTACCTTATCTTATTTTTACTCGAAAGACAGGAAAATTTTGCGGAGAAATATGCATTAATACATTTCAGTTAAGCGAATTTGGTATTCTTTTAGAAGTTCATTAGTTTAAAGTTAATGTTATTATTAGCATTTTCGTTATTTTCTTAAAATAGTAAATAATAAACATCTCCATTATTATCATGGAATAAATGCATCTCAGCAAGTTCTACAACATTTTCTTTGACGCCATTCAATTATCTCTTTTAGTTTCGAAGCAAAATCATTTTTATCACCTCGTTTCATATGCAAAAACAACGATTTTAAACCCACTACATTTGTGGTGAGCTCATGCTGTGTTAACTATTAAACTGCAGCGAAACAAAAAGCGATATGGATAAAGTGTCACATAACAAATTATAGAGAATGTTAAGGAGCACCAAATAAACAATAGTAACGATAATTTTATTATAATTAGAATAATTACAAAACTCTCAAAAACGCTAATTTTGAGTTATTTTACTAGTAAGAAGTCATTTAGTACACTTAACTTAAAGATGTTTGCACATACATCGAAAAGAATTTTCTCAGCTTTCCAATAAAGCCTTGTAAATACTTATGTAAAGCATATTTTTTAGATTAGAGTCTTTTAAGCACTTGCAAGTCGATTACAGGAAAAGTTTAGTAATGAAATTACAAAGAAACGATAAGAGATAGGAACATGATGTTGAAGAACAAATTGTTAATTTAACTTTTGGAGAATAGATATTGCTATAATCATAATTCATTATTTTGAGAAAATAACAAAAACCTCATCAAAAACACCAACTTTTGACTACTTTAAGCTAAAAGATAATTCAAACTAATTAACTGAAAGATATGAGAACACCATTCGATAGGAAATTGTCTCACCTTTCCAATGAATCTATAAGATTTAAAATACCAAGTATACTTTTTGAGTTAGAAGTATTTTAAGATAAGTTTTTCACACAAAAAGTTCAATAACTCTGTAACGGTTGAGATTTGATGGTATGTGTAGAACGATTTTTTGACGTAGGACTACGTCTTTGTTTTCGATATGGGGGTGCACTCTGCAAATTCTACAAAAATGGTATGTAACGAAAAGTGGTCCAATTTTAAACGCATATAATTCAGCCATCTCACGATAAATTTTCAAATTTTTTGCACAAATCGCCCCGAAATACTTCTAAGAATAGATTCCAATAGATAAACCCAAAGATTTTTGATATCATAGCATTAAAAAATTAAATAATATACAACCTTGTCAAAATATCGCGCATTAACACACAGAAGATAGCGCTTCCCAAGCCCTGTACGACGGATTGGTATACCTAGCGCGCAACGCTTCTATGAATGACGTCATCATCGACTATTTAAAGAACGGACTTGGCCAGACACGCTCAGTTCCCTGTTGAACGGCTGGCGAAGCAGATCACTGCGCTCTGTTTTTTACAACCAGTGTAGCTGAGCTGGAAGTCCGTTACACTGGCTGTGGAGGGACGCTGCCCTGTGTCGTCCAACAGGCGACCGCTCCAACTGCTTCCTAAATGCCGCTGTAATGTTGCCAGTAAATTTTTGGTTTAACTAGCACATGTATTTGCTATTTGCGCTTGAAATTAAGTAATGTAGTGGTAGTAATAAGCTTCCCATTTTGGTTTAAACGCAAGGACAGTTTTTAAAACAGGATTTGATTAATTAGTTTAGCTCATCTAAGCAATTTTATCAATTCTGTAATTTAAAAGGAATTTTACGGAACTTGGTGGATTTGGCCCCACTTGCAACTGATATAATCAACCTGCACAAAGTGTTGCATAACGCAGGGCTGTTTTTTGGAACAAAATTATGTGTTATCATTCAGCCCTTCGCTATGCAAAATCACGATATTATGACAGATGGGCTAAGCGTGGCCGTTCCTTTCAATCGGGAAAGGCCGCGTGGAATTTTGGTGAAATGCGCTAATAGTGGTGGTACTAGTTGTCTCTTTCGTTCTACCCATCATCATCAGCGTTGACTCATTTTGCATTGTACGCTTGGGTTCAATGTTTGGCGTCAATGTGTTGGTAGGTAGGGGAACTGGCGGTAAAATGAACACGTTAAGCAAAGTCATTATTTTCTAACTAATAAGTGAATGAGATATTACAATCACCTTATGTTTCTTGTTAGACATGTTTTGTACATATCTGGTAAAAATACTTCGTCATAAACACATTTTTTCAAACATAATTCTTGATTTCTAAACATGTCCAAAAATGAGACATGTTTATAGCGAGTGGGTAAAATGAACATCTGGCGGTGTTAAAATGAACAGCTTCTGGTGACCTGCAAAATGTCCTGTATGTATGCAATGCGCAGCGTTGGAAAGCATTTTCCGATCAATGCTAATATCCCAACAAATCATGAGCTTTCCATACACACAGGTCATTTTGCAGGCAAAAAAAAATTGTCATGGAAGAATTGAATTTTCATGACGCAATATTAACCATTTTACAATCCTGTGACATCGAAACACATCTACAAACTTGGGGTTATCCATGGGTGTTTGAACTTTTAGGATCTGTTTGAGAGCAACTAGAAAGCTTGTTCTACACATGAGATATGATTATATTGTCTAAAATTTGATTTTTCTTCACCGGTCCGGATGTTTTTTCCCACACACTAAGTACTAAGAAAATAAATATTTTACATTAAGTAGTATAGTCCTACGTCTACAGTTCGTGCAACCCCATAGGGCTGCCCCTTGTAGTTTTTCCTTCAAATATGACAGTCAATCACCCCCCGAAAGGTTCCTTATCATGAACCAAACACCCTGCATATTAGGAATCATGAGCTAGTTCACGAACCCATGAATAATATTTCATGATTTTGTGAAATATTGTACGTGCACAAATGGTCAGATGTGACTATTATACTAGGAATCATGAACCAGTTCACAAATACATGAATAATATTGCATGATTTCATGAAATATTTCACGACCACAGATGGTAAGTCGGGACTATTATACAAGGAATTATGAACCAATTCACGAATACATGAACAATATTTGATGATTTTGTGAACTATTTCTCGAGCACGGATATTAGATCGTGGCCAATACATTGAGAATCATGAATTAGTTCACGAGGATTGTTTGGATTCATCAATAAAATTCCGAGTTCCGTGAAATAGTTCACGAGAAAGTACCCAGACTGTTTTGATTTTGAGAACTAATGTTCCTAAATCTATGAATAACATCATAAGTCAACCTTTGGTTTTATAAATAATGCTCTTAAAGTTGTGTACTAGTACTAGTGTACTAGTACAGAAAATCGATTTGGTAATGACACGGCGGAAAATATGACCTAAGTTCACAAAACAAAAACAAATATTTCCACTAAAGCGTAGCGCGGGTGTTGCTGAAGGGAAATTGAACATAATTGTGAAAGCCATGATTTTTGGTCATGGTCCTGTTTTCGTAACGTAAAAACGTGGTTGTTCCAGAATTCATGGCACTTTGTTCACGATTTAAGGAACATTTTTTTTTCTTGTTGGGAGTAAAGAATATTTCCGTCTTGTCTATGTTCTCTGTGCCTTTTCCTTATCACTAACCTTACTTGTACCCCAATCCTTACCGTCAGGAAAATTATGAAAAGATAAATCATGGCAAGGCACTAATCTCCGATCAACATGGGGAACGTGCCATTTGAGCCAGTTGCTACTGCTTCCAGTTTCTTGATATCCTCGGTGTCAGGTCATCACCACCAACGCCTTATCGGTTTGAGAGTCACTCTACGAATTATGTAATTAACTTTATCAAATCAAAATAATATAGAGAAATTGGCAGCAAAGAAATCAAATGTATGATAGGATTAAAAAATGTAAGGGTCCAAATCAGGTTGATTATTCTATTCAACTAATTATCAAATTTGTTACTAAATTCTTGTTAACTTCGTGGCTATCGTTTAATAAATAAAACCAATTTCCTTGTATTACGATTTATTTCATCATTTTTGAATCAAATATATAATAGTTCAATATTAATTACAATGTTGTGTTCATGTTTACCTTTAAATATACTGCAGTTATATCGGTATAATGAAGTTCAGATTAATTTTAAGTATAATAATGTGTATATATACTTACACATCTAGTACTATTTGTGTGAATTTATTCTTACATTTTTGTTGTTTGTTTTCAGCATTACTGTTTGTGGGTTTCAATCAGATTTTTTTTAAATATACTTTTGTTTCTGTGCTTTGTGTTTGTGTTCTACCTTTGAATCACTGGTTTGTGGAAAAATGAACTGATTTTTCCCTGCTAAATGAAAAACAACGCTTTTCACATGTTTCCGCTTCATTTCCGGCTTTCTCTCCTGGGGTGCAGTTGAGTAAATAAATCGTGATCAATATGTTATGGTAACAGATTTTCTGACGAGTGTCACTTACAGTGTTTAACGAAAAAACGTAGTTTGTTTGTATAACGATAATAACGAACGTGGTTGTGTGCCCCCCCATCCCGGCAGGCCCCTTTTCATCTTTCTATGTACAGAAACATTACACATTAATTTCTACTGTAGTACACAGCCCACCATTACTGCACGTGCCATTCTGGTCACCCTAACCAATTTGCCGAGCTGAGTAAAATATTGTTCGTATACAAAAGTGTTTTCTAACACCATGAAGCTCGGCAAACAATACGGGTAATATATTATATTTACAATTAAGTGGAGATAAATTTTGATTTACCTAATAGCTAGCCAGTTGGGTTAAAATATCCAATTATGCTTAATTTTGATTAGATTAAAAACAGTTTTTGTTTTGACAAAATTGCACTTGACTTTGATTACACCTTATAATTTTTGCTCAAATTTATACATTGAAACAATAACACATTTTACAGACTTTTTGTTCACTTTGATTCCTAGAAAACATTTGCCAATGTTGGTGACTTTTTCGGAATTTTTTTTTCGTTTAAAATAAGTTTTAGGCAACAATCACCGTGCATTTTTAATGTCCAATCGTTGATTTCGGTTGGTTTGGTTAGCCAATTATTAGGTAAATTACATTTTTGTTCTAGTTTTGTTTTTGCATGTCTAATCCTAAAGTTCCAATCATTTAGCTTACAAAACAACAGCATTTTCTCTAGATCATTTTGCACGGGTTTGAGTAGGGTGACCAGAAA
The DNA here is from genome assembly GCF_030247195.1 of Topomyia yanbarensis. NCBI lineage: Eukaryota > Metazoa > Arthropoda > Insecta > Diptera > Culicidae > Topomyia > Topomyia yanbarensis. Next base: position 107,908,622 of record NC_080671.1, read on the forward strand.
TGTATTACTGCTCCTATATACAGCTTCTGAATTGTATACTATCGGTGCTGTACATTCTGATTTCTCTTATATATAAATTCATCCAGCTCGCGCTTCAGGCTAATTAGCATGATTAAAAATAAAATCTCAGAGTGATCCCAATTGTGGTCAACAGTTCATATCGACAATTTGTTTTTGTGTTTTTGTTTTTTTTTGCGGATAGAAGTTCTCTCACTTAAGAACAATAATTACACTTCCACATTCATATACGTGAGTAAATATCTAGGTGATTTGAACTTAAAAGTTTGTATCATCGCGATTTGCACATTGAACATGAATGGTTCACTAATCATAACATTGGATTTTGAAAACGGGATTGGCGAAGGTTTTTTTTTCAAGGATGTGTTGTCGTCTCCCGGTGACAATTGAGATTCAAACGTTTGGCGCTTTCTCAAATCAATGCAGTTTTCTTTTGTGTTTTGATTGGATAAGAGTAGGTACTGCTGCCTCTTCGCCATGATCATGCACAGGGATTGATGCGTACTATTTATTCTTACGGGCAGTGTTTGTATTACGTTTTCTGTTGTCACTGTTGTACATGGAGTCAGCTAATTCTGCCCACCGACTGGCAGCCCTGGCAGTAGCAGCTGTCAAAGCTGGAGTCGGCGCTATCGCTTGTTGGCTTTAGCGTTGTATTTGATTGGAATTTGAACTTTACTTTCTTTTATATCAATACGTATTTCAAGTGAATGGTTGTTCGACATGGTATTATAACAAATGATTTGATTGTTTTTGTCAACGAAATGACAAAAGTTTAACTGGTTTTATCATCCGTAAAGAACATGCTGCTGATTTGGTATATTTTAATAAGCTAGCATTCTTATTCCTTAATTTTACGCCAATACAAAAATAGACCTTTTCTGTCGCCATTTCTAGGTAATTTAGCAATCATCAGTGTCATTTAACTATTTTCGACTTTGTTTTAATGCTGCTATGCATTTGTTATTTTGTGGGGTTTTTATGAGTGGTAAACGGTTTCCCTAATATCATTGCTGTTTTGGTTGTATGTAAACATGCTGAATCTCTGTGAAAAGAATCGACATCTTAATATTTTGTTTATTATTTGTCTATCAGTTATTTAAATCGAACAGAAGACCTGCCAACAGTATTCAAATCGCGGACAATCTGATTGAGATGTCGAGTCTTTATTCAGACACTCAGCGTTTTAAGTCCTTTTTGCCTTAGTTATCTTGTTACATCCTATTTTATATCCATTTCAGGCAGGTGTGTATACACGAAATAATATTTTCGCATCTGCTCATATCACATGCAATAATGTTTATATCTTCATCAAAATTATTCAGGTCTCAAAACATTAGAACAACGTGTTGATTCATGTGAAATTAAATTAAATAATTTATAAGTAAATTAAACATAAACTTAATAACAGAAGAATGCGAAGCTTCATTAATGGCTTTTTGTTTTATTTATTACAGTGCCGGATGATGTAATGACTCGCCAAAAATGTTCGACAATAGATACAGAATACGCAATTAGGATTGTCGGTAGCAATGTGCCGTACCTAATAGGTGTAGTCATATTTGAATATATTAGAGGCCTGAAAAATTAAAGGGTTGTGTACAGGTACAGGATACGAAAGCTGTAACTTGCAGTATGAAAAATACGGCACTTTTCAAGAGTGTGTAATATAATTTTCGAAATTTTTTTAAAGGAAACTAACAAACCCACGCTACTCAGTACGCGCAAATCAAAGTCCGAAATATGAAATGTGTGTCAATAGGCTCTTTACCATACGTACCTACAAATCGCTGAAAACACACCGTCAGCCTAACGCGCACACAGGCATAAAAATAAGTTAATTTAGCCCAATAGGCCACAAGTAGCACACACATGTCGCATCCTGCATTGTTGAATTCAATCCAAACCCATTCCACCAACTTACCTTTCCCACCTACATTGCTAATCATTGTGTGTACACGACTCGAACCTATCGCATTTTCATTTTCGTGTGTGCATTTCTACTCGTGTTTCAACTCGCGTAGCGCACGAATAATGTTTCAACACACGCAGCGCACGATAAACTTTGGCCAAAACAAGCAAACGGGTGCAAGTTGTACACGGTTTCATTGTGTGCGGATTGAAGAAATGCCATAGCATCTACCACTTATTGTACTGTCCGTTTGGAAAGCAAGCATCGACTGACTCAAACAGACAGGCGGGACCTCTATTTATAATCTCGTGGTATTTCCTTGAGTCACTAAGTGCTTCCTATTGACGGCTCAGCCTATTGGCGTATGTATAGGAGTTTTCACATTAATCGATATCTATTATTTTTTTGGAGTTTTCAATACTGCATTGTTTAAAAACATAAACTATAAAACAATAGAACATAATTTCAGTTAACTTCAGTTAATTGTTTAGCAGTAAAAAGAAGGAAATCTATCCATAAATAAATGAGATATTAGCATTTAAAATAGTGACGCAAAAACGTGACATCATTTGATTTTATATTTTAGAATGACACCCCAGATAGTGCTATAAGACGTTTTCAATGTTAAAATCGAAGAAAGCAGAAGGAAATTGAATATATAGAATCCACCACATTCTGTCGCTTGTGGTACTCAGTGCTGCATTCGGTAACCGTACACAAAAAACCTTCCTACACGGTCGCAAGTACTTATATTCGACTCTTTTTTCGTATAAGTTCTCACAGACAGCAACATATAGTGTCAGTCATACTACGTGAATGCCTTTGCGAAAAAATGTTGTTTTTTCGCTCTTTTGTTCACTCAGTTTGACTGAAGCCTCTCGATGACAGTCAGTTTTGAACATTATTGTCATTAACAATTTTTCAGAGTTGATTGTATTAGCCTGTGCACGCTGACGAAGTCGACTAGCACGTCAACATAAATTGACTTTTACTGTTAGCCGTGATTACAAACATAGCTTCACAGTTTAATGGCAGTGTTGGTAAACACGGCTCACAGTAAAAGTCATTATTTATGTCGACTTCGTTTGCGTGCACAGCCTAATAGAGACGCGCGGAGACTGAGCCAAAAGTTTCAATCGAACCAAAAACAATGGTTCCAAACGAGCAATGTAAATAAATATGGCGGATTTAGGAAGTAACTCGTGGGGAGTGTGGAGATTTAAATAAAAAAAAATAGATGTAATTATGTTTACGTACGATGAGCGTAAGCTTTATATACATGCAAACCAAGTAACTTTCATGATACAAATAAAGAACGAATAAATTTAAACACATTTTAAACATTACAAAGCCATTGATCGATTGTCTAGTCCCTCATTGTATATAACTGGTAGATACAAAGTCAGAACATTATAAACCTATCAAATATTTTTTTCCTATTATCGTGATATTCGTCATATTAATTTTGAATGACATCAGCAAAGCGCCAACTGTGCGACAATATTGCTATTACTCATCAACTGTATTTTCGATATATCCTCTCCAGTGCGACGAAAAACATTTACACAGGCTCAGTTACGTGAATCAATGCGCTTTCGATGCATGAATCAGTATTTACGAAATATTTCTCAAAAGATATACGTCAAGCTTTCATTAAAACAACAAGTCACTCGTTGTTTGCACAAAACTCCTGGTTGTCAAAACTAGCAGACAGCACATCTTGGTAAACTGTGCAATCTCTTCGCGTGTCTTTATATTTAAAACATCGTCTTTGAATTTTTTTTACAAGTGGTCTATCCCCCATAGAGATCTATGCAAATCATTTCACACACACTAATTGGGGGTTTGTTTTACGTTACGTTGAAAATCACAATCGTATACAGGTTCGCATTAGAGTTCCTATATATAGAGTTAGGCGGACACAAAAGCCGGAAAACTGGCAGCTCTTATTCCAGGAAGAAAACACTGGCAACCCATGCCAATGTTCAAGCTCTAGCTTAATGATTTCATTGTCGTCGTGAGTAAGAACTTCACATGTACGAATGGAAAACCAATTCGCAGATCTGATGAAATGATTTCATACTTGTGCGAATATCTCTTTGTGTTACAAAAAAAATCTTGTTCTTTTCGTTTCTCTGCACTCGATAACACAAGAAAAGAGTAAAATAATTATGACAATAATCACAATACCTTTTCCATATACATCCAAAGAGAACATATTATGTGACGTCATGCTCGATTGGCTCCGCCATTTGACATGTTCAATTGGCTCCGCTCAGTGTCTCCGCCTAACTATGAATATAGTAACTATAGTTCGCATGTGTGAATCACCATTGTATCCAAGTTTGCTTACAAGTCCCGTATCGCGATTGCTGGCCGATCGAAGCGCCGACCAGTGGAAAGTTGCTGCTTGCTGTTGTCATTTCAAAGCGACAGTTTTATTTCTTACACAAGTTTAAAACTTGACTTGCACGCTCATTCCAAACTACTCAAAATTTGAGTACACAACACTCAATTTCAAAAATGGGAGCAATATGTCAAAAAATGAGTTTTTATTTGAGGAAAATTAACTCAACTAGTGAATAACCATTCAATTTTCGAAATTTCGAGTGAAAAAAGCACTTATAGACAAGAAAAAGTTAATGAACTTCGACGTTAATTAAAACTTGGATAAAAGACCAAGTCGCGGACATAGCAGTTGTAGAGTTGATTCGAATCATTCACAAAATTAAAAGGTAAGTTTATCTGAGTTTTGCTTCTATTCAAATCAATTACCCTTTCCTGTTTTTTGTAGTTTCTGCCATTACAACGAGGCGCTGATTTACATGAAATAGAAGGAGAAACATTCTCGGATTATATTTCCAGGCATCGTTAGCGCCTGGAGGTTCAGGTAAATGATATTTGAAGTGCCGGTAAGATTTTTTGTTGCTATATTAAAAATACGAATTGATTATTTTTTGCAATTGCTTTTTGAGTAAAATACTCAAAGTTGACATTTTCATCCCAAACTACAAACTGAGTAAACGAAGCAAACTCATTTTTGACTACGTGCACTTTTTATGAAATTGAGTGGCTGGCCACTCAAATTTGAGTTTTTATGAATGAGCGTGTGTATGTCAGTTTTCGGTGCCTAAAGTATTTATAATGGTGTTGAAACGCTCTAAGACACTGTAAAACTTATTTCGGACACGTACAACACCGGTTGACCAAGTTCCATGATGAAAATAATCCGGCCGAAAAGTTATTACGATTTGTTTTCTTAAACCTATGACAGGTGCAGGAAAACAAATCGTTGAACACACTTATAGAGTTACACATTGTCATGTACTCTATATGCTTGTTGATGTATCAGTGGCTCCATAATTGCAAATGTGGCCACAGTTCTAACTACAAATATATTAAAAATTACCGTTTAAGCGGGAGAAGCATTGTTTTCGAGTGTTAGCTGTGTTTATAGTACAGGATGGTGACACTTACGTCAAAATAGACTTAAAAGCTTCCTGCCAGGAGTGCTGGAGTCCTTGAAAAAACGTCTGTTACCTTCCCTCAAGCACCACAATTGCTCCGTTCTGTTTTGACCAGATTTGGCATCTTGCCATTACGGAAAAACACATGGAATGGTATGCAGTGAACAACGACCCGGTGGTAACCAAGGACATGAACCACCCTAATACCACAGACTAACCGACATAACACTATGAGGGAATTCCCTCAAAAAACATCGATCCGGCAATTTTCCAAGAACTCCAACTCCACCTTTTATTCACAGTCCCAAACACTCACTGGTGAGTTACCCCTCAGGTTTAAGAACAAATTTTCACTAGTGGTCTACGCTTGCTCATATGTCAGCGGCGCCATAATTGCAAAAGTGACCACAGTCCCAAGTACAAATATATTCAAAATGACCGTTTAAGCTGGCAAAGCATTGTTTTCGAGTGTTATGTCTGTTAGTCTGTGCTAATACTTCAGAGCCCGTAGAAAAATATGAAGCTATCGTCAAGCGGACCCTTAAGTAAACGCGAAAGATATTTGTCAGTTTAATACAGCTCAAGACAAACTGACGATCTGCGGCGAGAAAAGTGACCAAGGAGGCTGTGCCAAAGTTGATGGAAGGAGTCAAGCGAAAGGCCCGGCAATTCGCATTCGCTAGAAAGGAAGCTTGAGCAACGACACGACTAGACATTAGCATTCCAACACTTTTATTCAAAACGACATATCTACAATGAGTGACTTAGAAAAACTCTAGTAAGAGAACTACGGAGACTCCATTTTGTATCGATTGGATTCGCGTTTAACTGTCAAAAAACGAATCCAATCGAACATTGCCTATCCTTATAACATTGGACGTGTTGCCATACTATGTCGGGGCATACGTTGCCAAAAATGCTGATTTCTCTCCGCAGTTCTCTTTCTAGAGTTTTTCTAGAGTGACTCTCTTTGTTTACTTTCTCTTTCGATTTTCACTGCTTCTCCAAAGGACTTTTCACTTATTTTACAGTATAGATCGAAAGACGTTGGTTTCGACTAGCATATTATGCAAAGAGTTTAGGGATAAACGTTAAATCGACAGAATTATTAACAGAAGAGAAAGTAATCAAAGAGAGTCACTCATTGCAGATATGTCGTTTTGAATAAAAGTTCTAGAAATATGACAATTGGTTAAAAACACATGAAACTAGCAACACTGAATAATTTGTTATTTTTTTTTTTTCAAATCAGTAATTGAGTTCTACAATTAGGTTCTTTACGGACACAGTTAACCTTTCTTTTCTTAACAGTTCACTTGTGCTGCTTACATGGACTTAGCAAAATTTTGCGGGCGACTAGATTCACTCGAAGCAAATCGCATAGAATTTTTTTAAGTCCATGAAAACAGTACAAGCGAACTGTCAAAAATGAACACTGGAGTTCATTTCTGACGTCATCGTAAAGTATTCCATATGACGACACGAAGGAACCCATAAAGAATGAAGTTCATGTTTGACAAATCTCGGTGGTTTGTTTACTTCGTCAGTTGTGTGATGTTCATCTGTTGCATTCGAACTCACGTAACTCTCGCCCAGTAAAGCTCAGCCGGAAATGAACCGGAATTCTGGCTGGATCCAGCTCGTATTCCGGCTCCAGTGACACAACCGATTCTAGTTAGAATCGGTTGTGTCACTGGAGCCGGAATACGGACTGGAACCAGCCAGAATTCCAGTTCATTTCCGGCTAAACTTTACTGGAATCCGGCTCATTTTATGAGGTTAAATAGGGTTGGTGTACAACCTAATTAGGTACTTTACAGACACAGTTATTCTCACTTTTTTGACAGTGCACTAGTGCTGTTTATACGGACTTGAAAAAAAATTAACACTTCAACGACACGAATGAACTCATCGATGAATGAAGTTCATGTTTAACAATTCGGGGTGGTTTGTTTACTTCGTCAGTTGCGTGCAGTGATGTACCAAATCGGGTTTTTATAATTTTGAGAAAAAAACCCAAGGTTTTTTCCCGGTTAAAACGGTTTTTTCGCGGGAAGATTGGGTTTTTTGCATTTTTTGATATTTTGGTAATTGAACATTAATGTATTGTTATCCAAACATTTTTATTTTATTTATGAGCATTATTGTCAGAAAGTTATGCATGTTTATGAATTCTGAATGGTTTTCCTCGATTGAATTATTGTTATAGCGGTGATCCAACATTTTTTTACAAATATTGTGGTTAAATAAGTGATAAAACTTTTCAATGTTTGGGCTAAGTCGATTGTGTTTCTTACTGTGAATCCACCTAAACGAACTAAACATTTTTTCTACTGTTACTGATGTAGTTGATGCCGAAAAAATTCGGATTGTGATTTGTGAGAGTTCTGATTACGGTTCATACTAATGACGAATGTCAAGGCCACTCGCATTCTGCATATGACTCACTTTTCACCCAACTAAATAGGTATTTTCTAAATTTTGTTTGAATACCTACCTCATTTCGCTAAAAGTATAGCAACCCCTAAAATGAGTAACAAACAGAATAACAGTAGATTGGGCATCACACGATTATTCTAATTTTCACTTGTCAGAGTAACAATGACTATTGTTCCCAGTATTATATGAAACCAGTTGGAATATAGAATGGATCGAAATTAAAGTCGCAGGAACAGAAAATGCTTCGTAAAACCCGTATTAAATATATTAGAATGTGAAAATTGAATTTAAACTTCAAGTTTCAAAATTGGACAGGAGCTATTCGATTATGTCCTACAGAATAAAAACCGTAAAAAAGCATATCCGGTTCTTGCAAAGGACTTTTCTTTATCCAACTTTTAATCTTGAATGTAACGTTGTACGGAATTTCCTCTGAGCGAATTATACTGGAGGTTCATCCTTGCCGACTTTTTCGGGTGAGAATATTCTAAGCGATTGTCATGCTCAAGGAGCTCTGTCCGATTTTTACGCTTGATGTTTATATTCGATTTTTACATGCTAAGATATCTGGAGTGGATTCTACAAAGTATGTTTTATCCTTGCGACTTTTATTTTCTGTCTCTCAAATGTAAATGCAAGATTCTTTAACCCTCCGGAAGTCGCGCTTATAGCCCACTGAATGAGCAGCCGCTGGTGCCCTAAGACGATTTCGCTAGAATTTCAGAGCAGCATGCACTCAGTGCACTAGCGCGACTGCCGAAAGGATAAAAAACATTAAATGAACATTATACATTCGATAAAACGAAAAAACCCATATTTCGTCCTGGTTAAAATGATTTGGGAAAAAAACCCGGTTAAAACCCCAAAAATAAAAACCCGGGAAGATGGAATTTTTCCCATCGGTACATCACTGGTTGCGTGAGTTTGAGTGCAACGGGTGCTCATTAGAATGGCTTGACATATGACATTTTTCAGTACAGCACTTTTTAAGTGCTATTTGTGGTCCCAAATGCATTTGCAAAATTTCTTGCACGCAGGAGTTTGCCCCTCATGGGTGCATGACGTAGTTTGGTTAATAGTAGCTTCGTGGGTTTTGAGTCTTCTGCTCGATTGGAATGACATTGACAGGTCTCGTGCTCGATTGGAATGACACTAATAGATGAATGGTAAACAAACAATTGACGTGTCGAGTCTTTATCCAGAGGGATTCAGCGTCGTTAATAGTCAAGTGGGAGCGGATAGGTCTTTCGCAACAAGAACACCGATAGGTGTACCTGGGAAGAAATTTCTCCACGTATCAGGTGTAACGGATCCTACTTCTCCGTATTGCGACATATATTATGCAATTAGATCAAGAGGGGTACGTGGTGATAGGTCATGTAGCTTTACATCTACATAGTCTTTTTCTATATACACAGGAATCTTAATTTCTACTTTATGACTTTCAGCCACGTTGTTCCGCAAAACAAAACGTTCGGCTTGGGCTAACGTGTTGAATGATATGAGTACTACATTACGAAGATGATGATACTGAAGATACATAACCTCCTTTAGCCTAAGTTGCATCTTCACCTTCAGCAGGTATTCTACTTCACGAAAACTCAATCGTATTGAACAGAATTTAAAGTCGACGACCGCTGTGTTGAGTCGGAGCAGAGTTTTTTGTCAACTTTACTCATGATGGCAAGAATAAATTAAATGCTTCCTTTGTGCTCAAGACAATGCACACTAGATCGAGAGGTTACTACTTGTTGTTCACTTGGTTCGGAATGGAGGAGCAGAAAAAAGACTGGACCGCATTCTTTACTCGTCACTGAGGCAGACAGAGACATGGAAGTTGAGTATTTGCGGTTGTCTTCAGGGTGGCGTTGTTGCTACCACTCATACGCGACTGTGGTCACAAATAGTTACATGGGGTGAAGATATTCTTGCTCCCAGCGATATTACACTCACATGTAGTTTTCCTTACAGGACATTCCATGTGAAGGTTCCCTCTCGACAGAAATGGTTATATGGAGCGGACAGCAACCGATGCAAGTGGCATGTTACAGTGACGGTTCTTTGATGGAGGGACGTGCTGATGCTGGTGTCTACTGCCGTGGAACAAGATTGCAACAATCTCACTCGCTAGGTAGATGTTCCAAGTAGAAATTTTCGCGTCTATGTGCGGGGTACAATCGGTCCTGGCATGCCGAACCCAAATCGAAGAACTAAGCATTGCTCACACTATCTACCTTGTGCGGGTGCGCGGAAATTTCGCTATTAGTGGAAATGAATGGGTTGATTAATTGGGCAGGGCAGGTGCAGCAATTGACTTCATTGGTCCTGAGCTTGCCCTACCTATTTCGACAAGTTGGATAAAAGAAAAAAATACGGTTCTAGGCCTCGTTCGAGCACCGAGCAATAATTTTGGAGAGATCTTTGTGTCGCCAAATAAAAGCGTTTCTAGGACAACTGCGCCCAGTGATTTCGAAAAATCTACATTTTTCGAAACTCCACTGTGGTATGCTGATCAGGGTTTTAACCGGTCACTGCAAACTCAATTATCACATAGCAACTATTTAGCGCGCTGAGTCTTTTTCATGTTATCTTTGTGAATTCGACTACGGAACCTCATATCTACTGGTATGTAACTGCCCAGTAGTAGCGCAATCTCCTTTCCATCCGATCAGGAAATGATGAGAAGACACAGCGTGTCCCAAATTTCCCGATTACACACAGGAAATGCGTCATTTGAGTCATTCATGTTTCCTGGGATAGGAAGACTATCTTTTCAAGCTATTTAGAGACACCCCTTGTTAACGGGCAGTATGACCAAAGGCTCTGGGAAAATGTGTTTGTTGATTACTGATACTACAAATGTTCCACTGCTAAGTACCAATTTTTCCCTTCTTTTAAATTTTGTTGCATTAATTTGCCGTTCCCTCCGATAAAACCTTATTTTCGCGGGTAGTGTAGTAGTGTAATATAATAGTGTAGGCTAATGTGAAGGCATCTCCGATGACCGACATCCCCTTAGGCTTAATGGAGGTTGACTTGAACTGTCAAAAATAATGCCGATAACCTACCTTTTAGATTATATCCATCTAATCATCAGTTATATCCATCTAATACAACCGATAAGAAACCATTTAACATCATCGTTATACTGCGTGATCTAACTAAGCAATACTCGACCGTGACCGATATCACCATGGTCCGACCAGATGAAAATACTTTATTCTCGACTTTATCTGTGAGCTGATTCACGAAGAAGCATCTTGTTTACGTACCTGTCCGGGAAGTCGAGATTGACGGTGTAGTGTCCGACATGGGCCTTAATTGAGAAGCTCTACTGAAGTATGGTATTGACTCCTCGCTTTTTTGTGCCGCGGAACATGAACTGCCATCGTTGCAAACAATTGGGACATACAAGAAAACGTGAATGATTCTCGCAACTAGGATGCTGAGAAGTTTTGCTACCGTGGGCAAACTCCGCATGATCTCTCGACATGGATACCGTTTAGGATGATATTTGGAGGCACTTCTTCCCATGTCTTCGCAACAGTGTTTGGTTGGTGAGAATGCACCCAGGACAGATACCTACACACCGATTCTGTGATCAATTGTTTCTCCACGGCAAACTTTGGGCCAAGGCCACCAAGGCAATTCCAAATCTACCACGACAAAGATCGGTATACAGTACACTAATGACTGCGGATCGATCAGTAACACATACTCAGCCATGTTCTGTATTACGACAAATAAATTTTTCGAACGAATGTGTTTTGATCGAATATGGCTCCCGTTTGCTTTTGATGTCGCTATTTAGAATACAAATCACATTCGTTCGATAAAGCGATCCGTCGTAATGCAGAACAAAGCTGATTTTTGTTTTCGCTCGGACAGTCAACGAGTGCGGACGCCTCTTCAAGCGCTCCGCAAGTAATTTATTAATTAGTATTTTTTTACCTACGTAAACAAACATCGCGCGCGTGCCTCGTAAGTTACAGTGCTATTGAACTTCAAGTAATAGTAAAATAATGCAGTGCGGTGTAAAAACTTGCAACATAAACGACGACCGCTTCCTCTGGAAGTGTGAATTTTGCAGTAGATCGTACCATTCTGCCTGTGTAGGTGTGCAGCGTAATCAGAAAAATTTTATCCGGGCATTTATGGTGCCTGTGTGTGCGGACTGCCAGCACATTATTAGGACAGAGGTCGACACACGCAAAATGATCTATCTACAAGATCAGCTGCTAAAAATGATGAAGTCGCATACGGTCACACAACATCGAACCACAGCTGACCTAAAGAGCCACAGTCTTGAATTGTTCGGTAGCATCGAACAATTACTTAACGACGTAAAGCAGTCAATGCAAGTCGTCCATAAAAAGAACGAAAACATATGCAGTAAACTAGGTCAGCATTTTCATTCCTGTGACAATTTGTTGCAAAATTCGATCGACACCATCAGCAAATCGACCAAAACAATATCGGACAATATGAATCATAAAATTGACGAACGGCTATCACACCTCGAGAACGAACTGCTTTCCACTAAATGTTCTGAGCCGTACCCTCTCGTCAATTCCGACCTATTGGAGGAATTGAAGGAAGAAGTGAAAGCTATTTCCATTGCAATCTCCAACATGACAATACCAGAAAATGGCATGAATCAATCAAAATCCCTGGCTGAAGAATTAGCGGAAAAATCACACGCTACAGTAATCCAACAGAAAATAGATCATACGTCTCCAGGCTGGTGATTTTTGGGCGATAAATGGCAATGGAAGCAGGATTGGACAAAATATGACGCCAAACAACGCATTCGACGACTTCAGGAGAAAGCTGCTGATAAGGCAAGGCGCAACCGAAAACGTCGTAAGCAGTCAAGTCAACGTGACAACGATCGCGCTAACAATCATCATCATAACGACAGACGTCAGACAAATTACTACTTGCCACGGCGAAAAAACAATTTTCCGTTCCTCCCACAACCACCGAACATCCGATTGCAGGTCTTGCAATACCAGCAGTAAAAACAAATTTCATAAACTTTAAAAAAGGTGACACCATCAACCCGTACCGTTCAGCTAACGAAAACATTCAACCCAAACAAATGAAAGTGACACCTACCAGCGGCGAAAATAGTTTAAACACATTGGCAATCACATCTCAACATTCGAACACAGACAGCCAATTTGAACTGGACCCCTTGCGCCCTCCAATCGTACGCCTCACGTCACAATCAACAAATGGCGACGATCGCTTTGTAAAGGCCAGACTTCGCGAACCAAAAATAATGAACATTGTACGCCTATACCTGGCATATATGAAGGACCAACAACCATCTATTTGCGTGGAAGGAATGACGCCGACCAGCATCAAAATGACGCTCGCATCCGAAGGACTACCGACCACTCCTGACCATCTCCTGCGCATTTTCATCGAAGTCTATCAGGAATATGGGCTAAACCCAGACGAAGCAGCAGCAGACCTTGACTCTTATGGAAAATTTTTATCAAGCGAAAGAACCAGGCGCCTTCAACAACTCCGCGAAGCTACGCATAAATTTGGAACGTCGAATTTTCGGAAGTAACGACGCCCTCTATAGAGGAAGAAAATATAACTGTAAGTAATTTAAATATTCCAAAAACTTCTTCGCATCCACAACAGAATTCGACTGAAATTTTGGTCTATTGCCAAAATTTTAATCGAATGAAAAGCCCAGCCAAAACGAAAGAAATCCAACAAAAACTAATTTCATCTTCTTTTAATATAATTCTCGGAACAGAAAGTAGCTGGGATGAAAGCGTAAGAAGCGAAGAAATTTTTGGAAATCAATTTAATGTATTTCGGCATGACCGTAATTTGTCTCTTTGTAATAAAAAGTCAGGAGGAGGAGTCATTATAGCCATAAACGCAGACTTTCCTTCAGAAGAAAAAGAAACCATTAAACATATAGAATTTGAACATATATGGGCAAAAGCAGTAATATCAGGAGAGGTGCACATATTCTCCTCTGTGTACTTTCCACCTGAAAATGCTCACAAAAAATCATTTGCACTATTTTTTCAAACTGTAGAATCTATCATGTCAAACATGGAACCTGAAGTAAAACTGCATATTTATGGCGACTTTAATCAACGTAACACCAACTTCATCGTAGACATTGAAAACGAATCTATCTTACTCCCTGTCGTAGGCGAAAATGAAACACTTCAATACTTCTTTGACAAAATATCTGAATTTGGCCTGCACCAAATCAACCATGTAAAAAATAAACAAAATTCATATTTAGACCTCTTATTCACGAACTGCACTGAAGACTTCTGTGTTAATGCATCTTTAACTCCATTATGGAAAAATGAAGTATTACACACAGCAATCGAATATTCAATTTTTATTCATCAAAACTCTTCCCCGAACGACTTGGAGTATGAGGAAGTGCCGGAATACCATAAAACTGACTTCGAAGAAGTCAAACGTAGAATAAATTGGCAAACTGTATTGAGTATAGAAGGAAATGTCAACGAAGCAGTGACTAAATTCTATTTAATTGTAACGAATTTAATCTCTGGAACAGTACCAGTAAAAAGAAGAAGAAGAACTCATGGCGGCCAGCAGCCTGTATGGTTCAACCAACATCTGAAAAATTTTAAAAATAGAAAGCAAAAGGCACATAAAATTTACAAGAAAGAACATAGCATTACAAATCGGCAAAACTATCTGGATATTTGCTCCCAACTCGACATAGCCATTAACACTGCACATGAAGAATATAATCGTAAAATCGAGACTGAAATCAAGACCTATCCAAAGAATTTATTCAATTACGTGAAAACGAAATTGAAAAGTAGCAACTTTCCATCCCAAATGCATTTTGACGGACATGTAGGAAATAACAATACTGAAATTTGCAATTTATTTGGAAAATTCTTTCAAGAAGTCTATACTTCATATTCCGAAACAGACCGCGACCGCGACTACTTTTCATTTATACCTGAATTTTCAAATGACATTGCCGTCAACGAACTATCTGAACACGAAATTACCACTGCACTAAAAAACTTAGACGCATCAAAAGGACCTGGACCGGACGGAATAGCACCAATATTTTTAAAAAATCTAGCAGAAGAATTCACTCTACCACTACTACATATTTCACTGAAAAATGGAACATTCCCAGAAATATGGAAATCATCCTTTTTAGAGCCAATTTTTAAATCAGGCGCTAAATCGGACATCCGAAACCATCGTGGGATTGCCATTATATCATGCATTCCAAAATTATTCGAAAAACTAGTAAATGACAAAATATTTCAGCAAATCAAAAATCAAATAACAAGCAAGCAGCATGGCTTTTATAAAGGCCGCTCAACAACATCAAACCTTTTAGAATTTGTAACATTTACTGTAAATGCAATGGACAATGGCAACCATGTGGAAACACTCTACACAGACTTTAGTAAAGCATTCGACCGTATTGACATACCTTTATTACTCTTCAAACTGCAAAAATATGGCATAGAAAATAAACTATTGAAATGGCTCGAATCATATTTAACGAAACGTCAACAAACAGTTCGCTTTCAGAATATACTCTCGGAACCAATTTCTGTCACCTCTGGCGTACCCCAGGCCCACTTAGGCCCTCTTCTTTTTATTTTGTACGTTAATGACATTACCTTTATACTCAAACATCTTAAAGTGCTTATATATGCAGATGACATGAAACTTTTCATGGAAATAAGAAATGTCAAAGACACTGAAACATTCCAAAACGAAATAAATATATTCCACTCGTGGTGTAGCAAAAGTCTACTCCAACTTAATGTAAAGAAATGCAACTCAATAACCTTCAGCAGAAAAATTTCAAATGTTCCCATAGACATACACTTAGGCAACCAACTTGTAGAAAAATGCAAAATTGTACGAGATTTAGGCGTAATCTTAGACTCCAAGCTCACATTTGTTGAACATTATAATACAATAATAAATAAAGCAAATAGTATGCTGGGCTTTATTAAACGTTTCACCTACAATTTTGAAGACCCTTACACAATAAAATCATTATACAATACATATGTCAGGCCAATTTTGGAATATTGCAGCATAGTATGGAACCCATACACTGTTCTGTACGAAGAACGCATCGAATCAGTCCAAAAACAATTTATTTTGTACGCGCTTCGTAAACTAAACTGGACGACATTTCCTCTTCCATCGTATAAAGCACGTTGCATGCTCATTAATATACAAACACTCAAAGAACGCCGCGAATTTGCCATGCTTTACTTTATCAACGACATTATTTCTCAACGTGTACAATCCGCATCATTACTTTCGCAAATAAAATTTTATGTACCTAGCCGACAACTAAGAACTCGTAATTTATTCCAAGAACAATCTTTTAGGACTAACTATGCTAAAAATAGCCCCATCAATAGAATGATGCGTCATTATAATGAAAATTGTGTAATAATTGACCTTTCCATGCCTAGAAAACAAATCAAATCTGAACTAAACCGTAGAAATAATGTATAGTATATAAGTAAATATTGTAAACCCATTCTATGTAGTCTACATATGCTTGACGAAAATAAATAAACTAAGTCAACAACAATCGCGCCTAGTACCACGAAACCAACGACCATTACCAATTGCGAAGTAACAACGATGACGAAGCGAATACTACTAAAGACGGCTTTACAACAGTGACCCGTAAAACAAGAATAAGGAAACATTCATAAATTACGTAACGCTTTTAGGAGGGGGGGGATACAACAAGTTGTGACATAGGGGGGAGGGGGAGTTAGCTAGATCGTTACATAACATGTTTTCACCGAAGAAAAAATTTTTTTCTAGGAATTTGTTACGTAACAGGCGAGGGGGGGGGATGAAGAAATTTGTGACAATTTGTTACAGTCAATTTTGGGCAATTTTTGCGTTACGTAATTTATGAATGGTCCCTAAAAGAAGTAAGCTTTCTCCTGAATAGCAAGAAAGTAGTAGCGATCACGTTATGGATGTGAAAGATAACTCGAGAGAAGGCAGACCAAATGACTGCAGTTTCAGTTTCACCACCTCAGAAGCAAACTGCGTCAACAATATTCGACGGATAAGCAACCTTAGTATTATTTTTTAAATCTCTGTATATTATAAGAAATATAAAAGATCCATGGATCAGTTATGCTAACGCATTGTGCCATATCAAATGAACTAATAAAAAATAGTTGATAATTTAAATTAAAGTACCATTGTAAATTATACACGGTCTGGAAAAATCGATTACTGAAATCCTTCAGAACATAAACAAATCAATTTAAATCAACAGAAAATAACGATTAAGGATACCAACAAAGGTGGTGGAAAAATAATGCCTTTTCTTTCAACTTAACAAACGAAGGTATAAAATAAAACAAACGATTAGATATTTTTATTATTAATATTATAACAAAAATATATTTCGCCATCTTTTTTGCATAAAACACAAAATAAAACTAACCTCAACATGTAAATGTATAATAGCAATAATAATAAAAATTAAATTACATATAATGTATCGTGTATGCGTATGGATTAATAATAAAATCAAAAGAGGAGCGGGGAAGCTTCCAATTAACATTAAGTGGTTAAAATAAACTGTGTCTGTGTGTGCGTGTGCGCGTGGAGGGGACACGACACGGCACTCATCCAATTTTGAAAAACGTCCAAGCTCGCTTAACAACATATTGAGGAACCAACTCAAACATTAGGCGGATCAACTTGTACCCCGTTTTACTAACACTTCCGCACATCCGCTTTCGTTCATTCCATTTTGTGTAGTATGCAAATTAAATTAGTAGCTCACATAGCAACGGATCGTATCAATAGTATGTATCTCCTCGCTTCCTAATGTGTTTGCTGTGTATAACAGAACCGCTTTCAGCGAACTTTATCTGACTCCTAGTAGCTTCCAAGTAACTTTGCAATTTAAATACAAAATATACATTTGTGTGTTTATGTATGAGTGTGTATGAGAGAAAAAGCCCTTTTGCGTGTGTGTGTGTGTGGATGAACTGTCACGAAACTGTTTCAAAAGTTAAGCGATATGCCAACAACAGGCTATTTCCTAAATGATTTGAGAGCATTTCAGCTTCGTGTGTTGTGCTAATTCCGCACAAAAAAATGATGCTAGTGGAAAAAATCTACAAAAATTACACCCTTGTTAGTTAATTTCAAACATTCTTCTCCTGATAAATAGTATTTGCATGGATAAGAGGTACCTACGTAGTTTCCGGTTTCTTCTAACTCTAGCTCCCACTCATTGATTTAACCTTCTCTCGCCTTACTCGGACCAAGTCCAAGTCGCTTTGTATGTTACACCTCACCCCCTACCGAATTCGGGCGGGCACCCAATACAGATGATATGGTTCTGAGCAGTTATGCCTCGTCGCAGCAGCAGATAGCCGATCGAGGTCGCAATCTCCCAAAAAAGAAAATAATTATCACAGCACACGTTCCCCGTTCGGCATCTGCTTATTCCTCTAGAGAATCGGTTCCCTTCCCGGTGTTCTTTTGTTTTGCGCCTAACAGTGACGACCATAACTGCTACCCTCCATCACACCCTTCAGTTGCTAAGCTACGTAGGGCACCGAAGCACGACCAGTAACCTAAACGGCGAGGGGTCAGACGATGGCGGTTTAGGTGCTCTATCTCCCTCGTTTTTTTTTTAGAAAGGAAGGAACGTTGTTGAGTGATGGGAAATCATACAATCCTAACTTTATTAATTCGTGCTCTTCTACTGAACAACTCTACATTAACAAGTTTGTGACATTTTTTTTCTGTAACATTGATTTTGTCTTCAACTTCTGCTTTTTAATAAATGCGAAACCGTTGATTTATGAGTGTATTTCAAATGTTTTTTTTTTTGTTTCGTAACTCTTCGTTTGTTTGTTTTCGTTTGCTTGCTCGCAAGTCTTTGGGATCGAGACCGGCTTCGTCTCGCTAAATTTGCTGTCCTCTTGTTTCGTACTTTCAACGAGGGCATATCTTTCTATCATCGAATTTACTAGTTTGTTTTGTTTTTTTATTATTTTACTCTCGAACTATGATTTGATTCGTCACTTGCTGGTTCCAACGTTCCACCTTCGCTTGTTTGTTGATTTTTGGTTAATTTAGATACATTTTTATGCTTAACACTTTCGTTTTTCTTCTTCTTGTTATTAGTTTGAACTAATGTTAGAGGTATTTCTATTTTCCTTACTTTGTTTTGTTGTTTATTTTAGCATTTTTTATTTACTTAATTGCTTAAACCTTAGAACAACTTTACTCTGTATATATATACTTTAAATTATATACTTGGATTACACTTTACAATAACTAATATTTACAACGCGGTACCATTTTTTCTTGTTATTTTTATATACTTTCATTTCAGTTTGTTATTTGTTGTTTCTGGTTCTACCCCATATTGAACATCACATCTCTTATCATATTTGTTTTGTTGTAACCATTGTTTAACTTGAGGGATTTTTTTTGTTTTTTTTCTAGATTTTTTTCATATGCCAAATCAAATTGTAACACAACTGGATTGTGTGTACATAAATGTACATTTTTCAATGTTTATTAATTTGTCGTAAAATAAAACAAAACGAAAAACAAAACAACTGGACTAAATTTACAAAACAAAGCTAAATAAGTTTATCACTTTAATCCGATAGAAGTTTTTGCAGAAGGAGGGACGAATTTTTCGGGTCACCGACTCGTATTTCCTCCGAAGAATTCTGAAAATGGAAGATCAGAAAAGAAACCCTGATTAGCTATAGTAGATGATGAACTAAAGCGACTGGCGGGGGTTCGGAACAGCGTGAAATGCAGGATGAGTGATCGGTGGGAAGATGGCACATGAAAAAAGGAACGATTAGTTTAAATGAAGTGCTTAGCAGTGAAAATGAAATTAGTGTTTCACTACAACATTGATGTTAAAGGAAGACATATGGATGAATATGAATTAACAATTAAGATTCGGGTAAGTAAAATATTTTTTGCTTTCAAAATGTTTTATTGTGATTTTTTTTGGATCCGATGGTATTAATACAGTGCTCGGAGTAATGATCCGGATCTGTTTGATTTTTAGGAATTATGTCTTCATTCCAACGAGTCGCAGCACCTTCTGATCATTTGTCAGACCATAACCTCAAGTTTTAACAATCTAGGAATCTCTTGTAGGGGGCATGAGCCTGCATCGTTAAGAGCGATTTTAAACCGTTTTACTTTTTTTTACTCGATGAATCAATATTTTTTAAGGTATATGTGTGCCAAATTTAAGCACGAAGTTCGGAGTGTCGTAAGTACACTTTACGCTGTTAATTTAGATTTAATGATATTCAACAGAATCACGTTTGAATAGAAAATTTTCGAATTAGTCTTAAATATAATTATGACGATACTGAAAAGAACATTTGATGTTGGCGTTAGTACTGATGGGCGATGTACTGGATTCGAAGCTCGTTGGATGCTGCTGGCTTCACACACATGATTGTGGTAAATTTTTAAATTTCAATTTATCTGAATGGCTTGATAGCGCTGATAATAGGACTATTTTGGAAAGTTTAAGCAAATATTCTCTGACTACTAACACGGAGCTGTAAAAACTAAATAATCCAGTCAGTCCACGGAGACGGACACATCCGAATAATCGTCTTCTCTCCCGGTGTTGATAACCAGTTTGTCGAAAGGAGGGCACCTGAAAAGGTCGAATAGCAGCATTCGACTAAAATCACAATTCTTTCTGCTCAAGATTTGCGGCTCGATGCATGAAATTAGCGGGAATCAATCACGAACGGATGTTTTAAAATCACAAACTAATTCAATCGCGATCCACCAGCCGTATCCAGTTCACAAATATTTTCTTCTCGGTATTGCATAGCCCTTTGAGAAGATGCTCTGCTCTGTTCGCTCCAAACAGCTCATTATGAATGATATTAGAAATAAAATCTATATCAGATCATGATGAGACGAAGTCGAAACGCAAATTCCGTAATAAATTTAGGAGCCCTTATATTGTAAGATTAGTCGTTAGTTACGACAAAATAACCATGACTATTTTTGCATTTGTCAAAGCAACTGACGTTGAAAATAAGATTTAAACCGATTTTCAATATATTATTGCACGTAAAATGATAAAACTTTGTAATCTATAACTGAGGGATTCCATGAGAAACCGGCCGACCACAAAATATGACCATCGTCGATTCGATCGAATCTTTGAAGTTGCCGCACTCGTAAAAAGTTACTCAGACTCTGAGTAGTTTTTAACTCAGTTTTGAATGATGTTCGTAAACGTCAAAAATTGAGTTGACAAGTATAATATCCCTGAGTAACTCTGACTCACTTTTTGGGTATTACACAAGAAACCGTTTTGGAGTTACCAAATGGAAAAGCCGTTTTTCGCCAAGTTAAAAATTCCAACCCAGTAAAGCTCAGCCGGAAATGAACTGGAATTCTGGCTGGTTCCAGTTCGTATTCCGGCTCCAGTGACACAACCGATTCTAGTTAGAATCGGTTGTTGCACTGGAGCCGGAATACGAACTGGAACCAGCCAGAATTCCAGTTCATTTCCGGCTGAACTTTACTGGGAAGCGTCATCCGCATTTTCCATTAGTAGGTAAACGCTCGTTTAGTTATCATCGCTCAGCAGCTTTTCAAAAAGAAAAATTTGTTCAAATATTTATAATAGTTGGAGCTAGAGTTGTAGTGTTTGTGGTAAAATACATTTAAATTTAAAGAGTGGATTTGAGCAACCAGCATGCAGAACATTTCAGAAGAGGTGGATACTGAAACGGTAATGAAGTTACGAGGTAATATTCACGTTATACTTACAAAAAACATAAAATTTAATAAACTGAAGTTTTGTTAATTATTATTGTAAAAATATTCCATGAGAAAAGAAAGCCTGGATTGTATTGTATCCAAAACAAAATTTTGACGGCCAATTTCTTCGCTGGATGAAAACCGGTTTAGTTCCAGTTCAGATGCAACAATCGATCGTGAACCAGTTTAAATAGGAATCAGTTGTTGCACTTCAGTTGAACTCCTGACAGAAATGATTCAGAATTCCTAGTCATGATCCGGATGTTTCCCAGTAAAGCTCAGCCGGAAATGAGCCGGATTCCGGTTGGCTCCAGTTCCCATTCCGGCTCCAGTGATACAACCTATTCTAACTAGCATCGGTTGTGTCACTGGAGCCGGAATACTTACTGGAACCAGCTGGAATTCCGGCTCATTTCCGGCTGAACTTTACTGGGTTTTAATGAAGTATTGCACTCATAAATTGAGTAATATTCTACCCAAAATCTGAGAAATTTCAACTCAATTTTTGGCTTTGTTGTCTACTCAAAAAATGGGTAAGCTTCTGTTCATAATATGAATAATAATCGCTCAATTTTTGGTTTTGTTAAAGTTCTACTGAACCAAAAATTTGAGTAACGTTCAACTCAAAGTCTGAGTAATAATCGCTCAATTTTTGGTTTTGTTAAAGTTGTGCTGAACTCAAAATTTGAGTAATGTTCAACTCAAAATCTGAGTAATAGTGACGCATTTTTAGGTTTAGTGTGAATAATATTGTACTCAAAAAACCGAGTAATAATTGCTCAGTTTTTGGTTCAGGCAGGCTTACTCAAATTTGAGTAACTTCGGAATTACTCAATTCAAGGGTTGTTCCACTTTATCTGGAAATGGGTGGGATTAAACTCAATTTTGAGTTACTTTTTACGAGCGTGTGAGTGCAATTTATGAATCTCCTTGATTTTCTTTGACGATTGCAATGTTTTGATACAAGAGCAATGTTTTAAAAAAAATTAATTTAATTTTTTTTGTTCGATTACTGTATTTTATACACCAAAACTTTCTGAGAATGAGTTGCAGGGAACGAATATTTCTGTACGAAAAAATACACACTGAAAAAAATTGTGTCATTTTTAATAAAAACAAATTTGTGTTGCTAATCTAAATTGCAAAAAAAAACCCAATTTTTTATTTTTTTATATTTCGTTAACAGAAACCTAAAGAGAAAAGAAACATTTTGAATATAATTGTATGATGGAGAACTTATCGGTAAAAGAGTTTTTCTAGCAATATCTTTATACAAGTTTTTAAATTCCATACTGATTGACATACAAAACTGTAATTTTATTACAGTATATAATCCTAAGTATCGTTTAAAATCAAAATGCATTTAACAAAAATCTTCCATAATGCGATAATTTTCGAGATAAGTGGAATTTTGTTCCAACACAAACAGTTATCCCGTGTGATTATGCCCTTTTTAAAAATTATTCGTGTTACCCCACCAAAAAAAAAGGTCAAAAATTTAATGTTCATCATTTTAAACACGCAAATGATTTTTTTTTCAGTGTATTTGGATCATGGAGAGGCCTTCAATAAAAAAGTTTTCCTAACAATAACTTTTGACATATTTTCAAAATTCGTACTATTTGCAGTCAAAATTACAATTTTATTTTTGAATATGATTTTAAACGCCATTTTAAATCAAAATGCGAATAATAGCGTTAAGTTCTTCATCATACAATTACATTCAAAATGTGATGGAAGAAAACCTTTGAAATATCCAGGTTTTTGTTAACAAAGTATTAAAAAAAATTGTTTTTTTTTCGCAATTTAAATTTTCAACACAATTTTTTGTTTTTATGAAAAATGACACAATTTTTTTTCAGTGTATATTTTTTTCATTCTTAAATATTTATTCCCTGCGACTCGTTCTCAAACAGTTTCGCTGTATAAAATACAGAAATCGAACGAAAATCAATTGAAATTAATGCATGTAAAAATGTCTACACCCTTTTAAAAAAATTGCTCTTGTGTCAAAATAATCTTATTGATAGTGGAAAATGTTTAGTCTTCCATGCTGGTGAAATGTGTAAAGTCATTCGTTATCGAGCACTCAGTCGAGATAGAAGTCTTTTGTTGTTGGTCCGTACACTCTATAGCGACAAATAGTGCTAATCCGCGTTCAAGGTTATGTCGCACACTCTACGCCTAGTCGAGTATTTTTTCACCTCTTTTGTGTTTCTGTTTCTAAGTACCGTTAGCCGGTCAGTGACAAGTGAAGCAGTGTTCTTCTAGTAAGCCGTCTGGATACCGTTACCTACACAAGTTAAGTATTAGTTTACGTTTCCCCTTCTTGGTTGCCTTAATAACGTGCAGTGGGCAATAGGCCCGTGCAAAAATGACTTCCCCTGACGGTGGTTCATCTCAAGGTGAGATGGACGTCGAAACAAAATCGGCTCTCCGGCTCAAAGTATATCCGAGCTCGGCCAACGGGCCATTTGTGATCTTCTTTCGGACCAAAGAAAAAAAGTGTTGCAGATTTCTCGGGTTCTGGCGGATCGGTATTCCGCCGTGACAGAGATATCGAAAATTCGCCCTGATAAGTTTTGGCTGGTTGTTAACAGTTTGACTCAGGCAAACGATATTGCTGGCTACGGGCCCTTTACGAAGGAGTATAGGGTATATATTCCAGCTAACAGGGTTGAAGTCAGTGGGGTCACTTCCGATTCGATTCTGAATTGCGAGGACCTGCTAAAATATGTTTCAAAGACCCCATGCTTAAGCCAGTGAAGATCCTGGAGTGCAAACGTTTGCATTCAGCATCAGTCACAGCTGACGGAAAGAAAATATATGTCAACTCAGACTCTTATCGGGTGACCTTCGCCGGTTCTGCTCTACCCAACTACCTTCTCTTTGACAAGGTTCGTCTACCTGTTCGCCTCTTTGTGCCGCGGGTCATGAGCTGTACTAATTGCAAACAATTTGGACACACAGCCTCCCATTGTAGCAATAAGGCTCGTTGTGGGAAATGCGGGGGGAATCATGTGGATGATTCCTGTGGAAGAGATGTCGAAAAGTGTCTCTAGTGTGAGGGAAACCCACATGATCTCCCTTCATGTCCCGCATACAAACAGCGCGAGGAGAATCTTAAGCGTTCCCTTCAGGGACGCTCTAAGCGATCTTTTGCAGAAATGCTTAAGATAACTACGCCACCTGTCTCTACGAACATCTATACCAACTTGTCTACTGACGAAGGCGACTGTGATGAACCCCAGGAGGGAACATCTTCTGCTGTGCTTAGAAGCAATAGAAAAAGGAGGAACATTTCCTCTCCCAAGCTTCGTCGTAAAGGCCAGGTGTCTCTTCATGGCTCCCCTAAAATAACTACTCAAGGAAGTACTGGAGCAAAACCGAATCAAGTCGCTCCCGGTCTCAGTAACCTGAGCTCAGAAAAGGAGTTCCCAGCACTTCCAGGAACATCAAAAACCCCAAGTGTTCCCATATCTCAACCAGAGAAAGAAAACAGCGCTGGGTTACTAAATTTCTCTGACATTGTGGACCGTATTCTTACAGCTTTAAATATTTCTGACCTTCGTAAAAGCATCTTGATAAGCTTTTTTCCGGCAGTAAAAACATTCTTGATGCTGTTCACTGTGAAATGGCCCCTCCTTTCAGCGATTGTATCCTTCGATGGCTAATTCATCGAACGAGGTCAAGGATTTAATCACTGTTCTACAGTGGAATTGCAGAAGCATTATCCCGAAAATCGATTCCTTTAAAATCTTACTAAATAACTTGAAATGCAATGCTTTTGCACTATGCGAGACATGGCTTCAGAAATAGACCTACACTTCCATGATTTTAACATTATTCGCTTGAATCGAGAAGACTTTTGGGGATCAAAAAGTGCTATTCTTTCAACCGAATCGACCTCCCCTCGACACCAGGTATTGAAGTTATCGCTTGCCAAACCACAATTAAAGGCAAAGACCTTTGCATTGCTTCCACCTACATCCCCCCTAGAGCCTCAGTTAGCCACCGACGGCTTTGCGATATTGCGGAACTCCTTCCCGCACCGAGGCTATGTTTAGGTGACGTCAACTCCAACGGTACGGCATGGGGTTGTTTTCATGATGATAATCGACCTACCCTACTCCATGAGTTTTGCGACAACTTCAATATGACCATTTTGAATACGGGTGAAATGACACGGATTCCTGCCCCTCCAACGCGTCCGAGCGCCTTAAACCTGTCCCTCTGCTCGACATCGCTGCGGTTAGATTGCATGTGGAAGGTAGTCTCTGATCCCCACGGCAGCGACCATCTGCCAATCGTAATTAATATTGCTAATGGTTCAGGGCCACCGAATACAATCAATGTTTCGTATGACCTCACACGAAATATTGATTGGAAGAGCTACGCGTCCACGATATCCGACAAAATCGAGTGCACTCAAGAGCTTCCTCCGGAGGAAGAGTACGGGTTCCTGGCTGGTTTGATTCTCGATACCGCGATTCAAGCTCAGACTAAACGCGTACCAGACGCGAAGTCATGCGGGCGTCCTCTCAATCCATGGTGGGAAAAAGAGTGCTCAGACGTGTACGCGGAGAAGGCCGCTGCGTATAAGACCTTCCGGGACGACGGGCTGCCAGCTAGCTACCGAGAGTATGTGATGGAGGAAAAGCACATGAAGAGATTGATGAAAGCCAAAAATCGTAGCTACTGGCGCCGGTTCGTCGACGGACTAACGTGAGAAACATCGATGAGCACTCTTTGGAGTACGGCCCGGCGCTTACGAATCCGAAACAGTACTAACGAGAGCGTGGAATATTCAAACCGTTGGATATTCGATTTTGCCAAGAAGGTTTGTCCGGATTCCGCCCCGGCACAGAAAATCTACCGCGCCGCGTCCCCTCACGAAAACGCGAACGAAAGACCGTTTTCGATAATGGAGTTCTCACTTGCTCTCTTGTCATGTAACAATAAAGCCCCAGGGCCAGACAGAATCAAATTTAAATTGTTAAACTATCTGCCAGACTCTGCCAAGAGACGCTTGTTGAATTTATTTAATAAGTTTCTTGAGAGTAATATTGTCCCTCATGACTGGAGGCAAGTGAAGGTCATCGCCATTCACAAACCAGGAAAACCAGCCTCCGACCACAATTTGTATCGACCGATTGCGATGCTGTCCTGTATCCGAAAGCTGTTCGAGAAAATGATCTTGTTTCGCCTCGACAATTGGGTTGAAGCAAATGGCTTACTGTCAGATACACAATTTGGTTTCCGCAAAGGCAATAGGACGAACGATTATCTTGCGTTGCTTTAAACAGAAAATCAAATGGCTTATGCTAGCAAAGAGCAGATGGCATCAGGTTCCCTAGATATAAAGGGGACTTTTGATTCAGTTTCTATCAAAATTATTTCTGAGAAGCTGCACCAGTATGGTCTTTCACCGACTCTAAACAACTTTTTGTTAAACTTGCTGTCCGAAAAAACATATGCATTTTTCGCATGGTGATTTATCGACATCAAGAATTAGCTATATGGGTCTTCCCCAGGGATGACGTCTAAGCCCACTTCTCTATAACTTTTACGTGAATGACATTGACGAATGTCTTGTCAATTCCTGCACGCTAAGGCAGTTTGCAAATGACGGTGTGCTCTCTATAACAGGACAAAGGCACAAATCCCCGACTATGTACGGGAAACGTGCCATTTGAGCCAATATATTCTGATTCCTGAAGATACCTTGGACAATTTGTCTGCTTGGGTCCTCCAGCTGGGTATCGATTTCTCCACGGAGAAAACTGAGCTAGTCGTATTTTCAAGGAATCGTGAACCAGCGCAACTACATCTTCTATTAATGGGTCAAGCTATTGCTCAGGTTTCAACTTTCAAATATCTCGGGGTCTGGTTCGACTCTAAAGGAACCTAGGGCTGTCACTTAAGGCATCTGAAACAGAGCTGCCAACAAAGGATCAACTTTCTCCGTACAATAACCGGAACATGAAGGGGTGCCCACCCAGGAGACCTGATCAGGCTGTACCAAACAACAATATTGTCGGTGATGGAGTCCGGGAGTTTCTGTTTCCGCTCCGCTGCGAACATACATTTCATCAAACTAGAGCGAATCCAATATTGTTGGTTGCGTATTGCTTTGGGTTGCATGCACTCGACACAGTGCTGGCGGACATCCTTCCGCTGAAAAATCCATTTTAGGACCTCTCATGTCGATTGCTCATCCGATGCGATCTCTTGAACCAGTTAGTAATTGCAAATTTCGAAAGTCTCTTCGAGCTCAATTCGCATACTCGATTAATGTCCATGTACTTCGATTACATGGCACAAAATATCAATCCTTCTTCATACTATCCCAACCGTGTCAATCTCTTTCATGCTTCTGATTCAACTGTATTCTTCGACACATCCATGAAAGACGAGATTCGTGGAATCCCGGATCACATACGTCCGCAAGTGATCTCAAGCATCTTTCATAGTAAATTTCGAGAAGTCGACTGCAACCAGATGTTTTACACCGACGGGTCAAGCCTCGACGGCTCCACTGGCTTCGGTATATTCAATCAAAACCTCACCGCCTCATTCAAACTCAATGATCCTGCTTCAGTGTACGTCGCAGAACTTGCTGCTATTCAGTATACCCTTGGGATCATTGATACTTTGACCACCGATCATTACTTTATTGTCTCGGATTGCCTCAGCTCAATCAAGGCTCTCCGTTCAATGAAACCTAGAAAGCACATTCCATATTTTCTGGGGAAAATCTGGGAGCGCCTGCGTACTTTGTCTGTAAGATCGTACAACATTACCTTAGTTTGGGTTCCCTCGCATTGCTCCATTCCAGGAAATGAAGAAGCGGACTCTTTGGCTAAGGCGGGCGCTTTACAAGGTGACATATATGAAAGACCAATTAGCTTCAGCGAATTTTTCAGTATTACACATCAGAGAACCCTCGAAAGTTGGCAAACATTCGAGAATCCCTAAGGAAACCTTGGTTCAAGGGGATGGATGTGGGTCGGGATTTCATTCGCCTGATGTCTCGGGTCATGTCCAATCATCTACACCCAGGACGCTCATCTCCGGCGTAGTATTCGTTTCCCTTCGGGCCCGAGGAAGATCACCAAATGTCCTGGTTCGAGATGTACTCGCAAGCCGCGATCCCCTCTACATGTCCCTTATATACACGTTCCTAAAAACCATCAATATCCAAATTTAACTACCCCTATCATTTCTCTTATCATTCCCAGAAGTGCCCTCTTCCGCCTACCGTACCCCAACGATGGTCTAATCCAAGGCGAGACAAATCTGTCGAATGACCCAACAACACGAGACCTACAGTACAACATTACACGCGCAACGCGGTGTGTTGCCGATCCGTATCTGAGCCATACTACGAAATCGTCTGGAGAAACTGACTCCAGGAAGACCGCCCGGCGCCCCTATACATGATGCATCCGTCCGAATCTGTAATCCTGGCCGTTGATTCCCGATGCCGAAAATTGAAAGTTTATATCTTCCCCCCCTGTCGTCCTTGTCCACCCTCTCTCTCATGTCTCACAGATGTAGGACTTCACCTCCCCCCTTCTTCCCCTTGAATATCATCTTTAAAACTTAGGTGCCCCTTATCTTCTAGTTTTAGTTGATCAATATTTAATCTCGTTAAGAAATGCCCAACAGTACCAATACTTAAAAATAGCCCTAATTAATCCCCCTAATCATAATAAAATTGAACCACTCCCTCTTATTATTTCTAGTTAATAAGCTTGTAAAATGTTCCGCTAAGTTAATAATTAATTGCTCCAACAATCTCCCTTCTAAAAATTATAAAGTGCATTGCTATACAAAGAACACACAAAAAGACCCCCCCCCCTAATCTTCCGAATATTATATTATCCACGCTTATATATGTATAAGTAAGCTGTAAAAATTCTTTAGTTTCATTATATAAAAACAAAATAATATTGAAATGTGTAACACCCAAGTTTTAAGAAATTCAAAATGTAAAACAATGAAAAAATGGCACCTTTAAGCTATCGCAAACGTGCCTTATCAAATAAACAAATTGAATAAAATAAAAAAATATTTAGACCTATTGTGGTATAAGAAATTTTCAATAAAGTTACTTTTCCTGCATTTATTTGAAAGGCTGTATTCTCCTACTTTTTTGGTTGAAGATATAATTCTTTTGTTTTAAAAAATGTCAATTCAATTAGGGTCACCCTAATTCTGTTTTCAACAACATGAAGGCCGCTTACTGTGGAGAATTTGTACCTTTCCCTACTAGAGTTCCCTAACTAGAAAACAGAAAACATAACACTAGTGAACGGGAATGAATCTAGAATAGAATTTCAAGCGTATTTCGTGACTCTAACGTGAAAGGATTGCGATTTTGATGTGATTCATGTGATTGCCAATTTTTCTTACCCTCTTAATAGGGTTCTCATTTTCGTCGGCTACCGAGGGCCATTGGCTAGAGGTTAGTAATTTACTATCTAAAATGGTTCCGCCTATATCCGCTAAACGCGTTTGAGATTTCGTTCGAGAAACAATTTCATATTTATCCCACATCGAATCGAACAGAACGCGGAAGTAAACAATACCGAGAAACAGAGAGGAAGAAAGAAGAGAAAGAAAACACCAAATTAGGGATGAACACAGTTAGTGAGTGCCTTTAGGACATCAGCCATCTTTGTCCGATTTCGGTTCGCTTGTTAGTAGAAGTGGGTGGGTGATTCTGTTCAGTGTACGGTGAATAGTTTCAAAAAGTGTGCATCAATACAACATATGCGTGGGTGGCATACAAACACTAACCTTTCGGCGCGAGGTGAAAATTGAATAGCATTGACGGATCCATGTCGCCTGGTGTGTTGAGTAACGATGACGTACCTGGTAACTGTGATGTCTGCATACCGTCAGCATTGCCAGAATTGCTTCCGCTTCCTATACCTCCTACTCCTCCTCCTGCACCACCACCACCACCACTACTAACTAAATTCCCTGTGATGCCCCCCATTCCGGGGCTGAGCACGGAACTGTTGTTACCCGTGCCTACTGCTGTACTGTTCGCACTTCCAGGTCCCTGTATGCCACCGCCACCGCCAGCGGCTCCCATGGGCGACAACCCGATTGGACTTTGCGGTGTTCGCAGGCCGCCCGTTCCGCCAACACCGCCACTTGCTGCATTCTGCGCCCTTCCACTGACCACCGCCCTCAGCTCCTGACGGACCAGCTCCGATGAGTTCAACCCACCGTTGGCACCTGAAACAAGAGCAAAAGTCGAGTTTTTCTTCTAGCTATGCGCAATTTCCTTGATAGCTCACGGTGAGCAAATCGCCAATGGATGTAGTTGGTCACTTATTTACAGCGGATGGGTTAGAGATAGGAAAAGGGTGAAAACTTTTTTTTTTATTTACAAAACAGTGGTGGTTAGTTCCTGACAATTTTGAGTTCCCCAACATAATGGATATAGAATGTACAGGGATGGGATGGCCAAATTGATCCTTAAATTCCAAGTGTACCCAAAGCAGGGCACAACAAGGTGCCCAGAGCTGAACAATGGGGGGTATAGTTAACGGAAACACATATAAACAGAGAGTGAGAGTACAAGTACAGCACATATAGACAGAGTTTTCTTGTGTTTTTTTTTTTGGTGGATGATTAGTGAATGAGAATTGTTTCGAGCATTGATGGGCTATGGAACTGTGCAATCGGTGGCACGAGCGAGGTATAAAAAAACGAGATGAGATGCGTTTGATCTTATTTTCGGTTTTCGAAAGATGTGTGCGTAGTATGCGTGTGTGTGAGTGTTTCGTTGGGTGGTGGGTGCTGCTTACCAGTTTGACTGCGATTGAAGAAATCGCCTGGTGAGCCCGCCGAGTGCTGCTGCATTGCGGCATTGCTGAACATCATCCCATAGCCACTAGCGTCCGGACCGGGTCCATGTCCACCGTACGAGGGACGTGGCGATCCTGTGTAGTGGAAACAGCCGGTTTAGACCTACGTGTGTCTTTGTGAGAAAACCCCCTCCCGTTTCCCCCGGGTCATGTGAAGTGTGGCTAGTAAACGCACTCATTGTTCTAAACAGTGGTAAAACGGTCGACAAAATGTGGGAAGAACATCCACAGTGTTTGGAAAATGACAAAATTTGGCCAATTGGTATGTGGTTCAGGGGTTCCGGGGAACCCGTTGATAAACATCATTCAGTTAAGCTAGTTTGTTGCGGTTTATCATTCCCAGAAGCGTGGATCGAAAGCATCTGTATTAGGATTGTCTGCTGGGTTAACTCATATAAACTCACCTGGTAAATGCTGGGTGGCCTGGGGAGGAACACTACCCTGTCTTTGGAGTCTCATTTGCTGGCTAGCGTAGACGGGATTACCGAAGTTGGGTCCTGATGCAGTATTACCCTGTGAGGGACTCGGTGGTCCAGGAAATCCCCCATCCACCGTTCCAACAAAGGAACCTTGTCGTGGAGTTCCGGGGGAGTTTAGGGAACGCTGTCGTTGCGGAGCCACAAATTGTCGGTTGGCTGCGGCTGGATTGAATCCGGGTACCGTCTGAACATGGGAATAAATGAATCGCTCATGAAATTACTGTACGGCCAGAACTTACCGATAGTTGAGCATTGAGCATTGGATTTTGCTGCTGGATTGAGAGGCGGGCGTTTGCATTCTGCTGCCACTGCTGCTGCTGTTGTTGCTGGATGGCGGCTGCGCTGGGTTGTGTGACTTGTTGGGCACTGCTGAAAGGAGGTTGTCGAGGTGATAGTTGCTGACTGCCAGCGTTGCTTTGCTGGAAGTTAGCGACCATCTGCTGCTGTTGTTGCGGTGACATCCGATGAACCGGATTGTTGTTGAACGGGTTTCCCTGGAAACCTGAATTGTTTGTGTGAGCTATGGGTGTCGATGAATGAGAGAAAATAAAGCGTTCGATGATACCGACCTGCCTGCTGAGGACTCAGTTGGGTTCGCTGGTTTGGACTCAACTGCTGCTGCATTAGCTGACTTGGCGAGAATCCTGGGCTGAGCTGGGAGTCTGGTACGACACTGTTCGCACGGGTCAGCGACACGTTCGGAGCCACCGTATTATTCAGCAGTGACTCGATGTTCTGCATACCGGGCGTTAGTCCAACTGCAAATAGGGTGTGGGAGTTAGTTTATTGAGCTATTGCTGGGCTGCCCAGAAAAATATGAATTTTTGAAAATTTAATCGGCCCCATAGTAGATTCCTAGTCCCATCAGGAGTCTCTGCACCAAATTTGAACTAAATCGGACAAGACAAGCGACCGGACAAACGTGTTCGAAGTTGGTATCTTTCGACCATTTTAAATGGAGAATGCACGTAATTTCATCGCTAGGTGGCACTGTCTGCATAAGTTTATAATTTGCAAGCAAAATAAGGAACATGATTTTTTGGATGTAACTTTATCGAAGACTGAAAATCAATCCAACTTCCTTAGTTATAAAACTTTCAATGAAGTGATGTCTGAGTCAGTTTTGCATGGGACCTAACAGCAGATGGTGATGAATCAGTTGTCGATTTCCACAAACTTTATTTTTTGCGAAATAATTGTTGGATTTAGTTGAAAAACATGTTCGGAAGGAAGGGTACACGATATGAGTCATAGAGGAGCCAATACGAACTTTTCAACGAAGAGAGAAATTAGCCGTCTTCTACGAATTTGTAGAATAAGCCTTCTCCCTTAATTTTCATAAACACGTGCATGTTCTATCTCTCTTCCTTTAAAAGTTAGTGTTGGCGCCCTCTATGTAACTGAAACTATGTGTGAAACTAAAATTTTGTAGTCGAAAGATGTGCAATCGGGCTGTCTCAACAACTTATTTCTGCAACCTATGTCTATTTACTGTGCACCTACCGTCTCACCGTTGCACTTGTCAATGTGTGCAGTGCTTTATGGCCACACCTATGACCGTACACCCGGCTTTCCATAAGCGTTTCGCGTCTCAGAAGCTGTCCTTGCATGTTGCTCAAGGATTCATTGCTCATATGCACATCCATACACACAG
Organism: Topomyia yanbarensis; assembly: GCF_030247195.1. Taxonomy (NCBI): domain Eukaryota; kingdom Metazoa; phylum Arthropoda; class Insecta; order Diptera; family Culicidae; genus Topomyia; species Topomyia yanbarensis. The sequence goes on from NC_080671.1 coordinate 107,942,317, forward strand.
GCATATATTCATACATACGAATTTACATTTATGCATACATACATGTCCGAGTAAATTCTCGTGGGTTCAAATACTATACAACCCCATAAAGCTACCATGAACATGGTCCGCTCCAAATTTTGCAATACTTGAAATGGTCTTATAAACCCATAAATACACCAGAATATGGTTTTTAAATGGGATCTTCCGGACCATGATGATGGTGTTTTCATGGGTTGAACCCATTTCAAACACCATCAAAACACCATGCAGTGGGGGTGTATTTGGACAATGATGATGGGGGCATTATGGGCTTTTCGTTTGCTCGGGTACCTACTATTTGGCACAAGTTTGTTTCAAAGAGCGTGTAGTGTCGTGTCAACTAGTCTAATTCTACGGAAAATCATCCTAACATCGCCTTGGAGTCTACGTCATATTGCAAAATTTCGCATTGAATCCGCTTCTGTCTTGTCCTACTCTCCTTTTTGTCTCCTAGGTCCTAAGTGGATCAATCGACTGTTAATTGATACGGTAAACATACTAGCAGTATTAGTCCTTACTCGCGAATACTTTTTCCTACAACTGTGCTGTTTCATCTCTATCTTATAACAGGATTCGATTATCCCTGTTCAAGTCAATATACGTATTCATTACAGTATGGATCAGGCAAAGGACATAAGAAATATTTTTCCCCTATTCACCATAAAGTTTGCTCGAACCGAGTGTCCGCCCGGTTCGACCCGAACAGACCAGACCGGCCCGGAAGGGCAGCTTATCATTTCTATGAACCGGTCTGCTTGGTCGAGTTAAATAATCATAAGAACAAGTCCTGAATAATTAACTATCCATTAGGTACCAGTCCTGTACTCCTTTCCTGAACTAGCTTCATACCCAAGGTAAAAAAGACGACAATTAGCAGGATCCACATGTCCCTCCCCCAAGCGATATGATCTATCGACTTGTGAGTAGGACCACATATCTACCAACCAACGAAGAAGACTTCCGAACCAATGAGAATGGACCATGCCAGTCGAAGGCCACAGGCCCAGAGCCATCTCGATGTGTGTTAGTGCTACTTATAGATTGCATCTTTAGTACCTCTCCAAGAATCGAATGTTTTGAGAACCATTCACTAGATCCAATTAAAATATCAGCTGAGCGGAAGAACGGTTCATGTGAACTAGTTCTTTTTACGGAACTGCTCAGTCGGGAATGGTTCTTCGAAGTGAACTGTTTTGCCCATCTCTAGTAGTAGGTATCTTATTCCCTCTTGTAAAACTTGCCTATCGCTGCTCATCTTTTCCGGCAGTTCGAGGTCGTTGGTCGGTCGTCTCATAAGATCTCTTTAATCGAATCTTCAATTTCAATCGGAGCTCGTATATGAGACGCTCAATGATTTCTACTTGCTACAATTTCAACTTTCTGAAGCGAAAAAGACATGGTATTCATCATTTTATTCATATTCCCTAAACCTATAATCATCTAAGATTGTCTGCCGATTCTAATGCAGAAACGCTAATGATGTGACCATCAAAAATACGCCAGACAACCTTAATTGACCCCCTTCGACACCAGTTTGGCCTTACCAAACCGTAACGCGGGTGGCTGCGTGATAACTGCCAAATAGGGGTTGAGAACAGCTTGAAGCAACATCTGATGTTTCTTCAAATGTATGTGTTATCCAAGACTGACTTGGATAGTTCCATCAAACCATACCATAGTTTGCATACTTTACATAACTAAACTCACAGTTCTCCATTCACTGACTTTATAGTCGAAAGATGACTATGTACTAAAATTCTTTCAAACATACATACTATTCAGCTAAACCTAACCAGGCATGAAGAATTATTTTAATGATAAAACCTTTCCAATCGAAGGTGTACGATTCCGGAATAAGTTTGATAGTGACACAGAGGCTTTCAACACCATTATAAGTACTACTTCAACTCGATCGTGAACCGACAAATGGGCCCAAATAACAAATGTACACAAACGGAGATTTGAATAATATCTTAAAGAGGAGTAAAAATATTTAATAATAAAAATAAAAACTCATTTATGAATGTTTCTCACTTCATGAAAATCAATAAAAAACAAAACGGCGGATCCGACTTTCAACTGTAACCAATCTGCCAGGCCAGTTAAGCCTCATGCCTCGCGGCACAAAAATGCGAACAGGCAGACTAGCCCCGTCCTAAAGATCAAAGTTTGGAAGAGCAGTTGTTTTCATATACTCCTTGATTTTTCCTGAACCCAATTGCTTGCGAACCAGAATTTTCACTGGCCGAAGCAAAGGGTTCATGAAGGAGCGAACCCTATACTTCGCAATTAGGGCCCCTGTTGGAGACTGCACCATCAATCTCTACTTTCTGGGCGGGTACATAGACAGGATACTTCTTCGCACGCGGCCAAGTGGTATTTAGTTAAATCTCACATAGATCAGTGATGTTAAATGGCCTATCTTTGCCCTCATTCACTTTTGTTATGAATATATACCAATTTCGTTACTAATAATTTTTGCATGTATCAGGCAACTAGCAGTTGGCAAATTGGATCTCATATACCAGTCGACTCAGTACGTCGAAATTGTTTACCTTCAAAGTGCCCAACTTGATGAATTTGACGGTAGGTAGGGAACATAATTACCTATCTTGGAACAAAATTTCATCCAAATCAAAGATTGGGTTTTTTGTAAATCGACTTTAAATTTTTAAAATTGATTTTTTCAGTGTGGGAGTCGATGAAGAATTTTTTTCAATATTTTCATTCAAAAATTTAACTAATTTTGTGAAATACACTCCTACAAAATTTTTTTGTAGGATTTGTTATTTTTAGACTATAGCCATTTGAAAAAAAAATTGGTAAAAATAGTTTGACCCTTTTCAAAAGACAGTCTGGATCATTCACGCAGAAGAATCAGGCCTTTTTGAACACACAAAACGTTTAGTTGAATCTTAAACGTGACGAATGATTGTTTCAAACTGAAGTGGGCGTTTCTCGAAAGCATGTATTTGATTTAGTTCAACAAATACTTCTGTTTGCCTTTTAAATAGAAACATTGTTGAATCAAAATAAAATTTGCTAGATATAACTGATCCCTTTGTTAAAAACCAACATAATCTTTGTTTGATTTCAACTGAATTTGAACTGTTCTCTCCTTTGGTTAATACTAAAGATGTGTTTTTGTTACTTCGAACGTGTTTGTTCGGTTAAACTTATCATAATTTTGTTGTTTCAAACGAAATATTTGTTGAAACTATTGAAATGTCAACAAATGATTTTTTTTTTTGGTAATTTCAAGCAACAGCATTGATTGAATCACACCTGAATTTTGTTTATCACTATATCAAACGGAAAAAATATTATTTAAAACCAAAATTTGTTTACCTTTTTTTCTGCGTGGATTTTTGGAAAAACAAAGTATGCAAGGTGGCTTTTTGTGACAAAGTCATCATGTACAGAAAGTTTCGTTAAAATCTAGCGCGAAATTCGTTTTTTAAGTATATTAAAACATTTAAAAACAAATTGAAGCGGTTTCAGTTGTGGGCCAAATTCTGGGTGTTATCGATGTCGATGAAACGATGATTACCAGAGCTTCTAGACTTATATCTTCTTTCAATTCGGGACTCGAGGGATTCCGTTCGGACCTCGTGGAATAACTCCATCGAGTGCTGTCTTGAATTGGTGCTTATGGAAACACTTTTGGCTTAATACAAGCAGTAGGACGTGAAACAGCGATCAATCTGCCGTGTTTAACATTCTACATAACAGGCGATATGGAGCATCGCGCTCAAACTAATATTATTTACATCGACCTATCTGCCAGTGAATGAGTGACGATAAAACCAAGTTCGCCAAAATGGAGCAATATGGAATCAACGGTAGTTTTTGCAGTTCTTTTCGATCATATCTCACAGATCGAGAGATAATGTTTATCATTGGAGATTGCCGTAAACCAACATTGACTTCAACGTCAGGAATAGTCCAAGGAAGCTACTTGGAACCGTTGATGTTTCCGCTGAATTTCAATAACATGTTTTTAGTGCTGAAGACTCCTCGCCGGTCCTTCGCAAACGATATCAACATATTTCATCTCGTCCACTCAATTGAGGATTGCAGATTTCTTCACCAATAGCTTGAAAGCATGGCTGATTATGGTGTAACGAGCACTGCGTGTGTGTGAATTGGAAGAAGTCGAATGCTCACGAAAGACATTCTTCCTAAGATGACTTAGGTGAAGAGAAAATTGTCTGTCGCAGAAGTTGTGGCGCCAACAGAGGAATGTGAAGAAATTACCAGCGCCAAACGACTAAGATACAATCAACGTGTTTAAAGAAAACCAGCTGGAACTGTATTAAGGGGGAGATAGAATCGAACGACGTAGCAAACATATTAAAATCAAATTCTTTTTTGTATGGGATTTGCAAGAAAACAAAAATTAAAATGCAAAAATTTAGCAACACAAACACGAAGTTGAATCTGAGCAATGAGCAATCTGTTCGTTTATATTGTCATTTTCTATTCAGCGCATTCATTTTACTCTTACTTATCCATGAGTACCCAAAACCAGTGCACAGTGGGGCCGGGCTGGCCAAAACCTCCAAAATTTATTATCGATTTTCATACCTTTTATATTTTTTCCTAAATTTACATTTCCTAAAGCTGTATTCGCCAAATTTTCGAGCCAATCGATTGAAAAATATAAGGACTACATTTTTTTGAACCGTACAAGGTCTTGAAAATTTGCATGAATTCGAGCGACAAAAAGTTTTTGTTCATTCTAATTCATCTCGCTTTAATAGGTACTACAATGATAATTTAACAACACGTATAGGCGTTTCTAATAGAAAATCATCTCAGGAATTCAATGGTGTATTTCGATTTGAGAAATAATGAGTATTTAAAAAGTTACCAATAAAATCAATATAACTAAATTGTTTAACGCGGACTTATTTACATTCAGAGTGTCATCTCTTTATCGGTAAAAGCGTGTTGAAGGATCTTATCTAGTACAACTGACGTAGAATTTTATCTTGTTTTCAAGATTCGTCTGACCTTTAATCGTAGTGCAAATGCATTTTGTAAAACCTGGCGGAAAATGTAGGACTGAAATATAGGAACAGTTGGAGTTTTTGATGTCCCATGTGGAAATTCGTGCTAGTTTCCAAGATTACCGAGACCAGGAACCACTTACTTCGGTTTTGTAAGAGTATCGTTCAAGGGACACTCTCAGGCCTTTACGAGCAAGCTTAGGAGAGAAAACTGATTTTCCTTTTTCGGAAATTTACAGGCACATTAAAAGATGTTCTCACAATGGCATGATCAGAGTCTCGCTCTTTAGTGTACAAGGAAACGTAGAAATTAGTCGCTGTCGGTGGCGTAGCGCTCTTTTGCATGTCTTATCGGAGCATCCCTTAAAAGAATATTTCATTTTGTCCCCACATAATTTATATGCGGGATAAGTCGACAGATCATACGGAGTCTCTCCACAGTAGGAAAATTTTTCATGATTCTCTCCGAATTTTCCACAGCGTGGAATTTTATCTTGTTTTCAAAAATCATAGTGCCATCTTGCGCCGTTTTGCGCCAAAGGTTGATATTTGAACATTTGTAAAATTAGTTTTTTCGTGGAGACGCGTGGTATTTTTTAATTTCATGAAGTTTTGCAGTATTATTCACCGGTGGATTTCTTTTTCTGAACGCCGCTTGTAAATTCAGGGTTTTGGGCGGTTTTCTTGATACGATTATAAGTATGCCTTAACCGTCTTGCAACTTTGACTCGTGTTTCTACATTTTCACAGTTATCTGCAGTATAGAAAAATCAAATATATAGAAGCCAACGAGGCAAACTAACTGCAACTATTATTATATCTTTCCATGAATCCTATCTCTTTGTTAGGCATTGGTCGTTAGCTTTACTGGTGACCGATGTAAGGTAAACACGTGAGTGTGGGAAATGTTCTTTGTAATTAATGTAATGCAACATTTATTTCCAAGTGCAAACTCCCTATTGAATGTATGACAATCAACAATGAAATTCAAAATCTCCCTCAATAATTCACTTCTAAATTGACGAGAGCTTCATGCAAAAACGCACATTTCTATTTTAAAGCATACACATACAGTGCAAAGTATGCTCAGGATATTTTCATACGAAAAACCAAGTCAGTACCCACGAGGAGAGATATTCATATCATCATTGGAATTGAAAATCAATGGAAAAGTATTGAGCGGCTTAGCTGCAGCATGCATCGTATGAGCAACTGTGAATAGAGCTTAGTAGGGCATGATTTAAGATCTTCATCAAAATCAAATAAACCCGTCATCTTTTAATAGCTTTGACGATAACTTTAATTAAATAAACCAAAAACCAAAAATTTAAGGAATTCTATCAAACACCTTTAGATATGATATTTTTCATAACTATTCTAAACGCATACGCTCACAAATTAGTACATGAGGATTATCTCTTAAAGAGCTATGAAGGAATTATTTTTTCTACGATGGTATTCAGATTGGACTGAAGATCTACAAACAAATGTATAAAATTACATCATTTTTTATTCTCCAGCTTTCGATAAATTGGAACCACCCTAGCTAACTCGTTACTAAGGACTACCCTAGGAAATCAAAATGTTTCTGTTCACTTACGAAGTATCTGTTTTGAGAAGTTAATAAAATTCACTTTTGCCAAATTAAAAAAAAAAACTTTTAGAACCACCCTAGGCTGTCTAATTTTCATTTTAGCGTCCTAATTTATTCAAAATCGAGTTCAGCGCACCAAAATTACCCTTAGATGATATTTTCAGACATTTTAAAGTACTTTTGAGGTTTTGTCCAGCGTTTGTATGGAGAGGATCCACTGTGCAGTGTAACCAAAGGCCCAAATACCCTAGGGTTTAAAAAAAAGGAATCCGCCCCGCAAAAGTAAGTACTTACGGTTCATATCAGCGTTCGCCGTAGCATTGACGGGCACAACCATCTGCTGTTGCTTCTGCTGCTGTAGCAGCCTCTGTCGCTGCTGCTCCTGGAGCAACCGTTCCCGCTGTTGCTGATGATTTTGCAACTTTTGAATGGCAAGCGCATTCGCTCCCGGCGCACCGTTCCCCATCTGTCCAACGCTGCCCGGTCCTGGACCGGACAAACGCATTCGCGGTGTGTATACTGGAGGCGGGGTGAAATTCGGAGGATTGGAAGATGTCGGAGTGCCGGAGCCCTGCTGCTGCTGCTGCTGGGACATGGAACCAGCCGGAGATCCTCCGGGGCCCATACCGTGCATCGGATATGCCGGCGGACTGCCACTGTACTGCATGGGGGAGGTGACGTTTTCAATCTGCATCAGGGATTTCTGGATTGCGTTAATCGCAAGCTTCTCCTGCATGTCCTGCTGGCTCGATTGGGATGGAGTGGCTGATGTGGATGACTCGATGGAACTTATACCTGAAATTCAGTAATGTGTTAGCGCGGTGTTAGATTAGAATACTCCGCTGAAGCTGGCATACCTAAAAGACTATTGAGTTCGCTTTCGCCAAAGTTACCCTCGGGTGCGATATCGATTACGTGGTTAAGTATTTCGTTTAGCTCCGGATCCCACTCGGGCGTTGGTTGGTTGGTGGTTGAAGTGGCCGATGAGGGTGTCGCAAACGGACCACTGCCAACCGAACCGATTCCCGAGTCCTGGATCGCTGGAGAGAAATTTTGCTGGCGCTGCTGGGCGGCAACCAGTTGCTGCTGGAGCAATGCCTGTTGCTGCTGTTGGTGGCTGAGGTAGATATCGGATGAAGTAGGTGGCTGTTGTGATTGTGAAGGCATAGCTGATTTGCGCATGTGCTGCTGTTGCTGCATCCGCAGCTGGTGATTAATCTGTTGTACTTGCTTCAGATTATTGTTGCTGGTTGTCAGGTTGTTGTTGTTGATGCTCTGATTTGGAGGCGTCGAACTGGTGACGCTTGCCATCTGGCGGGCCACATTGGAGATGGGTATATCGGGGATGATACGGTTCAGGGGCAGGTGGCCGGGCAACAGTGGCGTCGGGGCCTTAGCCGGATTGGCCAGCAGCGAGGCTAACATTTTGTTCTTCTCGCGCAGTTTGGACGGTTTATCATCGGGACGCTTCGCGGCACCGCCCTCGTCCGGTTCGTTCGAGGGTCGTTTGCGATCGTTTCCCTGCAATCGAAGCATCTGGATCAGCTCCTCGTTGTTGAGCGGGGCCGGGTGTTCCTTGGGTTCCTCCTGGCGGTGCAATAAAAAGGTTATTCGCCTTGTTTTGAGAACCAACGTGTTGTTTACTGTGTTTACTTACTTTAACTTTTTGTAGCTGCCTCAGCAGTTCACTCGGCCGATTCCGCGATTCCGGATCATCGTCGTCACTTTTCTCGTTGAGTAGCTGGCGGGGAAATTGTATAGAGTTAGATATTGAGAACACATTACAAAAGATAAAAACTCATATTTTAAATTGCATTGTGTCACTCAGTCAGTTCAAAGAAGCAATCCATACAAATTACGAACGTTTCAACAAGTCTAACTACGTATTAAAAATAAACGTGCACCCCAAATGTGTACAAAAATATGTGCACAAAAGTGAAAGTAGCAGCTAAAGGGGGCTTAAGATAAACCAAAAACAAAATAATACTTGGAAAACTGAATAGAAATAGAACAAATAGTACAACAATAGAAATGGAAATTCGTATTAGCAAAGTAACTAGAAAATGTGACAGAGAGACAGTGACAGAAAGAGAGTTAGTGAGAGCACGCGTACCTGCAATAGCATGTTATTGCTACCAGACTTGATTTCAGAGCCGCCCGGGCGGCTGCCCCCTAAGCCACCACTACTACCACTACCCTGCGACTGGTGAACTCTAACTGACTGAGGTAAACGTTGGGAGAGAGCCGCCGTAGTGCTTAACTTATTTCCATTACTATCCTTATCTTCTTCGCAATTTAGTAAGCCCTACAAATATACAAAATTGTGTTCAGATCAACGAACAGAGGGCTAAACGAGACGCTGCTAATCGGTTTTTGGGATGAAGAGGTTTGAAAAAGTTTGACATATTTACATAAAAAATGCGGAAGAATAAAATAGTAGAATCTTGGATGAAAAAATAAAGAAGAAACATAATTTCTGGTTAGTTGACGAAAAGTTTTTTGATTTGTTAGAATTTAATTACTGTCTATACTGTTACTGATCGATCGATATTTTTAAGTGCGCTTCCACAGATTACGACTATCGATAAAGGTTTAAAAAAATTTAATGTGCAAATTTTACTTCTAAAATTCAAAGGAAAATTAAAATATTCATTACTGAAAATATAAGCCGATTTGAAGTTATCAAAGTAATTTTAATTGTGGAATTTGCGTTTGACTTCGTCTCATCAGAATACGACACTAACTTAGTGACAGGACTAAGCTAGCGCCGGATTGACGCTAGCTTTTTTGGAAACATTATTTTGTTTCTGAGCAAACCCTTAGTCCTGCGTCATGTCCCGCAAGAAAAGGAGTTTTGATTAAGCTAGGTTTGACTAAACAAACGTTTGCTCAGAAACACAAATGGTGTTTTCGTTTTTTGGAGCTTGCGTCAATACAGTTCAAGCTTAGTCCTCTCACTAAGTTAGTGTCGCATTCTGATGAGACAAACTCAAAACGCAAATTTCATAAAATAATTAGTTATAGGTTTTGTGCTCTTCAGGCGCAAAGATGGTTTTAAACAAAGCTGCCCGACGTTTCGACCCTGGTTTTGGCCTTTTTCAAGGAAAATATGTTATCGTTCTTCGTCAAAACATCGTATGCCGTATGAAAGCCGAAACAGCCGTAGACCGTAAAATCCGAAAATCCACAAAAATTCATCCGATTGTTTACACTTTCCAAATAGCTTTTACCAACATTTTCCTCCACTACGCAGACACACACGATAGTGTAAAGCATTTGATTCTATAGAACCGCACTATCAAACATCGCCCGCGTGGAATACCCTACTCGTTTCGATTATTCGACGAAGTTCCGTTTATTAGCAAACACCCTACCGTTTCGTCTGGTCAGCAGCTCCTAACGCTTGAAATAACACACCCCACCTACCTTCAGAATCCGATTCGGGTTCCGGTGGTCATGATCCATATCCAAACCAGACGAGGACGAGGCATTTGAGTGAGGTCGTTTGGTTGTCAGTAGATTACGTAACCGCTCTGAGTCGTGTGAGGCCATTTGTTGCTGTGGATGCTGCTGATGCTGATGTTGATGCTGTTGTTGTTGCTGCTGCTGTTGTTGCTGTTGTTGTTGCTGCTGCTGTTGCTGGTGCTGTTGATGAATCTGTTCCTGAATCTTCTCCTTATCATCGAAAGGAAACGGGAAGTTTCCACCAAAGGGACCATTGTTGTTGTTGGTCATACTATTATTGTTATTGTTGTTCGAAGGAGACGGTTGTCCACCTGCACTTCCAGCATGGTACGGGGTTAACGGGGAGGGACACATGGGAGCTGCAGCAGGACTGTACGCCGTCACTGACGGAGGCCGGGGCGTGCTAACTGGAGTTACACTCGTTCGCGAATCAGGTCTCGAGTCCCAACCGACACCGACCGACTCCATGTCAAATGTGGAATGTGGAAATTCAAATTCGAAATCCGAATTGAAAAAGTTTGAACTATCCGATTGCAGCAGCGAGGAGTTGGGGTTGCTCCGTGGCGAAACAACTGAACCTAGGACACCTTGCATATTACCGGGTCCGCTGGGACCACCTGGACCGGCCCCACTACCTCCCCCGTTCAGTATGCTGGACATTAACGGTCCACCCATGTTACTAACTCCCTGCGTAATTTGTTGTAGTGTGCGAGCCGTGCTACCACCAGTGCTGCCACTACTGCTAGTGCTTGGTAATGCCAAATTGGATGATGACGACGAAGACGGATTGTTACCGCTTGCCAAGCCACTTTCCACCATGGCTACCTCACTGTCGGTTAGAATCGTATGGATGGCCATTATGAAATCCGGTTCATTTGGTTTGTTGTTGCGAAATAATCTCGTCTGGGCCTTGACGTGTACGTACACATCCGGTCCGCCGAGACGCAACCGGTACGACGAAATTTGAGCGGTACCGTTCGCGTTCATCACATTGTTGAGGTGCTCGTTCAAACGAGGCCGATCCTGAAAGTGGCAGAGATCGTGGATTGACCGTACAGTCTCTTTGGTTAGGTATCCTGCGAATTGTTTTCTTAGTGTGGCTGCGTCCAAATCTACGGAGAAAAAGAAACATCAAAACAACTATGATGGTTGAGTGTCGTTTCCGGGACTTACCTATAACGGCGCCACTCATATCCAGCTTGAGCGTCAGTTGCTCGTCCAGCGTCTGTGGCATAGTGTGGCTCTCGATGGCGCCCTGGTGGTCGTCCTCTGGTAGTGTGATTAGGCAAAGCACCGACGACGACTCGGTGTCGGTGTCATCCTTAACGGGAGCGGAGATGATTAGCAGATCCTTGTATTTGTCCTGGCGTTGCTGTTTCTGCTCGATCGTGTCGTTGGCACTCTCCGGCGCCTTTAGCAGCCAGCGAATCTTTGTCCGAATAGTTCGCTTTGGTGTCTGATAAAACATCTACGTTTAATACAGCGGAAATGGAACGTGAATATCGGTAGCCCAAAGCAGACGATCAACTACGTATTCACTATGAATGAATCTTACCTCATCTTGATCCCAGTTCAGTTCAAACGAATTCTTATTTAAAATAGGACTCAGCTTTGAATGATCACCAGTATGCAGGTACGAATAGATGGACTGGCCGTGCAGTTCCGTGCGTGAGTAGTGCAGCACGTCCAGTACGTTCTCGGTGGCACATTCGATGACACCCTCCGAGTTGATCTCGAGCAGCGCCCAGCCCACGTTGGAGATGTAGTGCTGGACCGCTTCGAAGTAGGCCGACTTCTCCGGCGAATGGCCGTTGGCGGATGGTTCCGGCAGTGGCGGTTCCGTAGAGGAAACTTCACCCTGCTGAACCGGGTGCAGCTTGCAGGAGTCGCTGCAATCGGGTGAACACTTGGAGCAACGGTTCGATCCGGTTAGATCGCGGTTTCCTTGTTCCAGCAAACGACGAAACTGAAATGAAGCGAGTGCGGGAAGAAGAAGAAAACAAACATGTCAGGTGTTGTGTGCTCGGTTTAGAACTCAAAAAAAAGGGATAGCAATTTTTGGTCGTACTACAAACAATATGTATAGCACGGCGTGAAATCAAGCGATTGTGATGCATATTTTTCGGTCGTAAAATTACGTAATATGAATTCGCAAATAGGCTTGATCGTTTATTTTTGGTGTTTTTCGTTCTCACTTGGATGAATCACTTGAGCCGTAGAATCGAGACGAATATTGCTTGTTATCTGTACAAAAACAGCGCAGAAATTTCACCTCTTCTGGACCTTTGCTAGTGTTGGAATGTGCAAGTGAAGAAAGTGCATCTGCACTGCTGCTACGAATTAGGTGTTGATAACAAACGACTGATATAGGTTTGCCGTAGATTTATATACTTGTTCAAGTCCATCCATCAATTTGACTACAACATCGAAGTGCATTCATAAAGAAGCCGCATATTAGGATCAACTTTGACAGTGTTCGAGAATTGAAATCCTGGTTGATGCCTAATTTATTTCAGTTCATTTATTTATTTACTTCAATCACGGTAAAAAATTACATTCACGCTGCACTTGATCATTAACCCTTTCATTCATTTAAATTACAATTACCGCAATGGACCTAATTGCTGGTGGCAGTGCGAAATGTACAGGTGTCCACATTTTTTCTATGCATGTGTCGGCTGTCAATTTTTTCGAGCAAACAAGAAGAAATGAAGGAGAAAACAAAAGCACGTGGTCACATCCACTTCATTCTGATTTGTTAGTGATGTAGACATTTCTTGAGAGTTTTTTCAAAACGTCATATCTGCAATGAGTTACTCTCTTTGTTTACTTTCTCTTCTGTTAATAATTCGGTCACTTTAACATTTATCCCTCAACTCTTTGCATAATATGCTAGTTAAAACCACCGTCTTTCGATCTGTACTGTAAAATAAGTGAAAAGTGTTATAGTGACGCCGTAAAAATCGAAAGAGAAAGTAAACAAAGAGAGTAACCCATTGCAGATATGACGTTTTGAAAAAACGAACCATGAGAGAATGCGATGAATCCTCTCTCCACCACCATGTTTGTGCACTCCGAACGGTCAGCGAACGCACTATGTAAGTGAGTGGTTAAAAAAATACTTGAAACGAACCGAACGTCAGCAAACAGGCAGGACTTCAATTCTGGATCAGGCATTGTAATTCTCTCTCACTCACGCGAGAAGTAGCTTATCCGATGTCCAACTTTTCCGAGATAAGATGAGTCGCAAAATTTTCCGTCTCCACAAAGAGCGTGAGAATGATTTTCCGGATAAAATTTATTTGACTTTTTCCTTCTCACCGGAGAAGGCGATAAAATTTTAATTTCATGGAAATCAATTAAAACTTCCAAAAATACACTTAATTACAAAGAAAAGCGGCAAAGAAGTATGATAGACTTGTTTGTTCGTGTTTTGGAATAACGACAGCAAAGCAACGAACGCAAAAAGGATACCGTGATAAACTCATTCACTCATTCTCCGGCTGTTTTATTTATCCGGAGAAATAACACGTTGTATTTATACGGAGAAGTTGTGTGAGTGCCAATAACTTTTCGTGTGAAAATGTGAGTTTTTATTGTCGCAGTAGCAAACTATCCGTGCGCAATTACTCATATGAGCGATAAATGCAATGCCTGTTCTGGATGAATCAAAATTCGCTCACTCATCGAATGCATTTGTTGACTCATTCAGAGGGTTCCTTGTATGTAATTCCAATAATAAGTATGAGGCGCTGTATATATCGTTTACGCAGAACTGTAGGAATTAGATTTTTCTTTAAACTTCTTGTTCGGCTCGGAAGCCTTTTGGTGATTATAAGCCGGGAAATTACATGAAAATATAGCACAGTTTGAATACTGTTTCTGTGACATATGACTTCTATAATAATCATGGCTTCATAGGCAAGGACTCGACGTCGCTTTTGGGAATGATTTGAGATAGTATCGTCGCATTCGGAAAGCGATAGAAATTGTTAAATTTAAAATTAATTCTTTTAAAAGCATAACGCGATGTTTATATAAACAAATTCATTATACCGCTACGGAGCGTAATTTCCTCACCCTTCGTAGTAGCAATCGCACAGCTGTTTATTATAGTAAATTAAGAGTAAAAGATTGATTGAACAAGATTGAACGTGAAATCTAAAGAGCTAAAATTGGCGTAAAGTCAAGTCAAGTCAAGGGGCTACTTTACGCCAAAATTTTTTTTTCACAAAATCATGTAAACTCCTTGATTTATTGTTATGGATTATGCTCGTTATTTATGTGTGAAAGCAAATGAATGTAGTGCTCGTAAAAATAAAAGGGTGTGTGTTCAAAAACTGCGTACCACGCATCCAATAACCTTATTTTGGAGAGTCGATAAGTCCTACAATGAAAAAAAGCAAGCCGAGAAAAAAAAGCTCTACATGATATACTTGATATTGATGATATTGAGCCTTAAGAATTAGACCACCTTGCTTTAGTATTTTTCTAAAAGTAATTTTAATTGTGTTACGGAGTGCATAGGCTTTTCCAACAGAAACGTTTTAATGGTCAGGTCAGTTCATCCATCTTTTATGACATATCAATTTATAATATGACGAATTTCGCGCCAACTCGAACAAATGTTGGCAGCACCCTCTCAGATTTTAATGAAACTTTCTGTACATGAGAAATTTGTTACAAAAAGCCACTTTGCATACTTTGCTTTTCCAAAAATGATCTAGACAAGCTTTTGAGAGGGTCAAACTTTTTTAACCAATTTTTTTCAAATGGCTATTGTCTAAAAATGATAAATCCTACAAAAAATGTTGTAGGAATTATTTTCGCAAAATTGGTCATGAGTTGGGCACTTTCAAGAAAAAAAAGTTATTTGAAACAAACTTTTCTTTGCTCAAACTGATTTTTTTAGTGTATTTTTATCGAAAACTAAACCAATGAAAGTCATAATCATCTCAGCATCCAATAAAACTCAGTTTGTCAAAAGATATTGTCCAATTTAGCAATTAAGGGTGTTTATACGCGATTAAAGAGTTTTTAAACTATATGGGGTTGGCTCGATCGGTAGTTACCGAAGAAGCTGGTTTCATTCCAGTACAGCACATTCAGAATTTAAGCTGGCTTGAGGTTTCTGTCAGAATTTCGAATCAAATAAAACAACCGATCGCGGCTCATTGCTTCATTTAAAACTGATTGTGGTTGGTTTGACTAGGATTTAATAGTATTTACAGGTATGTTTCGTTGGGATCATTTTAGATGTTTTGATGCATTTTTTTTTCAAATTTACCCTTTGGTCGTTATAACACCTCGTACACTATTTTTGAACTTTATAACCTTGAATGTCATGTGCGTCATGATACCCAAAGCCATTGTTTAATATTGTGGTTGTATTTGAAAACTGGAAAATCTATCCAGACACAATCGTATTTTCTTTTGTTTTTAGCAATGGAACACACTACTCCCGACGTCGTGAATTAGCATTGAACAAAAGAGAAAAAAATTTTCGCTGATAGGATTTTCCAGTTTTCAACTGTAACGATAATATTTTAACTGCAAAAAAGATAGACAGATTAATGAATAGGGAAATCGGGGGCAAGTCCGATACCATGAGTAAGCCCGACACCCCATAACTTTTCCCAGATATCAAATTTTAAATCATACAATAATAACAGGATATCATTAGTAGGATTATTTTGAGTATTTCGAGACACATGTATGCCATATAGATTCATCCAACGTCACAAAATAAACAAAATATGCGAAAGCAAAGTTGATGCGCACTTGGATGTTATTTTTAGTTGAAACATTTTAAGGTTTTAACAGCACAAAAGCTTTGAAAATTACCAGTATTTTGCCGCACATTCTAATCTATTCTGCCGGATTGTTGATCAACAGCGTTCCGAAAAATCATAACACGAACCGGATAGCTCACTACAAAAGGGTATGTTACTTCTAAGTGAATGAATTTTAGTAACAGGGGATATATTCTTCTTGCAGAACGGATCTTACTTCTTAGAATGGCTTCACAAGCGGTAATAAAGCTAGAAAAGATTAATGGGGAAGATCAAGTGTTGAACATTATTTCTTCACACCACACATTCGTATGATTTTCCTCTTGCTACGCGATGATATTCCAGAAAGCATGCATTTGCATCACACATACTCATATACACATAATTACACTTTATCACACATACACAACACATTTTTAATGAAAAAATTGGACAAAAAGAAAGCTAATAAGGGTGTCGCTCTTGCCACATCGGGGTGTCGGTCTTACCCGCAGCGTTTTTAAAATGTTATTTTTCTCCTTTTGACAACCAATAGTTTTTAATGAATCCAATTTTTTGAAACACTGTAAAAATTATATCTTGTTAAGAACCATCTAAACAAGGATTATGCACAGAATATACAATTTTTGGAGCTTCGTGGTATTTTAGAAAAATGATTGCGCTTAGGGTGTCGGACTTGCCCCCGGTTCCCCTACTGAAATAGTAAAAAGTACTTCAACATGATACAGAAGAAATAAAGTCAGTAACTTGTAGGTCACGCTAGCCGTTAAACGATAAGCTTGCGTATGTAAAAATTAAAAATCCTGCATCTTGAGCTATTTTACCTTTGCACTTCTACCCATATATTACCTCTACAAAGCATAGAGAACCGATTGAACGATTCAATGATTGGATATGATGATTGAATCAAGATTAGACTCATCGAGTGGCTCGCAAACCAAAACAATAATATTCCAATCTGATTCACTCACATCCAAACATCATTCTTAGAAAATATTGAGAGAATGAGAGACTCTCCGACTTAAAACGAACGTGAGTCAATTGAGTGCCGCACAGCTGCTATCGCTAATGAGCTTTGCGACAAGCTCAGTGTATACTTCCTGGCGTTTACTTCGTGAGACAAACACAACGGTTGGTAGCATGAGATTTATCAGAAGATGAATACATATGAATGAATTTCGAATGTATTTTTCCCATACCTGAATTCAACTACTTACTAGTTCGTTTCTTCGGCAGGGTTACAGCCCCACTCCTCTACACACCACCAATTCTCTACCATCCACACAGACCGGCAAGTTCTGCATGGCAGTCGGAAAGCTGCCTGTGAGTCGAGGCTTAGTACTCCTCCCCTCCCTTGTGCCAGTTAGCACCGCAACTTCCCCCCCGTTTTTTTTTTTAAAAGTAAAAAATTTTTCAGAAAAACCCTGAATGAGGAAAAATGTACAAAAACCCCATTGTCAGGGAACGGGTTTGGGCTGCCATTACCCGACCCGCTAAAAACCACTGCTCTTGCCCAGAACCTGATTCCTCCCCGGCACTACCTTACGGCATTACTTCGGGGAGGGGTTTTTATGTGCATAGCACACACTCTAATTCAACTACTTACTAGTTCGTTTCTTCCGTAGGGTTACAGCCCCACTCCTCTACACACCACCAATTCTCTACCATCCCATTCTCTACCATCCACACAGACTGGCAAGTTCTGCATGGCAGTCGGAAAGCTGGCTGTGAGTCGAGGCTTAGTACTCCTCCCCTACGAGAACAGTCTGGGCGGCAAATTTCAGACTGTCTAATTCACCGAGCCCTTCGGCTCCCTTGTGCCAGTTAGCACTGCGACTCCCTTCTCGCACCATTCAGCGCCGTTTACTCATTGAGCACCAGACTTGTTCGCGAACTACTCGGTCTAGTCCCCGACGATGGACCTAGCCTACTCCGACGGAGAATTCCCCGGCGTGAGAAGTTTTCCCGAAACCGAGCCAACCAACCAGATGTCGAGGTCAGTTCGGCGATTCCGGTGGAGCAGGGCGTCCGGTTCGCTGATGCCCCGACGATCTGCGACTGGTGGTATTTCGTCGCGGTCTAGTCCCCGGCGGTGGATCTAGCTTACGCCGATGGAGAGTTCCCCGGCGAAGGAGGCTCTTCCGATACCGATTCTTCTTTTGTTATAGCACCACAATTTCTTGAGCCCTTTGGCTTCCTCTCGTTCCGTTTCGCTCTACTTTCCCGATGAGCCATTCAGCTCTCGCCCTCACTTGTTCGCGAACTACTCAGTCTAGTCCCCAACAATGGGTCTAGCCTATTCTCCTGCAACCGAGCGGTAGATTTCTCTTGATTCCGATGCTCGTTTTTGTGAGCCATTTAGCTCTTCGCGTCGTCCTGATCTACTCGATCTAGTCCCCGGCGGTGGATCTAGCCTACTCAACGGGCCATACAGTAGGTGCTGAGGTCTATCCGGCGATTCCGGTTGGAGCGTAGCTTCCGTTCACCAGCGCCCCAACGACCCACTGCTAGCTCTGCGACGCGGTCTACTCGGTCTAATCCCCGGCGGTGGATCTAGCCTACTCACGAGCTACCCGGTAGGATGTCGAGGTCGGTTCAGCGATTCCGGTGAAGCTTGACGTCCGGTTCCCAGGCGCCCCGACGACCCAACTCGGTGCTACGTCACGTACTACTCAACTGGTCCCCGGCGGTGGACCTAGTCTACACAGTTGGAGAGTTCCCCGGCGGCGGAATTTCTCTCGAAACCCGATTTGCGGCTTCTTGCTGTTCTCTTCGCCACTTCCTCTGCAGCTCGGAGAGTATGCTCGAGACCACACTGTTGACAGCATCCCAGGTATGTTCGTCACGACATATCTCTTCGATGATACTGTCCACTGTCATACCAGGTATACCTCTACGGACTTCTTCGAATCTAGGGCATTCGAACACCACGTGTTCCGGTGTCTCCTGTACAGTCGTACACTCCGGGCAAAGGGGTGACGAAGCCTGTCCAAACCGATGCAAGTACTTCCGGAAGCATCCGTGCCCGGACAAAAACTGCGTCAAATGGAAGTTCACCTCTCCATGCTTGCTATGTACCCAGGCCGATACATTTGGGATGAGTCGGTGGGTCCACCTTCCTTTCTACGCGTTGTCCCACTCCTGTTGCCATTTAGCCAACGAGTCCGCTCGAACCAGTCTCCTAGCGTTACGTGCATTTCTCCGCTGGTAGCATTCCACGTCCTCCGCCAGGGTAATGCAGATGGGTATCATCCCGGCGATAACGCATACTGCCTCCGACGATATTGTTCTGTAGGCACTCGCGACTCGTACGGTTCTGTTTAGATGACTTCTCAGCACACTCGAGCACTATCCGAATTGCATCCACTGTCGATGCTCCTTTGCGGAAACCGAACTGCATCTTGGACAGTCCGCACTCACCTTCCGTGAATTTCGTCAACCTGTTAAGAATGATCCTTTCCAGGAGTTTTCCGAGTGTATCCAGCAGGCATATGGGCCTGTACGAGGTTGGGTCGCCAGGTGACTTCCCTGGCTTCGTCAGCAACACCAGCTTCTAGAACTTCCACATTTCGGGGAAGTTGCCTTCATTTAGGCACTTCTGCATCACTATCCTGAACATGCCAGGATCGCAGCTTTCAGTACCACGTTTGGTATTCCATCCGGACCAGGGGCTTTCTTTGATTTTAGGCCCTTCGATGCTTCTGCTAGCTCGTCGTTAGTCACTTGCCGATCCGTGCTTGTTCCTTCTTCTTCGCCGTACGGTGTCGGTGGCCATATAGTTGGATCGTGCTTCGGGAAAAGACCCTCGACGATTATCTTCAGCTTGCTCGGACACATTTCGGCTGGCGTCGTCGGACCCTTCATTTTCGCCATCACGACTCGGTATGCGTCACCCCAGGGATTGGCATCTACTTCTCGGCATAGCTTCTTGTGGCACTCTGACTTGCTAAGTCTGATCTCCCGTTTTAAAGCGGCCCTAGCTTCCCGAAACGCTGCCTTACGCTCTTCTCTATCTGACTCCGACCTTGCTCTTTGGGCCCGCCTTCTGGCTCTGAGACAAGCAGCGCGTAACGTACTAAGCGTCTCGTTCCACCAGTAAGCTGGACGCCGTTTGTTGCGTGGTTCCAGTTTTCGCGGCATTGTGGCGTCACAAGCCGCCACAATCCTTCTTGTTAGGTCAGCCGCATCCACGTTCTCGGTCCCGCCGTTCGGCCGAAGTGCCTCAACAAAGAGGTCTTTGTTGAAGGCTTTCGTCTTCCACTTTCGTTCGCCGGTCACCCTTCTCTGTACTGCCGCGGGGTTCCGTCGACCGATACGGTAGCGAATCTCCTGGTGGTCACTATGCGTATACGTTTCGCATACTCTCCAATTCATGTTCGCCGTCAATGAGGGACTACAGAATGTGACGTCGATGATAGACTCCCTCCCGTCTCTCCGAAATGTGCTAACACAGCCTTCATTGCACAATCGTACGTCTAACTCCGCTAGAGCTTCCTGCAGGATACAACCTCTTGTGTTGGTTACTCTACTGCCCCATTCCACAGCCCAGGCGTTGAAGTCACCACCAATGACTACCGGCTTCCGATCGATCAACTGCTCGGTTAACTGCTCCAGCATTAGGCTGAACTGCTCTACTGTCCACCTTGGGGGGGGCGTAGCAGCTACATACGAAGATGCCGTTAATTTTGGCTATCACGAAATCCTCGTATGAACGTTCTACCACTTCTTGGATGGGGAATCTTCCCATTACTTGTATCACAGCGGTTCCTGATCTATCCGCCACCCAGTTACCGTTATTAGGGGGGACTTGATAAGGCTCTACGATCAAAGCGACATCGCACATAGTTTCTGTCGTAGACTGCCACAACAGTTGCTGTGCGGTATCACAGTGATTCAGGTTTATCTGGGTCACCTCCATCACCGTTGGCCTGCAGTCGCCTTCTTGTAGGCTGGGCATTTAAAGCCACCCGTCTGATGGTCGTTTCCTTCCGCTGCGGTGCAAAGCAAGCACTTCGGCCTCTGCGTGCAGTCTCTCGCAAGATGGCCCGTCTCTCCGCATTTCCAGCACATCCCGGATCTGTCCGGGCCTTTGCAAGCCCCTGGTAAATGTCCAAAGCCTAAACATTTGAAGCATTTCTTCGCTTGTTTATTTACTCGTGGGGCGGCTCTCAGTAGGCATCTCGACCATCCAACTGTAACTTTACCTACCTCCAGCGCCTTGTCTGCAGCGGTTACCGGTAAACGAATCATCGCTGTCTGCTTTCCTCCGTATCCCTTCCTTAACCGGATCGTCATGTGCACCTCGCCCAGTTTGCACTGCTGCTTCATAGTACCCCTCAGCTCGTCTTCCGTCGTTATTTCGTCGAGGTCCTTGCACACAATTACCATCTCCGGGGTTAAGGCTTTATCTTCTGCCTTTCCACCCATTGATTTAGTTATAGTCTCCTGCAAGGCAGAGCTACTAGTCGTTGTATTCTTCTTAAGCTCGAGGAGCATCTCATTTTTTTGGGTACGCCTGACTCTTAACACGTTTTCCTCCAAATCTTTCAGCTCCGGGTCCTCTCTGACCTTTTTGAGCAGTGCTGCGTACGTAGTCTCGTCATTTGCTTTTACGAGCACGGCTTCTCCCTTAGGCGCCTTCTGACGAGCCGAGGGTTCTGATTTCCTCTTCTGCTCCCCTTTTCGCTCCTCCTTCCTTTTTTGCTGTTTCCCGCGTTTCTCCTTCCGACCTACAACGGTACTCCAGCTTTCACCCTGTAAGGTGGCGTCCTTTCCTTCGGCAGCAACAGCGTCCTCGAGCGTCTGCCTCTTTGACCCGCCTGGTCTTTCGTCTCCTGGCGAGGATCTTGTCCTCTTTGGAGTTATGGGAACTGGCGTGTTCTTCACTCCAATCTGCCTCTCCTTACCCTGTTTCGGAGGGGCTAGGAGGATAGTGGCCTTAGCCGACGCCGATGCTCGCTCAGCTGAATCTGCCCTCTGCGTTGTCGTATCGTACTCTTTCACGGCAGACAGTAGCGCCTTCCGGATTTTGATGACCATCTTCTTAATGTCTTTGTGGACATTGTTTCTCGTGTCCACGAACTTGTGGAGCTCCTCCACCAAGTGCCTCGCTACCACTACCTTTGGCGTTTGTGGGGTGTAGCTCATTCCGCTCTGCTCCAGCTATTTTTGTTGCTGCTGTTGCTGTTGCTTCGGCTTCCCCTCCTCCTGCTCTTGCTGGATGACTTCAGCTACTACTGGTGGTGGTGACCTCACCAACCCACCTCTGGCAAACGGATTCACCGTGCCTGCTCCATTTATATCGGTTGCTTGTTTTTTCTCCATTTTATTGGGTCCCAACTCCGGGCCGCTATCTCCACTCGCTGCACATAGTCGCCTCTCGATCCCATGATTATGTATGCTGCCAAAAAGCAGCAGTGAGGTCATGCAAGGGTTGACACTATCCTTCATGGGGAGTAGTGTTCAGAGCCGGATCGGCGTAAATCGGGAATGCCTCAACCGAACCTAGTACCACCAACCAAATGATGGCGAGTTTCGAACGTACCCGGAGACCTGCCAGGGTTTGTTGGGACGGAGGCAGCCATGCTGTTAGCCCACTCGCCATTTCAAGTCGGTGTCATCCTTCCTTACTCAGGGAGTAGAACAGCACGCCTGTCAGCGCAAAGTCGCCATCCTATTCGTTATCCATGTCCTGTCCGTTGACGTTCGCCATGGCCAGTGTACCATAATCAGGATGTTACTGGCGTCGATCCTGATGTGCCGGTTGGCACTCCGGTTGGGCTAGAGTGCTTTTATTGCCTAGATCTTAGATTATTGGAATCTTAGGATCTTAGCAGAAGCGGCACAGACTCGCTTCGTCGGAGCTGCTTTCGGAGTTATGGCTTTTTTTAGAGGTTTAGAAGAGCCCAATCTTAGCCCCACCATATCCTAGCAAAGCTCCCCAACTCGCAGTAGGGCCGTGGGGGGGGGGGGGTTCGTTAGGCCCCTAGACTCCTGTCCTTCCTGTCCCTGCTGCCCCCTGTATGTATGTATGTATGTATGTATGTATGTATGTATGTATGTATGTATGTATGTATGTATGTATGTATGTATGTATGTATGTATGTATGTACGTATGTGTGTGTATGTGCGGATTTGTTAACCAAATGTCCACATCGGTTACTCGGAGATGGCTGAACCGATTTTTACAAACTAAGATTCAAATGAAAAATATAATATTCCCATAGGTTGCTATTGAATTTCATTTTCAACCGACATCTTGTTCCGGATTACGAGTTGACGAGTATGGCTACAAAACAAAATTTTTTGATTTGTCCACATCGGTTTCTCGGAATTTTCTGAACCGATTTTGACAAACTTGATTTTAAATGAAAGGTCCATCAGCTGCTGTTGAATTTTGTGTGGATCCGAGTTCTGGTTACTGAATTACAGGGTGATACGTACGATCACGCAGCAAATCCCGATTCTAACGAATTCTGCGATGAATGTAAGAAGGTGAAATTTTTTCCAAAATGTAAACACAACTGTTGAATTTGTAGATCTAGGTCACCAACAGTCATTCAAAGTCTCTTTGGCCACACTGGCCATCATCGACGGACCCGGAAGCATCAAAATTCAGAATAACGGTTATATTGGTTTCTCGAAAATGGCTAGATCGATTTGGTCAACTTAGTCTCAAATGAAAGGTGTTGCGTCCTTGGAAACTGATACTAAATTCCATCTCCATCCGACGTCCGGCTCCGGAGTTACGGGTTGTGGAGTGCGATCACATAGAAAACTCCGATTCAAACCGATACCGCGATGAATGCAAAAAGGTGCTCTTATATATACTTACCAAGTGTAATAAGAATGAAAGACATTTCCATAATGTTATATTGTACGAACCAGCTATTAACTCATAGTTTGGAGAATTGAGAAAGGCACAATTGCACCTCTAGGTGGATTAAAACAGGTTTTACATTTCTTACAAAAGAAATGTATAGGATTCGTTCAAACTTTGAAAACTTTTTCCAAGGCCCGGAGGGCCGAGTCTCATATACCAATCGACTCAGCTCGACAAATTGAGACAATGTCTGTATGTGTGTGTGTATGTATGTACAAAATGTCATGTAATTATCTCAGCAATGGCTGAACCGATCTTAATGAAACTAGTTTCAAATGAAAGGCCTAACGTTGCCATTTGACACTATTATTTTTAATGTTTCAAAGATTTTCTTCCATTTAATTCCACTATGTTTTTATAGTACCTAGGTGCATGAAGCTGACCGTTTTTTGCATGTAGGTAAAATTTCGAAGAGCCATGAATATCCGTTACCTTGGTCTCGATTTAATAAGAAAGGAGACGAATGTTTGAAAATTTCCAGGCTTTCAGCTTATATTGGACAAACCAGGAGAACATTAGAAATTCGATTCAAAGAGCATATTGCGGAAATAGCAAAAGCTTCTAGAGAATCTGCTAAAGATTTACCATTCCACTTCAAATCCAAGGTAGCGGAACACGCTTTTTCAGAAAAACATAACTTAACTATAGAAGATATTAAAATTCAGCGTCAAGTCTCTAGTCCTTGGAAATTAGACGTAGCTGAAAGCCTGGAAATTTTCAAACATTCGTCTCCTTTCTTATTAAATCGAGACCAAGGTAACGGATATTCATGGCTCTTCGAAATTTTACCTACATGCAAAAAACGGTCAGCTTCATGCACCTAGGTACCCACCGACCACAGCCTACCCGCTTCCCTAGATAAAACGACTTTACAATCCCGTAAATCATGAGGTAAATGTTGGATGGTACATCAATACACAGATCAACAAGTAATTCACCTAGTAGTAAGATAAAAGATTTCTCATATAATTATACTCGTGGCGTCACCGAAAGCAACTGTATGTTTGAAGCCCAAAAATCTAGCGAAAATTTAGATTTTTTACAAGATTTAGGTTATGCTGGTTATGGCGCAAAAATTACTACTTACATTATTTATGATAAGAATGTAAGAAATCAATATATCATAATAATATACCTATAAAAATAATGTCACTGCATTTACCATCATTTGCTATTCCTCACACGCCCCCCCCCCCATCTCTCTCTCTCTCCCTCTCTCTGTCTCTCTCTTCTATCGCATCTATCTAGCTATTTATGTATCCATATCTAAGTTGTGTGATAAGATCTTCTGCCAATCTGAAATATTTATTAATTGTAATTGCGAAGGTTTGAGAAAACAAAACTATTTTTTGTCTGCTGCTACATCAACTCAACTTTAATTCAATTGTATTCAAAGCCTGGATCTACACTATAATTAAGGAAATTCATGGCTATATCAGGAAAATATTTGGCTTAACTGGGTAATATGAAAGTTTGACGATGAAAATTTCCAAAAGAGACATTCCACGTGCGATATTTAAACTATTCGTATCTCTATTGAATTTTGAATGAAACATATGCTCAAAGACCGAAAGCTGAAGCCAGCAGGATTGGATTTGCCATCAACGTTTCGAAGACAAAATACAGGAGAGGAAGAGATTCTAGAGACGACAATGTGAACCTCCCACCCGAGTTCGGATTGACGGTGACGAAATCGAGATGGTCGACGAATTCATGTATTTGGGCTCACAGGTAACCGACGACAATGATAACAGCAGAGAAATTTAGAGACGGATCTTGGCGGGAAATCGTGCCTACTTTGGACTCCGGAGGACGCTCCGGTCGAACAAAATTCGCCGCCGCACGAAGTTGATTATCTACAAGACGCTGATTAGATCGGTGGTCCTCTACGGCCACGAGATCTGGATTATGCTCGTGGAGGACCAACGCGCCCTTGGAGTTTTCGAACGAAAGGTGTTGCGTACCATCTATGGTGGCGTGCAGATGGAAGACGGAACGTGGCGCAGGCGAATGAACCATGAGTTTTATCAGCTGCACATTCGTTGTATTGGTACGAACTTTCATGGAAAAAAAGGATCAAAGACCAAAAGTATCCACAAATTAGATCCAGGAAAAGAAGTCTCCCAAAGTACCCACTCTCGATGGGGGATGCAACTACAATGTGACTTCTAACTTATCGTCGTCCATATCTGGATATACTGAGTAGTTTGAACCATTTCTTTTTCACAGTATTGGTCTGTATAGGACTTAGTTATCCATATTTTGTGAACGAGAATTCCGAACGAAACAATATGAAAGCTATAAGGATGAATGGAAAGAGACTGCATTGCAATCAACTGAATGCACGGCTTTTATGCTATCGACATAGCCTAGACATTTCACACTATTTAGTTCAATGCAAATAAAAACTTTGAAATATCCACCTGTTTCATTCACACATCGCATTCTCCCTGTCGTTCTCGGTTTAAGGGGCTTGAAAGCATAAGTGACCTTGTCTCATTTTACTGTATTCAATTGAGCGTTAAAATACTAAATAATCATTTTCTTTATTCAAAAATGTTTTTGGCTTCAAATATATGACCATTTCATTTTAATTAATTATTTCATTCCGCATCTTTATATTCGTTTTGTTCATCTGCGTTCATTTTACTTATTTTTTTCGTTTCATTCTTTGGATTCACACTGATCAGTTTATTCTTTTTGTGCATTTTATTCATATCATTCATTGTTTTCATTGTATGCATTTTATTCATTTTTTCCAGTTTATTCATTTTGTTGAGTTTCTTCATTTTAATAATCTGACTACTTTTTCAGTTTTAATCTTTCATCCAAATATTTTATTTGATTGATTCAATTTGATTTGATTCAATTTATTTCTTTAATTAATTATAACCTTTTACCATTGCTCAATTTTTCATTTTAATCAATGCATTTAATTCTGCTCATTTTCTTCTTTTTATTCATTTTATCACTTCAGCTCATTTTGTTAATTTGATTCGTTTGTTTTATTCATGCATTTCATTTATTTTTTACTTTATTCATTTTGTTCATCCATTCTTTTTATTCATTTGATTCATTTCATTAATTTGATTCATTGTATTCACTGGATGAATAAAATCAATTTGATTCATTTAATTCATTTGATTCATTTAATTAATTTCATTAATTTGATTCATGTGATTCATGTGATTCATTTGATTCATTTGATTCATTTGATTGATTTGTTTCATTTGATTTATTTGATTCATTTGATTTATTTTATTCATTTGATTTATTTGATTCATTTAATTCATTTGATTCATTTGATTCATTTTATTCATATCTTTAATTTTATGCATTTCATGTTCAGTCATTCGTTTTATTTCATTCAATTTGTTAGTATGAGTCAATTTATTCTATTAATCTTATAACTATTTCTAAATATAATCTTAATTTTTATGTAATAACCTAATCTAATTTGATTCGTGTATATTATAATTTTGATTTACATTAATTTTTCAACTCATTTTATGAATTTAAAAACCTATTGTTTCATTTTTTGCTTTACTTTTTTATTTCGGTCGTTTTGTTGATTTCTATAATTTATTCAGTTTATTCGAGATTTTATTCGTGCAAGACTAGATATTGTTTTCATCCCACCTCTAGTTGGGTGCCTACTTCTCGTGAGTTCTGCAAACTAATCCAATAGTTAAATGTGTAAGAAATGTCTCATCTCACTGCTAGGTGGATTAAATCGGTTTTTACTTTTACTAACACTATAGACAAAAATGGCTCTTTTCAAAGTCACCAAAACCTTTGAAAATGCATTTAAAATCCTTCAAAGTATAAACAGTTCTACGATTTTCCGTCATTGTCACTAAAAATAACCAATCACTCCACGGTATATGCTTATTTCCGATTCAGCTGTGAAAAATAATATTTTAGAATGACGGTTCCACGAATAGCTACGACAGTCAGAAAGTCTTACGATGTTCTGAGAAATCGAGGGGATCCGAATTACCCCCACGGTCCTAATAGCCCAAGGTCCCCTTGCAGATGTAACTAAAAAAGCATATTTTTTATCAATCTCAGAAATGCCCTCCTCCGTCTGTGTCGTACACCATCGATGGTTTTATGCGACTTCAAGGTTCTATTTCTATTCTATTCCCGAGTACAGCCAGTATTGAAAAGCATTCTGATGGTTTGATGCGACACGAAACACCTCTGTCGTATGAGTTAAGAAACACGGGACCAACAGCACGAATATCACACGCGCAACTCGGTGTGCTGCCGATCCGCATCTGAGCCGTACTACGAAATCGTCTGTAGGAAACGCTGCCGGATCGAGGTGGACCTGGTGATATCTTCTGAATCGAAATTCCTAAATTAAATAATCTCGTTAAAAATACCCAACTATTTCCTACTCATCAATATAGCTCCAAGACCCCCAATCTTAATAAATTATATCGTTCCTCTTGTATAGCGAAAAGTATATCGAAATACTAGACTACGGATTACTCGTGGAAATCGATGAGGGTTATAGCTGGTAAAACAACTTGTAAACGCACATCATACTTTTCTAAAGAGTGATCATCAAAAATAACCAACCTCACGTGTAAATTTATAATGAAAGTTGAATAACCGTCGTTATTTTGAACCGAGACGCATTAACCTTCATTAACACCATAGTGATCATGTTCACGCAAAAGAAAACACGAAAAATTTTGTCATCCCCCGCTCAAACAAATATTAAACTCTCGTCGACATTCACCAAAATCGATTTTATATCTAGATCCCATGACTAAGCGGTGAGCAGTGCACCGATCTACTTCAAACGAACGCCCGCTTAGATGAAGTAACTTGCTGAACAAATTTTCACTTTCATCGAGTAAGCTTCATCGAGACGTTGATTGGCTACCGAGGCAACCGAATGAGATCCCTGTCTTTTTCGCGGTTTGCCGGACTCGTTCCTTGTACCACCTAATGTGCGCTACTCATTCAATATAGATTCAGTTGATCTCACACGTCACGATCACACCAAATCAAGTTTAGCAAGACGTACGACATCACCACGACAGAGTCTAGTCTAGTCAGTAGGTATGATTGATCGTAGTTAGTCTTCGTCTCAGACATTTGTCCCAGTGGATGCCAGGGCATGCCACCAGTGTGGCAGTGTGCTAGTGTATTTCTGTTTCGGTCCCGCGCAGCTGATCATGACCGCGATCGTGATCCGCATCTTCCCCGCGCGTGAACCAGTTGTTGACCAGGGTACTCTGGGAAGGGTGAGGCAGGTCGCCCGAGGAGACTATTGGAACATTTATGGAATTCACAAGGACTGTCGAGCGAATCCGCGGATCGCCACGTGTAATATTTGCTGTATAGATATCAAAAGTTTCCTTTACTCTGGTGATTGAAATAGTTCCGATTTACCATTTTAAAGCAGTTTAATTGCAATAGTGGTATATTAATTAGTCATTTATATTGCATTTTATTATAACATTTTTCGTTTGTGATTCATACCTCAGGAATGCTACCGACGTTGTTTACACTGTAACTCGAAACAGAAAGCATAGTTAGCGAAATGTGGAACCACTGACAGGCTCATCACGCCGCCGAACGTGTACTTTTAGATATACATGCGCGATTGAAGACAGCAGCAATTAGAGCCGGCTCTACACCGTTAACTAATGCACACAATCTCTCTCTCTGTATATCCAAACCTCATATTGCATCCGAGCTTGTAATGCTGATTCGGATGCACTTCAATGATGACGATGATTGTTTTCATTGCTTGCCCGGGTTTACATGCGACCAAACTGCAACCGTACACAGAAACTAGACACTGCGACCAGTGCGGAGCCGAGACAGAGCGAGAGAGATAGAGAGAAATATATGATGGTCGGATGTACGGCTCGTCGCGATCGACGCGACGGGAACCCGCTAAGCCCGCGTCAGCTGCCAGCGGATCGGGTGATGCTTGGCTCGGACAGTGCGGTGCGGTGGGGCCGAGTGTCGAGGTGGCGTTTATTGAAAGTGAAACGTACAACTTTATTATGATGTTATGAAAACAGTTTCACTAGCGCAGAAAATGGTGTAATCGTACAGATTTAAACTACACACTTGGGTGATGAGCTGCACGAGATGTGGTTGTAGAGAGTGACTACGACAGCGATTGCAAATAAAAAGTGGGCGGGGGCAGAGATATTTATATTTAGTTTTCGTATTGAAGGGACTTAGCGGTGCCACAGTAGCAGATCTTATATTCTGGAATAGCGATTATTTCAGTTGTTCGTGTGAGAGTGAACGACTTAATTCGAGCAACGATCGTGACAAATGCTAGCAGGCGGTAGGGAGCTATTGTGTTGAAACTTTCATTTCAAAGATTAGCTTTGTTTTAGATCTTGATGACATTTGATGGATTATGATACATAGGGTTATTCGTAATAAAGCTGATGTAGTCTAAGTTTGATTTTTATAGAATTAATGAATGAAGAAGCACGTTTCCACAACTTGCTTGATGAGTAACTTGTATTTAGTACCATTTTGTGAATGAAGGGCACAATATCTATAACTGCAGTAAGTCACAGATTTACGTCTCGACGTCGTCTCATCAGTATCCCGGAATCAAAATACAATTCTTTTACTTCATGCATGTAATGGTTTTAATTCAACTTACTCCGCAACCGACTGATTTACTTGTGAACATAAGTAGTGTTTCATTTTGGATTAAGCGTCTATCTGGTGACCATGTTGGTTTGCCAGATACTGATGAGCTGAAGTGAAAACGCAAATCTATGATTTATTTTTTTACAAGCAAGTTTGACTTAAGTAAATTAGTTATGAAACGCCTTTACGCCCATTTATTGTATCAAAACATTGCAATTGTCAGAGAAAATCAAGGAGATTCATAAGCCGAACGTAACGTCAAAGTTTCGTTCGAATCAACGATAGTCATATTTTGTGGTCGGCCGGTTTCTCATGGAATCCCTCTACTGCATAGCCACTAGGCACTGAATGAAATGTTCGAAAGTTTTTAGCGAAAACAATTCAAAATTGAGAAAATGGAAACCAATAATCATAAAAATATGTTCTCTACTAGAGAGATAATAGAACATCGATGAATTATTGATTTTAAATTTAAATTTTAATGTCTATTTATAAATTACAATTTACCCTAGTTACAGTAAAGGATATTCAAGAAAAAATTATGTAAGGGTAAACGAAGTATAACAATCCCTGATGGTGCCAGAAAATGCTAGGTATTCTGGAATACACGTTAGAAAATATCCAGGGAATGTTCGAACAAAGATAATGTCGAAATGTGATACTTATTGGAGGCGTTTCGAGTTCCTCTCATCAGAATCCGACATTAACTTAATTAACGGACTAAGCTAGCGCCGGATTGACACTAGATTAAAAAAAAACGAAAACACTGTTTATGTTTCTGAGCAAACCTCTGGCCCTACGTCATGTCCCGTAAGAAAAGAAGTTCTGTTTAAGCTGATGAGAATTAATGAACCGAAACTTGGTGTGGCTTAGCAGGCCAATATAGTATGCACTATGCTATATTTCTCCTAGTTTTTTTTTTGCAATGGATAAAACATTTACGTACTAGCCCAGTACACGTGCTATTAGTAGGTGCCAAGCTACCACACGGGTTGTACTGAGGGTGAGTCGGGCTCGAATGGTGACGCTGCCATTAATACCGACCAAACTCCATTGGGCTCCGCCATCGTTCCCCCCAGGGACTAACTCTCGGTATTACTTCTGGGGGGATGGCTGTACTTGATGTACTCATTCACTCTCGCTCACGCGTTCATACGTCCTGTATGAGGCTTACTTGGGTGCTCTCTCTATCGCACCTTGATTCACTCTCAAACACTCCACATGAGGCTGACTTTTGTGCTCACCTTTTTCGTTCCTTGCGAGGCTGACTTATGTGCTCACCTTACTCATTCCTTGCTAGGCTTACTTTTGTGCTCGCCTCACCCATACCATGTGAGGCTGACTTGGCTGCTCACCCTATCACCTGGTTCACTCTCAATCGTGCCACTCTATTATACCTCTGTCACTCCCCCTGGCATCCCATGTGGGACATTTTCCTTAGGCCCCACTTCTGACATACCATGCGAGGCTGACTTGTGTGCTCACCTTACTCATTCCTTGCTAGGCTTACTTTTGTGCTAGCCTCTACCATACCATGTGAGGCTGACTTTTGTGCACACCCTTTCACTCCTCTGCCATGTCACGAGGCATCGTTAGCTAAGTCCCAACATACTACGCTACGACCCTCCCATCTTGGCATGATGCAGTCCACATATACGCCTATACACTCGCCGTTCTGCCTTACTTCGGGGTGGCTGGGTTTACCCCTTACGCGGTTGCCAGTCGCTGCGTTAAACCTGCCTCAGCATGGACAGACCATTCACTCACTTTTTTCGCGCTCCGCCTTTTTCGCTCCAACTAACCAATCACTAGTTAGTCGTGCCCATCGTCTGTTGCTCGGTGCGCCAAATTCCCTGTAGCCTACAAGCAATCTGGGTGGTTGCAGTCGACACTGCGTTCCACTTCTCCACCGATTGACACATCCGCTGAATAAGGGTATCAGGGGTTGTGTCCCAGCCACAAACGTCAAGCATTGCTCTTCTTTCGACGTCGAAACGAGGACATACGAACAGTATGTGTTCGGCAGTTTCATCTACACCTGGGCAGGCTGAGACCTCCGCGTGCCCGAACCTGTGGAGGTACTGTTGGAAACAGCCATGGCCTGACAGGAATTGTGTTAGATGGAAGTGAACTTCCCCATGGGGTCTTCCCACCCACTTCGATATGTTAGGTATCGGCCGGTGGGTCCACCTACCTTTCGAGGAGTTATCCCACTCACGCTGCCATCTGGCGACCGAGGTCACCCTGGTGCGCTCGCGGGCTCCTCTATTTCCACGTAGCTCGAAGCACTCCTCATCTTCCCCAATGACCAGCCCGACTGGCATCATGCTTGCTATCACGCAGAATGTATCGTGTAATACCGTGCGGTAGGCAGATATCACTCTGAGGCACATCACATGCTCTCCAGTTTCTGTAGGTAACTGGTTACCCTCAGTGCTCTTGACCAGGACAGGCCACCGTACCTGAGGATAGATACGTCAACGCCCGCCAGTAGTCTACGTCTACTGGCGCAGACCTTTGAGCTGTTGGACATCATCCTCGATAGAGCCGCAACAGCAGTCGACGCTCTCTTGCATGTATAGTCGACGTGGCTGCCAAAGGTCAGCTTGTCGTCTATAATGACTCCGAGAGACTTCAGACTTCGCTGTGAGGTGATCACGACTTCTCCCACATGGATAACTGCATGTTGTGCCGACTTGCGGTTGTTGACGATAACTACCTCCGTCTTATGCTGAGCGAGCTCCAGGCCTCTCGCGCTCATCCATTCCTCCACCGTGTTGAGCGCGTGTTCTTCAGTTAGTTCTATCTCAGGGATTGACTCCCCGTAGACCTCCAAGGTTACGTCATCGGCAAAGCCGACGATCTTGACCCCAGGAGGGAACTTTAGTCTCAGAACCCCGTTATACATGAGGTTCCATAGCACCGGGCCTAGGATCGAGCCTTGCGGGACTCCGGCGGCAATCGGAACCCCTTTCTGACCGGCATCGGTCTCGTATAGCAGTAAGCAGTTCTGAAAGTAGCTTTTCAGGATCCGGTGCAGACCCACCGTGTAACGAGAGCGCGATGGCATCCCAGCTTGCGCTGTTGAATGCGTCCTTCACGTCAAGTGTCACTGATGCACAGTATCGAATGCCTCGCCTTTTTCGTTGGATCGCTATCTCGACAGTCTTTATCACTGAGTTGAGAGCGTCCATTGTGGACTTACCCTTCCGAAAGCCAAACTGGTTGCTTGACAGGCCGTCCGTGCCATCTGCGTACGGGGTTAGCCTGTTGAGGATGATCCTCTCAAGCCATTTGTCAGTCGTGTCGATCAGACAGATTGGTCTGTACGCCGATGGGTCGCCTGGCGGCTTTCCGGGCTTCGGCAACAGCACCAATTTCTGCCTTTTCCATCTATCGGGGAAACGGCACTCGTCAAGGCATCTCTGTATAGCTAGCCTGAACATGTTCGGGTTCGCTATGATCGCTGCCTTGAGAGCGCTGTTTGGAACTCCGTCCGGCCCTGGAGCTTTGTTCATTGCTAGGGAATTAGCCGCTGCGAGTAGTTCTTCATTCGTCACCGGAGCCACCATTACGGCCGTAGTGCAGGTGGCCAGGGGTTTGTGGCTCGACACGGGAAGTCGTCGCCAACCGGACCGGAGACCGTTCTGGGGGTGAAGAGCCCCCTTTGGTCTTGGCCATCACAATCCGGTAGGCGTCACCCCAAGGATTCGCGTTGGCACTCTCACACAGGTTGTCGAAACACGCTCTCTTGCTGCTTTTAATGGCCTTGTTAAGGGCCAATTTCGCAGCTCGAAACACTTCACGGCGGTTCTCTCTTGCATCCTCGGTGCGAGCTCTTTGCATCCTACGTCTAGCTCTGAGGCAGGCTGACCGTAGAGCTGCAATCTCGGCACTCCACCAGTATACCGGGCATCTGCCGTTTCTTGGCAGTGTTTTTCTCGGCATAGTGGCGTCGCACGCGCGTGATAGAACAGCTACCAGCGCATCCCCGCTTAGACTGTCGGTGTTGGCCTCCAGTCCCAGGGCCGCGGTGAAAGCTTCGCTGTCGAAGTGATTGGACTTCCACCCGCGTACCTGACAGGGATCTCCCGCCCTCGGATGCTGCACACCATAGTTGATCCTAAAGCGGATTGCTAAATGATCGCTATGGGTGTAGCCTTCGTCTACCCTCCATTCCATGCCTGGAACCAGACTCGGGCTGGCAAATGTTACGTCAATCCATGCCTCCACCCCGTTTCTACGGAATGTGCTAGCGGAGCCATTGTTAGCTAGCACAGTATCGAGTTTCGCAAGCGCCTCCATTAGCGCTTGGCCCCTGCTATTTGTACAGCGGCTGCCTCACTCTACTGTCCAAGCGTTAAAGTCTCTCGCTATAACTACCGGTTTCCGGCCCACTAAGTTTGACGAGAGCCTGGCAATCATCTAGTATCAGCTACAATAGAACACGCCATTGATCTTGGCAATCGCAACACCCTCGGCGGAGGAGTGTATTACCTCTTGAACCGGGAACCGTCCCGTTGTACAGATTGCCACCATCCCAGACCCGTCCGAAACCCAATTGCCATTGCCGGCAGGGATGTTGTACGGGTCGGATAGGAGGGCGACATCTGTCCTCGACTCCGAGACCGACTGCCACAACAGCTGTTGAGCTGCTGCACAATGGTTAAGATTTAGCTGTGTGACGTTCACGGCTTCTTCTTATTTGCCTCATCAAAGGGACACGAAGGTCCGCCCATAGCATGATTACGGGCTTGCTTCTTAGCGGTGCAGATAAGGCATTTATGGGTTGGTTCATCCAGATTGTCACCAAAAAAACAGTTAAAAACCCTAGTGGATTCCATTTCTCCAAAATGTGACATGAATCTCTTAATAGCCACCGTGTTTTTAAGTGGTGCCAGATATCTTGCAGCCGATTACTGATTTGCTTATCATCCTTATATATGAGGATCTTGATTATAGCGTTTTCGCACAACCACGAGTTTTAAGTGGTTATGAAAAATGGATGGTTTCGCCTGGGCCAATTGGTTGAACATTATCAGAATTGAATACCTGACATGCTAGAACTCGATAAAACCAACTTCCGTGAGCCTAACCTCAATTTTCACCTTTAGCTAATATTTCACATCACGAATGTTCGATCTTATTCAAAAAGGCCGGAAGTCAGTAACCACCGCATATGACCGGAGCACCACTCCTTGCTTCTGCGACTCACTCATCTCGACAGATAACCACAGCAAGATTCAAAATAAGTTTCTTTCGTTCAGACAAGGCACACAATATAAAAGTAACTGTTTTTTGTTGTTCGCTTCGCACTGGCTCGGGCAGAAGTAGAAAGCACAATAACTATCTTAACCGTTGCACAGTGGGAAAAAAAGTATCAAAAACGCGACTTTACTCAATAGCTTGATAGAAGGCTAAGTGTTGTAATCAAAGATGAATACTTCTTACCATAGGGTCTGTTGATTAAACTATATAGCTGAATCATATGTTGGTTGTTTTCATGTAACTTTAAAATGTTTCACAATATCGCCTTGGTGTCAAAGAGAAAGTTGCAGGAAAGTTTACGGGCCTTTTGAAAAACCTATTATTGTTGATGGAGAAACGCGACTAACTTATGAAAAGGTCGTAATAAAACAAAATAATTGTGTTGTTAAAACAAAAGTTAAAATATCTCGAGAACTACTACATTTTAGAAAATTTTTGTTAAGAGCATTTCGATTTAAAATAGCGTTTAACTTTTAAAAAGAGCATAATTACACGAATTAATTGTTTTTGAAGTAGCAAAATTTCAAATATCTCGAAAACTATCGCATTTTGAAAGATTTTTGTTAAATGCATTTTTATTTTAAATTGTGCTTAGAATTATATTTTGTAATAAAATCACAACTTTTGTATGTCAATTAGTATGAAATTTAAAAACATGTACGAAGTTATTGTTAGAAAAACTTTTTTACCGATTTTTTCTCCATTATGCAATCACAATTGAAATGTTTTTTTTCTCTTTAGGTTTCTGGTAACAAAACATAAAAAAATTAAAAAAAATGGGTTTTTTCGCAATTTAAATTTTTATCATAAATTTTTGTTTTTTTTTGAAAAATGACACAACATTTTTTTCAGTGTATATTTTTTCAGACAGAAGTATTCATTCCCTGTAACTCGTTCTCAGATAGTTTTGCTGTATAAAATACAGTAATCGAATAAAAACAATTTGAAATTCATGCACGTAGAAACGTTTACGCCCTTTTGAAAAGTTGCTCTTGAGTTAAAATTATCTTATTACCTGTGGAAAATATTTAGTCTTGCATGACGGTGAAACGTGTAAAATTTCATTGGAATCTAAGATGGTCGGTCACGATTTTAAAGATTTTCGGACGGATCTTCGTGGAATTCCTCTTATGTAAAAATGTCTAAGGAGTCTATGGCAGGTATTTAAAATGACCGTAAAGTACGCTATCATGTCCGTTTTGCCCCAATTCTCCTTTTCGTTTGAGCTTATTTTCAAAACTGAATATATAACTCAGAAGAAAGTTGGAAACAGCTGACAAAAATTGATATTTCTTATGTAAAAAAGGCCAGAAAAATGATTGAAGATATTTAGAATCATCTCACGAAACGTATACACCTATTTTACCCCAATTCTGCGCAGTTTGAAGTTAATCTTCGGTTTACATTTCGGTAAAAGGCTATATGCGGCTGATCAAAAGTGATGATTCTTATGTATAAAAATCTAGGTTATCGTTTGAATATAGTTAGACTGGTCACCCGAAGCGTATGTACCCATTTTACCCCAATTCTTCCCATAATTGAAGTATAAAGTCAAACCAGGCTCTACATTTCAGAAAGAGGCTGAATGCGGTTGATCAAAAGTAGTATTTCTTATGCAAAAAATTCTGGAAAATCGATTGAAGATAGTTAGAATGGCCGCACGAAACATGTGTACCCGTTTTACCCCAAATCTTCCCATATCTCAAGTGGAAAGTTAAACCTGACTGTGCTTCTCGAAAAGAGGCTCAAAATGACTGATGAAAAGAAGTAATTCTTATATAGAAAAATCCGGGAAATCGGTTGAAGATAGTTGGAATGGCCGCACGAAATGTTTGTATCCGTTTTACCCCAATTATTTACATAATACAAGCGTGGTGATACACCTTGCTTAATATTTCAGAAAGAAGCAGAAAGTGGTTGATCAAAACTAATTTTTTTATGCCATATAATCCAGGAAATCGATTGAAGGTAGTTCAAAACACGTGTATCCGTTTTACCCCAACTTCTTCTCATAGCTCACATGTCAAGTTAAACCTGGCTGTACCTCTCGGGAAGAGGCTGAATGCGGCTGATGAAAAGTAGTTATTCTTAGGTACAAAATTCCTGGGAATCGATTAGAGATAGCTAGTATGACCGCACGAAACGTGCATGCCCGTTTTGCCCCAATTCTTCACGTAATGTATGTGTGCAGTTATACCTTACTCATCCTTTCAAAAACAGGCTCAACGCGAATTTTTAGTACATAAGAATTAGTATTTTTCATCAGTTGCAGTCAGCCTCTTTCGGAGAAGTACAGCCAGGTTTAACTTCATATTTGAGTTATCAGAGGAACTTAGGGTAAAACGGGTACACATGTTTCGTGCGGATATTCTAGCTACCTTTAATTGATTCCCTGAAGTATTTAACATAAAAAAATTACTTTTTATCAGCCGCTTTCAGCCTCTTTCTGAAATGTTGGGTAAGTATAATTTCACACAAGTGTAAGGAACAGAATTGGGGTAAAACGGGTCAACACGTTTCGTGTGGTCATTCCAAGTATTTTTAATCGAATCCCTGAACTGATTTAGGGTGCTTACAGAGTGGCCGCGAGAAGCTGAGCAGGGGCTGGCACTAACATTAAAATGCGAGATGCGAGAAACCTGCTTGCAGCATATCAAATGGAACCTGTCAGAGTGAAAGCTGAGCGGATCGGCGCCGACAGCCCGCTTTCACTCTGACATCATCCCTTTACTTTGCTGCAGGCAGGTTTCTCGCATCTCGCATCCTAATGTCAGTTCCAGCTCCAGCTCAGTTTCTCGCCGCTACTCTGTAAGCACCCTTACACAAGAGAAACTACTTTGGTGAGCCGCTTACAGCAGCCTCTTGCTGAAATATTGAGTAAGGTATAACTTCACACATACATTATGTGAAGAATTGGGGTAAAACGGGTATACACGTTTCGTACGGTCATTCTAACTATTTTCATTCGATTTACCAGAAGTTTTTACATAGGAATTGCTACGTTTCATCAGCCGCATTCAGCTTCATTCGGAGAAGCAGAGCTAGGTTTAACCTCACACTTGAGCTATGGGAAGAAGTTGGGGTAAAATGGATACAAGTGTTTTGTTCGGTCATTCGAACTATCTTCAATCGATTTCCTGGATTATTTGACATAAAAAAATTAGTTTTGATCAACCACTTTCTGCTTCTTTCTGAAATATTGAGTAAGGTGTATCACCACGCTTGTATTATGTAAATAATTGGGGTAAAACGGATACAAACGTTTCGTGCGGCCATTCCAACTATCTTCAACCGATTCCCCGAATTTTTCTATATAAGAATTACTACTTTTCATCAGCCACCTTCAGCCTCTTTTCGAGAAGCACAGTTAGGTTTAACTTTCCACTTGAGATATGGGAAGATTTGGGGTAAAACGGGTACACAAGTTTCGTGCGGCCATTCTAACTATCTTCAATCGATTTCCCAGAATTTTTTGCATAAGAAATACCACCTTTGATCAACCGCATTCAGCCTCTTTCTGAAATGTAGAGGCTGGTTTGACTTTATACTTGAGTTATTGGAAGAATTGGGGAAAAACGGGTACATGCGTTTCGGGCGACCAGTCTAACTATATTCAAACGATAACCTGGATTTTTATACATAAGAATCATTACTTTTGATCAGCCGCATATAGCCTTTTACCGAAATATAAAGCCAGGATTAACTTCAAACTTTAGTTTTGCGGAGAATTGGGGTAAAATGGGTTTCGTTTCGTGAGATGATTCTAGATGTTTTCAATCGAATTTCTGGACTTTTTTTCATAAGAAATATCAATTTTTGTCAGCCGTTTCCAACTTTCTTTTGAGTTATATATATATATATATATATATATATATATATATATATATATATATATATATATATATATATATATATATATATATATATATATATATATATATATATATATATATATATATATATATATATATATATATATATATATATATATATATATATATATATATATATATATATATATATATATATATATATATATATATATATATATATATATATATATTCAGTTTTGAAAATAAACTCAAACGAAAACGAAACGGGCATGATAGCGTACCGTGTGGTCGTTGTAAATACT
This sequence comes from Topomyia yanbarensis, assembly GCF_030247195.1. Lineage (NCBI taxonomy): Eukaryota > Metazoa > Arthropoda > Insecta > Diptera > Culicidae > Topomyia > Topomyia yanbarensis. The sequence goes on from NC_080671.1 coordinate 107,982,131, forward strand.
AGCAATCAATTTTTCAGCCCTTTTTACATAAGAAAACCCTTACCTGGTAAACAACATCCAGCCTTTTTTGGGTCCATTTTTTCCACTGTGCGTTGTTAGAAATGGTAATCTTCTTCAACATTTTCTCATTAAATTGTTCAAACCAAACGAGATCCAAATTTATTAAAACTAGCTGTTTTATCTCTAACTTTTTTGAACAATTTCGGGGGTGGGGTTTAGCCCCCTAATCAGCTCTCTGGCTACGTGCCTGTAATTCTCTTTATCACTTGTTTTGTTTACTTTCCTTCTACTATCTCAGTTTCATTCACATTTCTTCTCACCATCTAGTATATCCTCCGCACCGATCGCCGGCAGTGTTGCCGCAGGTGTTATTCTGAACAACTATTTATCTATTTTTGTTGCGAAAATTATTTTCAAATAACACAGATAATCTGTTCTAAAAGCAGTAGTAGTCCTAAATTCTATATTCGAACCACTGTGCATTGTGACGCACATTCGCTATAGGAAACACCATGTGGGAGTAGTACGACGAAAAACATATTTGAAAACAGTAGAAATTATTTTCGAAAGCACCCAAGACTCACCGTTCGCACCACTTCACTGAGTATCGCTGCCTTATCCGGCTTGCAAGCGGTCATATCCCGCTTGTTGATTTGCAGAAACTCGCCGAGCTGCTCTATGTACTCATTCTCCAACTCACGGCGACGTTTCTCGTTATTACACTTGTTGATTTGTGATTGAGGCTAGGAAGCAAACAAAATACAAACACAAATTGATTATCTAGCTTTGATTGATCAGCTGAAAATAAAAAATAAAAAGCACGAAATTTTTTTAAACCCACCTTAGTATCTGGTTTTCTACGAATTTTTTTGGTTGCTGCCGGAACCGACACGGCCGGAACCACGGCGTTCATTATTTTCGACTGCAGATGGTGCTGCTGTGATGATGCTGACGGTTGCTGACCTGAAGACTGTTGCTGCTGGGAACTGTTGGAATGTTGTTGCTGCTGCTGCTGCTGCTGAGAGTGTAACGGCAGTGTTGACAGTCCAGCCAATCCCAAACTATGGCCACCTGCTGCTTGCGACGACGATGAATATTGTTGTGACGATTGTAGGAGCTGTGTATGGACGAGCCACTGGTCCGGCAATGGAAGTTCACATGGGCCAAGCCTGTAGCAGAGGGGGAGGAGGTAGAGGAAGAAAAGTCTTTTGTAAGTAACGAATCGATATGTTTCATCAGTATTGTGAAATTGAATAAATAGGTAAATTGTAAATTGCACTAGCAATATTTATTGCCGGTGGTCGCTATAGTAATTAGCAATAGTCGACAGCTATTATTCCGACCATTTTTTGTGAATTTCGACCAATCATTGCGATGACTCATACGATCGTGTACCAATCGATTTCTGGTTCGTTTTAAGGCGAGCCGAAATTGTACCCGGAAATCACCGGGGGTAAACCGTTGGCGGCGTTCAAAAATCGGCAATTATTAAAATTGTCATAATCATCATAGCCGTCGTGATCGTGGTGGTGTGTTGCGCAGAGACAACGCGAAGAGTTTGCTTGTTCAGTGCTTCACGTGTGCTTTAAGTAAAATGACGCCGGTGAGTCGGAGCGCAACGTGAAAAAACATGTTTGTGGTTCGGTACTGTGAAGCGGATTGACTGAATTAAAATTTTACATTTAACTACGAAACTAACTGTTGTCAGTAGCATCTAGTGATAATTATTATTTGCAACTTGGAACATTTCAAATTTAATGAACTAGTCATATAATAAACAATTTGAATGAAGACGCATGATACCCAAATACCAACAAAGTAGCAAGCTTTTCCATTTTCGGTAGGATTAAATTAATTTCAATTTTTCACGGTTTCCTCTAATACAACCCGCAAAATGCCACTTACATTTCAACGTTCCCAGTGAATGGCTCCTCCGAACACCTCGAATAAAAGAAACAAATGAACGATCCAATCTAAACCACACGCACAACTGATCAAACGTCGATCAATTGATCGAATAGCACAGCACAGCACCTCCTACCTAGGACACCAGCAAAAGTCAATTCCGGAAAAAAACACGTTCACGATGATGCAGCAGCAATTCTGCTGCCTGGCAGCGACCCATTAATTTCTCACAACATGGTGAAATCCCTCGCATTTCCTCCACGAAAGGTCAAAATCGCTCGCATTCCGTCCACAGGCTGAGTGACGATTGGCGACGGACCTGCGTGCCTGTACAACCGCATGTTTAACCTGGCAGAATTGGTCTGAAACACATTTGAATCATCAGTCACCAACCATAGCATGCAATCTGCAGGTGGTAAGCGTTGGTATGCAGCAGCAGCAGCGTGTGTGAAAGAGGGGTGCTTTTGTTTTGAAAACACTGCCTGTATATGGTGGCGTCTAGTCACCAAAAAATTCACTCCGTTCACTGCTGATTCAGTTCTTTTTTTTTCATTTCGCGAACCAACCAAATTTAGGTCAAGTTCGGTCGACTCATACGGCGGAGTTAGTGGAGTGCAAAATTTAACCATTCGCTGGTGGTTGGTTGGCTTTTAGCGTCGTGCCTTAACTCGACATCAGTGTGAGAGTTTCGTTGGACGAGTGAAAGAGAGTGTTGAATAAGACATTTTTACGTCATCGCAAGAGGCTTTTTAACCTTGCGGTTTGTTTTGAGCTCAGATTGAAGTGGTTATTAGGCTTCACGGAAAGATGTCTAGTTTTAGGGTACATTTCATCATAAACAATCAACTAATGGAAGCGCCTCACCCTAATTTCCAAAATAGGATCCTTTAACACGAGCACAAATCTTTCTATACAGTTTAGGATGCCTATCGACGTTGAGCGGGTGGATTACACCACCCGTCGAGCAACGAAGGAAAGTGTGGCGTAAGTGCAACGAAAAAAAATATACACACCGTCACCGACACCAACATCGGATGAATACGTGCAAAGTTGTGCAGAATTTCGCCGGTAATTGTGCTGCTCTTAGGTGAGTAAGTGAAACACAGTGAAACGTCAAACCAAACAGCAGCGCCGAAAAACGGTGTCAGTAGGTCAGAGTCAATTGATGTGCTGTGTAAGCCCCCCACCCGAACGGATGGAGCGGGTGATGATGGTGCAAATGCAACTTGTCTTCGTCGACGGTCGTCGCTAGCGTCGCCATCGCCGTTGCCATCACCGCCATTGCCGCAGCCGGGGCGTTATGGTCTGGCTGGATACGGTGATGCATGGTGGATGGAGATATACTTTCTGCATTCTGGAGGTACATCGATTACTGTACCAGACATACCCAGCTGTGCTTCAATGTGTTGGCAAATGGGTGAATCGGCTGATAAGGACGTGCAAAGTGGTTTCGGGTGTTTCGGTGGTCTTGAGGAATATAACAGTATTACCGATATGTAATGGGGAAGATGACTATCAAAACTGGGGTTGAGTGTAAGGAAATTGCATGTGTTAACATTATCTAAAACTTGCATTCGTAGAAAATGGACACACACAATTGATTGTAACTATAATTTTAATTGTAACGTGTGAATAGAAATTTGGTCGGCAATGACTGGGCAGTGCGTAAGCCTCTTGTACCTGAAGGCATAAAATAGACCTCACTTGCGGTCCTTAGCTTCCTGCCCAGTAACTCCTAGCCCTGGCCTCCTCGTGGCGTCGACTGGGATACGAGTAACCTTAGTGAAGATCGGGTAACCAACCCCGGTGGGAACTTTGGTCGTATGCTGGCAGGGAAGGGGGGGTTACCCTTCTTCGGAAGGTGTAAACCTGTCCTGGTGTCCAGGTGGGACCTTAAGCAGTCCTGGCAAGACGGCCCACCGGCGAGACAGATGGTTGGCGTAGGCACTATAAGCCGCCCCTTAAAAAACCCACATAACGAACAATACAGAAGAGAATACGACCCAGAACAATCGGCAACGACCCAGGCGACGAATAAAGGATCACGATTGGAAACTCGGAACATGGAACTGCAGATCGCTCGGCTTCGCAGGATGTGACAGGATAATCTACGACGAGCTACACCCCCGCAACTTCGATATCGTGGCGCTGCAGGAACTTTGCTGGACGGGACAGAAGGTGTGGAAAAGCGGGCATCGAGCGGCTACCTTCTATCAGAGCTGTGGTACAACTAACGAGCTGGGAACCGGCTTCATAGTGCTGGGCAAGATGCGCCAACGTGTGATCGGGTGGCAGCCGATCAGCGCAAGGATGTGCAAGTTGAGGATCAAAGGCCGTTTCTTCAACTACAGCATCATCAACGTGCACTGCCCACACAAAGGGAGACCCGACGATGAGAAAGAAGCGTTCTACATGCAGCTGGAGCAGACATACGACGGTTGCCCTCTGCGAGACGTGAAAATTGTCATCGGCGACATGAACGCACAGGTAGGAAAGGAGGCAATGTACAGACCGGTGATCGGGCCTAACAGCCTGCATTCCGTATCAAATGACAACGGCCAACGATGTGTGAACTTCGTAGCCTCCCGTGGAATGGTAATCCGAAGCACCTTCTTCCCTCGCAAAGATATCCACAAAGTCACCTGGAGATCACCGGACCAAGTAACAAAAAATCAAATCGACCACGTTCTAATCGACGGTAGATTCTTCTCGGACATCACAAACGTCCGCACTTATCGCAGTGCGAATATAGATTCGGACCACCACCTGGTTGCAGTATGCTTGCGCTCAAAACTCTCGACAGTGCATAGCTCTCGTCGAAGCCGAACGCCGCGGCTAAACATCGAGCGGCTACAAGATGGCAGAGTGGCTCAAGAATACGCGCAGCAGTTGGAAGTGGCACTACCAACGGAAGAGCAGCTAGGCGCAGTTGCCCTTGAAGATGGCTGGAGAGATATCCGATCCGCCATAGGTAGCACCGCAGCCACTGCACTAGGTACGGTAGGCCCGGACCGAAGAAGCGACTGGTACGACGGCGAATGCGAGCAGTTAGTCGAAGAGAAGAATGCAGCATGGGCGAGAATGCTGCAACACCGCACGAGGGCGAACGAGGCGCGATATAAACAGGCACGGAACAGGCAGAACTCGGTTTTACGGACCAAAAAGCGCCAGCAGGAAGACCGAGATCGCGAAGCGATGGAGCAGCTGTACCGCGCTAAAGACACACGGAAATTCTACGAGAAGTTGAACCGCTCGCGCAGGGGCCACGTACCACAGGCCGACATGTGCAGAGATACAAACGGGAATCTTCTCACGGACCAGTGTGAGGTGATCCAGAGGTGGCGGCAGCACTACGAAGAACACTTGAACGGCGATGCAGCAGACGACGAGGATGGCACGGTAACGCACCTGGGAGCACGCGCGGAAGACATTACACTACCGGCTCCGGATCTCCAAGAAATCCAGGAGGAGATTAGCCGGCTCAAAAATAATAAAGCCGCTGGGGTTGACCAAATACCAAGCGAGCTACTAAAACACGGTGGCGAGCCACTGGCTAAAGCGCTGCACTGGGTGATTACCAAGATTTGGGAGGAGGAGATTTTACCGGAGGAGTGGATGGAAGGTGTCGTGTGTCCTATCTACAAAAAGGGCGACAAGCTGGATTGCTGTAATTACCGAGCAATCACCCTGCTGAACGCCGCCTACAAGGTACTCTCCCAAATACTATGCCGTCGACTATCACCAATTGCAAGAGAGTTCGTGGGGCAGTACCAGGCGGATTTCATGAGCGAACGATCTACCATGGACCAGGTATTCGCTCTTCGTCAAGTACTGCAGAAATGCCGAGAGTACAATGTGCCCACACATCATTTGTTCATCGACTTCAAAGCCGCATACGACACTATCGATCGAGATCAGCTATGGCAGATTATGCACGAGTACGGATTCCCGGACAAACTGACGCGATTAGTGAAGGCGACGATGGATCGGGTGATGTGCGTAGTACGTGTCTCAGGGACGCTCTCGAGTCCCTTCGAATCACGCAGAGGGTTACGGCAAGGTGATGGTCTATCGTGTCTGTTATTCAACATCGCGCTGGAAGGTGTAATAAGAAGAGCAGGGATCGACACGAGTGGTACGATTTTCACAAAGTCCGTTCAGCTACTTGGCTTCGCCGATGACGTTGATATTATTGCACGAAACTTTGAGAAGATGGAGGAAGCCTACATCAGACTGAAAAGAGAAGCCAAGCGCGTCGGACTTGCCATCAACACGTCGAAGACAAAGTACATGATAGGAAGAGGTTCACGAGAAGAGAATGAGAACCGGCCGCTTCGAGTTTGCATCGGTGGCGACGAAATCGAGGTGGTTGAAGAGTTCGTGTACTTGGGCTCACTGGTGACCGCCGACAATGATACCAGCAGAGAGATTCGTAGACGCATCGTGGCAGGAAATCGTGCTTACTTTGGCCTCCGCAAGACACTTCGGTCGAACAGAGTTCGCCGTCGTACGAAGTTGACCATCTACAAGACGCTGATTAGACCGGTAGTTCTCTACGGGTAGGAGACCTGGACCATGCTCGTGGAGGACCAACGCGCACTTGGTGTCTTCGAACGGAAAGTGCTGCGTACCATCTACGGTGGAGTGCAGATGGAAGACGGCACATGGAGACGGCGAATGAACCATGAGTTGCATCAGCTGTTGGGGGAGCCGCCCATCTGTCATACCGCGAAAATCGGACGACTACGGTGGGCCGGGCACGTAGCCAGAATGTCGGACAATAGCCCGGTGAAAACGGTTCTCAATTGCAATCCGACCGGTACAAGAAGACGTGGCGCGCTGCGAGCACGATGGATCGACCAGGTGGAAGACGATTTGCGGACCCTTCGCAGACTGCGTGGCTGGCGACGCGCGGCCATGGACCGAGTGGAATGGAGGAATCTTTTGTATACGGCACAGGCCACTTCGGCCTTAATCTGTTAATAAATAAATAAAAATAGTGTGAATAGAAATTAAATAAATTGTAACAAAAAATGTTTGATTTGTAGTGTAATACTAGTTATGAAATTTGTGTTTCGACATCGTCTCATCAGAATCCGACACTAACTTAGGGACAGAACTAAGCTAGCGCCGGATTGACATTAGCTAAAAAAACGGAAATACTATTTGTGTTTCTGAACAAACACTGATTAAACTGATAAGAATCGAAACTTCGTTTGAATTAGCAAGCCAATGCAATATTCACTATGCTATACTTCTACTTTGTGGAGAAAATTGAAGTAAAATTATGGTTTCTTCACTGAGAAGAAAACTGCTTAAGAGGAGGTTCTCATTCAAAATTTAAAAGCTTTTTGATTTTTTTTCTTTGCATTTTTTGAAAGGTATAAGTGTCAAATATATTGTGTTAAACGGGTTTTTTCGACCCGCCAGTCAAAAACTTTCTAATGGTCGCCAATGGAAGCGCTCGGGTCGAAACGCATGCTTCAAGTAGAAACCTTTTCATGGCAGTCATGCACGTTCCCAGAATGCTTCGCGTCGCACTGTACATGTGTACAGCGAGGATGTTTTTTACGGATTGATCTGTTGAGGCATCGCAGACTGATCGTAAGTTATCAAACAATCACAGAAAACGGCGAAAAACCGAAAAATTTTGGTCAGAATTGTTAGTCACATTTAAGTCCGCCATATTGGAATCGTTATTTATTTATTTTTTTATTTTGATACATATTAAATCAAATCGTGTCATAAATCATAAAATCTTTATTCTCGATTCAGACTGAAATACTATAAAATAACTGTTTAAATGGGGTCTGCCATATTGGATCGGCCATTTTGAATTTCGAAATACTGATTTCAGATTCGTAATCAGCGATATCCTACATTCATAATTGCATATAATTTTTTCGAGTTTTCCTACTGGAGCTGTAGAGCTAGGTTCTTAGAAGGGCTTCCCGTCAGAATCACACACTACAATTGCAGACGAGACAGACAACGTCGCCCCTTAAAACACTGCTTAAGGTTAATTGCACTAAGCCGTGATTCTGAATGTGATATTCATTGTTCGGTTCAGATATGTGCGGGCGCAGAGATTTTGCGATCGCGTGTATCACCGCGAAGGGCTCAAGCATTTGTACGTTAACGTGTTTAATCGCGTGTGCGTTTGTAGGTTGCATGTGCTAACGTGTATGTAACTTCGCGTATATAAATTCGATTTTATAACCGTGTGCCTTTCGCATATTTGTGTGTGTTCTTGGTTGATGGCGCGCGAACCGTGAATCTGATACTTAATTTTCAGTGTACTGTTTTGATCCTAGAAGAAAGCAAGATCCCGGTCATGTCGTCATGGAACCATCTATGTCACCATGTGTTGTTTAGTGGATATGAGCTTTATTTTGTGATTGGTCCAACTGAATGTATGGACCTAACTTGCAGGACGGAGACGTAGGTTTGCGTTTGAGACCGCGTTTGAAACTTAGTAAGCGTTCAAACGTTTATCTATTACCGGGGTGTTATCAAGTTTGCGCGATCGCAGGTGTGCGTGGTTGATCGCGAAGGGCTTCAGCGTTCGTATGTTAACGTATTTATCGCGTGTACAAAACTCGATTTTGTGACCGTAGGCCATTCACATATTCGCGTGCCCTCTTGGATAGTCACGCGGACCGTCATTCTGATATTTAGTTTACGGTGTACAATTCACATTCTAACAGGGAGTGAGGTCATGTCGCCATGGAATGTGTTGTCCAGTGGATAGGAGAACTTTCTTTTTTTAATTAGTTTTATTGAAGGCATGAACCTAGTCTGCTGATACCAAATATAGAAACTTCCGGAAGTGACCGATTCATGATTGTGTGAGCGCGGGAGTTGTTAGGTTCGCGCTTGAGACCGCGTTTGAAAATTTATAAGCGCTTAGACGTTCACCTGATCACCAGGATGTTGTCATGTTCGCGAGATTGCACATGTTGGTGCCGTAGATGGTCGCGAAGGGCTCAACCATTTGTACGTTGACGGGTTTGTCACGTGATCCTTCCTCAGAACTTAACAAGAAAATAAAAAAGTAATCTAGAAATTTGAATGGCTTTTTTACAGTCCTTAGTGGATTAAAACGATTTGTTTGCTTTTAAATGGGGATTTAAAAGCAAACAAATCGTTTTAATCCACTAAGGACTGTAAAAAAGCCGTTCAAATTTCTAGATAACAATAATCCAGTCGAAAGTCCACAAAATTACATAAAAAAGTAATAATGGAATATTTTTAAATTACATAAAATCTTTTCAATGGGATTCTTGATTAATAAAAATATACTTAGTTGCTAAATTAGACAATATCTTCTCACAAACTGAGTTTTATTGGATGCTGAGATGATTATGACTCTCAATGGTTTGGTAAAAACACACTGAAAAGAAAAATCAGTTTGGATAAGGAAAAGTTTTTTTCAATAAACTTTTTTTCCTTGAAAGTGCCCAACTTGATTTTTTGACAGTGGGTTGGAAACAGTTACTTATCATGGAATAAAATTTCATCCAAATCAAAGATGAGTTTTTTATGTAAATCGACTTTAATTTTCTTAAATCGATTTTTTCAGTGTAGGAGTCGATGAAGATTTTTTTTCAATATTTTTATTCAAAAATTGGACTAACTGTGTGAAAATCATACCAACAACATTTTTGTAGGATTTGTCGTTTTTAGTTTATAGCCATTTGAAAAAGACGGTAAAAAAAGTTTGACGCTTTTCAATAGACAATCTAGATCATTTTTGGAAAAACTAAGTATGCAAAGTGGCTTTTTGTGACTAAGTCTTCCTGTACAGAAAGTTTCATTAAAATCTGAGAGGATGCTGCCAACTCTGAATACGATTTAGCGCGAAATTCGTCAATATATTTGCCCTCACATTGAACTCTAACGTAATTGCTAAAGGGACGGACATAGCGTAATTGGTAAATCGATTGCCTTATACGCAGCTCACCTGGGTTCGATTCCCAATCCCGTACATGGGGTTAGAAACTTTTCTTATGATATTTTTCTAACCCGAAAAAAGAGGCGAATGACATTGAAACTTCTATAATCAAAATAAAAAAAAACTTATTTGCTATTGATTTTTTATATTTTTCAATATCACGTTGAGTCGTTCACCAACGGGGAAACCGACCAAAAAACAAACAAGTTGCATAACGGAAATTGAAAATCCCGAACTTGATTTTCCACTCTACTGACAGAGATTTGCATCACCCTTAGCAACCCATGCTGCTGTACAGCTCCATATACAGAACCGTTACTGCGCACGTGAAGTGCGGTTATTGAAATTTCTGAAATGATCAATTCAAATACCTGCCAGGAGTAATCTTTTTTACAAGCAATTCCGGTCATCCTTCCGCTAAAAGGCCTTCAATCTATTTCTACCATTTTCACATATTAGACATAAGTATTATCATTCCCTAACCGCTGCATGCGCACCGCCGGATTGTTCATCTCACAAACTTGTGAAAACTAGATTGAGGAAGTAATGCACGCGATCTGCCTTTCTAATACCTATGGGTTTCTTAAAAAGTTATTTTTTTCATTTTGTTCAAAGCTCTCTCTTCTCAAACACAATGTGAATCTCAAAAGTATCTATTACATTATTGTAGAAAACTTTCGAACCTGCCTGGTGACATTAGTTAATCAGAACTAGAAATATACAGAAAATCTCCTAAGCAACCCCAAAAACCGCAAAGTTTAAAATTCAAAAACACAAACAGCAATCAATTTATTCATTTTTTGAAGTTTAACGCAGTTATCAATACCCTATTTATGACTGGTATCCAACGAGGGAATAGATTAAAATGGTGAGTTAAACGAAAGCAATGATGTGAAAAAATCACCTCAGGGGCAGGATTCGAACCTGCAACCCTTGCGACTCCGGCCAAATGCATAAACCCTTATGCTATCGCTCGTTTATGACGACGTCCTAGAAAGAAAGCATGATTATCGCAATGGCGACAGATATCCTACTATAGCCTCTAAACCGACATCACACACAGTAGCCCCTGTTGTGTGGTATACAAGTTTTCTTAGCATTTTTAAATGATTTTTAACACCCCGTCCCCCATCGTAGCATTGCATCACAAACCTCTGAATACCCTCCTGATGAATATGTAGCTCCTGCTCTCCGCATTCCGCCATCGGGTTCCAACGCATATTGGGACGCACCGCAGTTGGCACTATGGAAGCCCTCGATCCCCCCGCCACAGTCGAGCACTTGCAGCCAGCGATCATCAGTCGTCCCGGTCCTGTGTGTGGGATGGGTGAAAGGGTCTTCCAACCTGCCGCAAATGGCAAGTATACATCTGTTCCGAACACTTCAAGCGCTGATGTATTCTTCGCTTCCAGTTTTTTGCCTTTTGCTCCGACATCTTGTTATCAGATGCCAACCATTTCTCTCGACGACGACGATAGTCGTATTTTGGGGCGCGACGCAGTTGATTCGGGATGCCTCGAATCCCTCACCACAGTCGACCAGGCGACCGTGAACCGTTCCGATACTGTTCGTGAGATTGACGAAAGGATCTTCCTACACGGCAACATGGCTTCGCTCTCTGCTGTACCTGATCCGTCCTCCAACAACATCGAGGTTTACTACCAGAATGTTGGTGGCCTAAATTCATCAACGGACAGCTATTTGCTCGCGACCACGGGTTGCTGTTACGACGTTATCGCCTTGACCGAGACGTGGCTCGACAACCGTACTCTGTCTCGCCAGGTATTTGGTTCAACATTCGATGTCTACCGCTGTGACCGCAATGCCCTCAACAGCCACAAGACATCAGGCGGTGGTGTGCTTATCGCCGTTCGGCGTGGTATAAAAGCCCGAGTGATCAACGATGACCGGTGGGCGAGCTCCGAGCAAGTGTGGATATCAGTGAAACTTGCCGATCGCAATCTGTTCCTGTGTGTTGTGTATTTTCCACCTGACAGAATTCGTGATTCCAGCCTGATCGATGTACATCTTTCCTCCGTTTCTTTTATCGCCTCGATCGCCGCCCCATCTGATGATATCGTTATACTGGGCGACTTCAACTTACCTGGCTTGACGTGGTGCCAAGCAAGTAATGGTTTTCTACGATTGGATATCGAAAAATCTGCGCTTATTAACAATGCCAGTTGTATTTTGGACAACTACAGCAGCGCAACTCTTCGGCAAATTAATAATGTCACCAACGAGAATGGACGTACATTGGACCTCTGCTTTGTAAGTGCCCGGGACTGCGCTCCGTACTGCTGCACTGCACCGACTCCTTTAGTCAAGCAGGTGCGTCATCATCCCCCACTACATCTTGTATTCGCTGGTAACTTAGGAGTGAATTTTGAAGACGTCTCAAGCTCTATCGTCTACGATTTTAAAAACGCTGACTACGACAGCATCGTTAGCACGCTGTTGGATATAAACTGGGACGAAAATATTAACAATGACGACGCGAACGAAGCAGCGATGACGTTTTCTAGTATTCTTAACTACCTTATCGACCGCCATGTACCAAAACGAACAATTAGTACCGATGAACACCCTCCCTGGCAATCAACCGTCCTAAGACGTTTAAAATCTGCCAAACGAGCTGCATTTAAAAAATTCTCGAAGCATAAGACACTTGCATTACGAAATCACTACTTTCAACTCAACTACGAATACAAACAACAAAGCAGACGCGCCTTTTTTAGACACCAGCGAAACGTTGAGCGTCAACTGAAATCCAAGCCCAAGTCGTTCTGGAAGTATGTTAACGAGCAGCGAAAGGAATCCGGTTTGCCATCTTGTATGTCGTTTAATGGAGTTTTAGGCACCGACACTAAGGAAATTTGCCAACTGTTCTCCGACAAATTTTCAAGCGTTTTTTCCAACGAGCGCTTGCCACCACAACAAGTCGCTGCCGCCGCTAATTTAACTCCTTCTCTAGGACGAACCATCAACCGAATTTGTGTCGATAATGCTGCCATTCTTGCAGCAAATGCCAAACTGAAAGCATCTTGTTCCCCAGGTCCAGATGGTGTCCCCTCGATTTTTGTCAAAAAGTGCATCAGCGGGCTTCTTGAACCACTTCGGCGAGTCTTCGAGCTATCACTCACTACTGGTACATTCCCTTCCTGCTGGAAAGCAGCGCACATGTTTCCAGTTCATAAAAAAGGAAACAAATCGAACATTGACAATTATCGGGGAATCTCGTGCTTAAGTGCTGTATCAAAACTGTTCGAGCTGGTTGTGTTAGATCCTATTTTCTTTCACTGCAAACACTACATTGCAGATGACCAACACGGTTTCATGCCTAAACGATCGACAACGACAAACCTGCTCTCGTTCACAACATATGTAATGGATGGATTCGCTGACGGATTGCAAACCGATGCTATTTATATGGATCTATCTGCGGCCTTCGACGAAATCAACCATGATATCGCAATAGCGAAGCTGGACAAACTCGGCATTCATGGACAACTTCTGCGCTGGTTTCGTTCCTACCTCGATGGAAGGCAACTCCAAATCAGCATTAAGGACTGTCTATCTGCACCATTCTTCGCTACATCCGGCATACCACAAGGAAGCCATCTCGGTCCAGTAATATTCCTCCTCTACTTTAATGATGTCAATTTCACATTACAAGGACCCCGCCTTTCTTTCGCCGACGACATGAAAATTTTTCAACAAATACGGGATAAAACCGATGCCGAGCTTCTTCAGAGGGATCTGGACAGCTTTAGCACGTGGTGTGATCAAAACAGAATGGTTTTAAACCCGAGCAAATGCTCAATCGTTACGTTCACGCGGAAAAGCCAACCGACTCAGTTTAACTACCATTTCTTCGGCTCGAGCATTCCAAGACACTCTCACATCAAAGATCTCGGAGTCATCATGGATTCGGCATTAACATTCAAACCACATACGTCATACATCGTGGATAAGGCATCACGACAGCTTGGGTTCATCTTCCGAATAGCGAAAAACTTCAGGGACGTATATTGTCTTAAATCACTTTACTGCGCGTTGGTCCGCTCAACGTTAGAATATTGTTCAGCTGTTTGGAATCCGTACTACCAGAATGGGATTGACAGAATCGAGGCTGTCCAACGCAGGTTCATACGCTTCGCCCTTCGTCATCTCCCATGGCGAAACAGATTTCAGCTGCCGAGCTATGAAAACCGTTGCCAGCTTATACACCTCGATACACTCAGCATTCGGAGGGACTGCTCTCGAGCCCTGTTCGTCTCGGACTTACTCTCTGCCAGAGTGGATTGCCCTACAATCCTCGGACGTCTGGATCTTCAAGCCCGCGTTCGAGCTCTACGTAATAACTCCCTTCTGCGAGTTCCGTTCAGGAGAACCAACTATGGTTGCCAGAGCGCTGTAACCGGACTCCAACGAATTTTTAACAGTGTGGCGACGGCCTTTGACTTCAACCAGACGCGGAATGCTATAAAAGCGAAAATGTTGTCAATTTTAAAATGTAATTAGTTTAAGCAACCACCATTGGGGCCAAGGGGCTTGTTGGTGAAGGTAATAAACATAAACATAAACATAAGCTAGACGGTAACCCCCCCCCCCCTTGCCCTTCGATCCCCCTTCGTGTTTGTGAAATGTCGGGTGTAATTGAGCGTGGATGATCGTGATTACCTGTTTGCCTTTGTGTATCATCGCGAAAGGCTTGAGTGTTTGCATGTTAACGTGTTCGATCACGTGGGCATTTGAAAGTCTCGTGTGCTAGCGTGTGTGTAACTTCACGTGTATAAATTCGATTATATGACCATGTGCTCATTTGCATATTCACGTGTGTTCTTGAATGATCGTGTGGACCGTGAATCTAATACTTAATTTTCAGTGAGCGGCTCCGATGCTAGAAGACAGTGGGTTCCCCCATATTACTATCGATTCGTGATCGCGCGAAGACAGGTGTTTGTAGATTCGTTCTTGAGACCGTGTTTGTGAATTTATAAGTGCTAAAATGTTTACTGAAACACCGGGGTGCTCTTTCGTTGGCAAGCTCGTGGGTGTAAGTGTACGTGGATGATTGAGAAGAGCTTAAGCGTTTTGATGTTAACGTGTTTGTTGCGCGTATGTAACTTCGCATGTATAAATTTGATTTTTTTAACGGGAGGCCCCCCGCACATTCGCGTGTGTTTTTGGATGCTAAATTTGGGTGTACGGTTCAGATACTAGAAAAGAGTAAGTTCCCTTATATCATTCGACAGACCGAGTATACGTGATTGATTCACGATTGCGTGGGAACGTGCGTTTGTATTATCGTATTTGAGATTCCGTTTATAATAAACTCATTGGTGGTAAAAAGTTCACTTAATTACTGAGGCGTTTTTATGTTTGCGAGATCACGGGTGTAGATTTACGTAGATGATCGTTATGGCATGTTCGCGATTGTGACCAATGTTTTATCGAGTAGAACTTGAGCGTTTGAATGATAACGAATTTGATGACGTGGGCGTGTGTGAATATTTAACTTCACGTATGTAAATTCTTTTGTATAACCATGTGCTTGCATATTCGCGTGGGATATTGAATGTCCGCACGAATCACACATTTGAGTGTATGGTTTCGACCTAGAAGGTGAGCTTCCCCATATTACTAGAGTATCTGCTCATGGCGCTCTGAGACTTCTAGTGCATGTGGATTTGTATTGACGTTGGCTTTTGAGACCACGTTAATGAATTCGTAAGTGCTAATATGTTGATTTGATCTCCGGCGCGTTTTATGTATGCGAGATCGCGGGCTCAACTGTGTGCGGATGATCGCGCTTGCATGGTCCCATGCCTGACCAGATTTGTATTATCGTGAAGCGCCCAAGCGGTTTTAGCATGTGAATAACTTCGCGTGTTTGATTTCATTTATATAACCGTGTAGTTGATTGCAAATTCGCGTGGGATTTCGAACGCGATTGATCGCGTTTACAATCGGATTTGTGTTATTGCGAAAAACTCGAGTGTTTTTATGTTATTGTGCGCGTTCTTTTTAGGAGGGTAAAAACATACACGACATGAAAAAAGAATATTAGTGTTACGAACACCATAGAAATAATACAAACCCAGCTAATGGCTGAAATTTGGTTTGGGCTGGTGGGAGTAGGAAAACTATGCAACATTGGTCCAATAAGTACTCCCGGCCTTCTCGATGCACCACAATCGCGGCGTATTGCAATCAACATCTTAAACATATCTTTCTGGTAGAGGTCAATATGAAAAGCTAAAATTATGAACAATAGAATGTGAATGGCTATTTTCCTAGTTCATACCTAAAATGGAGATTTACGAATGAACTATTATAAATAATTGGTAATTGATTTACTAAGTTTATTTTCAATGAAACATGTAATATTTCTTGAAGATATTTGTAATACCGTCTAACTAAATAGGGTAGGGGAGGGAATACTTTAGCTTGAAAACTATTAAAGAGAAAACGGGGGGATTTCAAAACTTCGGATTCTTCGGGTTTGATAATTGCTAGACAGGTTTTGTAGCAGAACTTCTAATATTTTATTCAATAAACGTTAAATTTTAGCAGTTTTGGCAACATCCTCCTCCTTCCCACTAAATCAAATTTCTGGCATCGTCACCGCCGAGGAGTCCATCGACTTCAGCAACCAAAGCTCTTGCTCAATTCTAGAATTAGGGGCCATCGAATCAAAATAAAAGTTTCACATTTTGAGACCCAAGTGTAAATGGTGACTCGGTTCAAGCGAGAATAGTAACAAATTTCACAAAATTTAAAAAAAAAAACTAAAAAAAGGGGGGGGGAGACAGCGATTTCCTTAGACCTTAAAGAAAATCCACCAAATTTCGGCTCTGACCTTATTTTATGGATTCACGTCGAAAATAGTTTGATTCGTGGTCAATAATGGTCACCTTACACACCCCGTTTTCAGAAAATACTCTATTTAAAATTTTCTTCCCTTTTTTATTAACGACTTATAGTGCGTCAATCTTTTTCCGTTTTGCCTTTCTCATATAGAAAGGTTATGCAATCACTCTGAAAAACGTCAATCTAATCCCAGCCCGGAGGGCCGAGTGTCATATCCCATTCGACTCAGTTCGTCGAGATCGGAAAAAGTCTGTATGTGTGTATGTATGTGTGTATGTATGTGTGTGTATGTGTGTGTATGTGTGTGTATGTGTGTGTATGTATGTATGTGCGTATGTGTTAAATAATGTCACTCATTTTTCTCAGAGCTGGCTGGACCGTTTTCCCCAAACTTAGTCTCAAATGGAAGGTGCAACCTTCCCATCGACTGCTATTGAATTTTGGATCCATCGGAATTCTGGTTCCGGAATTACGGGTTTCAGAGTGCGGCCACACAGAAATTTCTCTTAAGAACTATAGGAAAAATTAAAAATAGAATTTTTATTTTTGATGCTAAATGTGTTCAAGGTGCATGAAACGTCGAGATTTGATGCAAACTCGAAAAAAAATTTGACCACGATTCACTTTTTTGGATTTTGGCACATTTTTGCCTTTCTCATATAGAAAGGTTATGCAATCACTCTGAAAAACGTCAACCTAATCCCTAATTTTTTTTTCGACTCGCATAAGGTTTCTGGATTTTAACAGGGGCGTAGTTGATGGTTTACGGAGAGGGGTTACACCCCCCCCTCTACTGTTCATTCTCCTCCTTTAAATATCTCCTTAAATCACCCCTCAGACCACCACCCCATCCAGCCCTCATACCCCTCCCTTTCAACCCCATCATCTTTAAACCACCACTATATCACAAAGCATAGCAATTTAAGCTGGGGAGTCGTTCGTTCATGGGACTTTCGCCCTCCTCACATACCCACCCCCGCATGACAAAATGAGTTAGCAAGCAGATAACATTGATCTAATGCTGATTAGGCTAATGGAGTATGATATTTTTTTGTTTCAAGTGTTTCACCGTCGACACGTAGCTCATCAAGTTCGTGGCTGGCATGCCATTGTGTATAAGTGCAAAGTGTACTAAGAATGTAATGGACAATTCCACAATTATGTTGAACATAAAAAGCCTCCGTGCCATAGTTTAGAGAAATGAGAAAGGCACAATTGCACCGCTAGGTGGATTAAAACAGGTTTTTTTTATATTGTATCGACATATAATTAGCAAGGGACTGGAAGGTGAAGTGTTTTTCAAATATTAAGAGCCATAGTACTCAAAGAAGAACAAGGATTTGAAGTAAGAAATTTCAGAAAAGCGTGGAGTAGGGTCAATGAACAAGCTTAGAGTTTCCTGGCTACTTAACTCTTTGTCTTCTGCAACGCAGGAGTCAGGATCTTTTGGCATTAAATGCGAAGCACCTGAGTCTGCGGCATGTCCGGACAAGCGCAAAGTCAATTTTTTTTAATGACTTATGCTGTCGGCAGTGATGGCATTTCACCCTAGTGATGCACTGGCGCGTAAGTGTGATGCCTACACAGAGGTTACAATGATCACACACCACAGAAAAAAGCAGAACGCTCTTTCTTTCGGAGCTGTATAGACCGATTTCAAGTGTGCGCTGGTGTTGAGGTAGTTGGGTGCGAGATAACCGTGCTCTCTTGCTCTTTAAATTCTCTGTGGTGCGCTCAGATAAAGTCACCACCGCGCGCGCCCCAGAGTCGCTGTGGTGTATTCACTGGCGTGGTTTCACTGGCGTGTATTCACTGGCGTGTATTCACTGGCGTGTGATCTTTGGTTTGTTTTCGTCTTACAAGCAGCATTGCGAGTGAGATTAATTTGATTTGCACAGGTTGTTGCGATTGATTTGATTTGCACAGGTGTTGTGTGGATGGTGGTAGATTATTTCAAGCTTATATTATTTTCTACTGAAGATTTCATACAAGTTGCTTGGTAAAGCGAACGAGTTTATAAAGTATTGTTACACTACCTGCAAAACTAAAAGTACTCAGTCCTCGGAGCAATTTGGGAAAACTTTTTACGTATCATCGTATAGAGAGTTTTATAATGACCAGAGGCACCTGATATGCAAACTCGTGTTATAAGTATTAATAGTTTTATTATAACTTAATCCTACAAGTAGGGTTCGTCGCGGTGCAGATGTGGGCGGTAAATGGATTGTCCGCACCGCAACCGCAAAAAAATAACAAAACCGCACCGCTTACCGCAACCGCACTTGATTTACCGCACCGCACCGCGCGGTAATGCGGTAAATGCGGTAAAGTTGTTATATTTTTAAAAAATAGTGTTGGAAAATTGTTCATTTGTGTAACAGTATATAATAAAATGTTATTTTTATTTACACGAAATTTAACTTTAAGATACTGCTCAGTGTTACTGCCAACACTGCTCTTGGTGGTGTAACTGTTGCTGAACAGTACTGTCATACGGTTGAAACGTCATCCGTGGATGATGACGTGACCCGACGGCGGGAGGAGAGCTGTCATTCTCAAAAAAGCGCTGAGTAAGGCATCGTGGACAGGAGGAGAAAAATTATCTTAAAATTCAATTTGTTACGGTAAAATTATAGTCAGTGCAGTTAAAACCTACTTATATATACACTTTGAGTTCCGTAATTATACACATAGGTAATCACTATTATCACAGTAAGGTACAGAGCTTAAAACTAAATTTCTAAAATATACCTAACCTAAATCTAAAATCACAGGTCAGCTAGTACGGACGAAATCCACGTTAAGTTTAAAGCAATTGTGGTTCGAGACCGAAAATTGTAGGTATCATTTAAAATGTACACGGTTGATTCTAATAAAATTAATTTCAGCTTAAAGCTGTCTCACACCAATCACCGAGTTTGTGAACGGCTAAAAAGAATCGGCCAAGAGCCTCCTTTGTTCTCGGAACAAAACTTTAAGAATTTTCGTCACCTTTTCAATGGAGTCGAACATGAATCCAATGGTTAACCCCACGGATGATAAAACCCCAGAGAAAAATAAATCTTCCAGCTGCGTTTGCTGCGATCGTCCGGAGACAAGTGACGATTGCGTTCAATGCGATCAATGCGATGGATGGTGGCATATGTCATGTGCGGAAGTGACTGCATCGGTTGCTGATCGGCCGTGGACCTGCGCCCACTGTTTGCCGCTGAGTGTTTGCTCCCGAACAACGGTATCCAGCACTAAGGCAGCACGTTTGTCGTTGAAAATGTAGCTGTTGGAAGAGCAACAAGCGATGGAGAAACGTCATCTCGTCGAGAAGTATGCAATCCTGGAAGCGGAGCAAAACGAAATGGATGAGATGGCTAGCAACCGAAGCAGGGTCAGCAGAAGGACGAGCCTAGAAAGGATAAAGCAGTGGAAGCAGCAATGCACTGATCAGGGTGAAGGCGCATATGGTCTTCCGCCGGTGGGTAAATCGGCAGACTTTACAGCAGCCTCTCTGAATCAAAACTCACGCATCCCGAAGGACTCGGAGCGAAGCAATTCGTACCAGCACGCCACAGCTAACATCAATATGCCTACTTCGGAAAAGCCGGCTACAGATACAACAGTGCAGCAAGGAAGACAACACCAGGGGTTCGGTTTCTACAAACCACCGTTGAATTCAACAGAAAAACCATTCAACCTTCAGAGTCTTTCTAAGCGGGAACAGCAGCAGTACACCGGCGCGTTCCCCAAATCAACTATGGTACAACAAGAGGTAGTCAACACAAGAGGTAATGTCGAACCCCAAGTGCCCCCCGTAGCACGTGAAGGTAAGCCACTTTGTGATCCAATTATTAATCCACCTGTACCATCAAAATTCGAACACTCCCTCCAACAAATTATCAAACAATTTGGAACGATGGCATCAACGGCCACGATTCCGTCGTTGGGAGTGAATGTGCTTCCAATCGAAACAAAACCCGTTCCGTTGTCCGGAACGAATGTTGGCTTACAGCCACCGGCAAATCCAATTATTCATGGATTCGTTCCCCCACCCGCGGGTACGCCGATTTCTGGCCCGTCGCTAATAAACCCGGTGCTATCTATCGGAACAGTTCCCCCTCCGCTGGGACTACCGATTATTGATCAATTTACTCCCTCCCCCTCGCAGTTATCCGCGCGTCAAGTGATGCCCCGCGATCTACCTACGTTTTCGGGCAACCCAGCTGACTGGCCAATATTCATTAGCACCTTCATGAATAGCTCGTTAGCGTGTGGATATAATAGCGCCGAAAATCTCGCGCGTCTTCAACGTTGTCTGAAAGGACCCGCGTATGAATCTGTCAAAAGTAGATTGTTGCTTCCTGAATCAGTGCCGCATGTAATTGATACCCTTCGTTTGTTGTATGGACGACCTGAATTGTTAATCAGTGCTCTACTACAGAAAGTGCGCAGTGCTCCGGCGCCGAAAGCGGAAAGATTGGAGACAGTCATCGACTTCGGTATAGCTGTGCGTAGTCTCTGTGATCACCTGGAAGCCGCTGGACAACAAGAGCACCTATCCAATCCCACGTTGCTGATGGAGTTAGTGGGGAAACTGCCTGCGCACACTAAGATGCAATGGGCGGATCATATACAGCAGCATGCGGTGGTCAACCTTAAAGTGTTCGGGGACTTCATGCTCAGGGTCGTCACTGCCGTTAGCAGAGTAACAATGTACGTTGGCGAGGACGGCGGGTATCAGCAGAAGCCTAGGCAGAAGGGAGCTGTGAATACCCACACGAGCGAAGCGGAGTCATTTCAGGAGACAGTGCGCGAGAAGGAACGGGTGTGTGCTTGCTGCAAGAAACCAGGGCACCGAGTATCAGCGTGCTCTGCGTTTAAAGCGTATACCGTAGATAACCGGTGGAAGTTTGCGCAAAATAACGGGCTGTGTCGGAGCTGCCTTAATGCGCATGGAAGGAGAAGCTGTAGAAACGCAACACGGTGTGTGATCGAAGGATGTCAGTATCGTCATCATCCGCTCCTGCATTCTGATCGAGTTAGTTCCATTAGTCGTCCTACCCAAGGATCGTCTACAGTACAGAATCACACGCATCGGCAAAGCAAGCAGGCTCTTCTATTCCGTATTATACCAGTCGCCATCTCAGGGCCGCGAGCTACCATCGAAACTTTCGCTTTTCTGGATGATGGCTCGGATCTATCGCTGATCGAGAACGACCTAGTAGAGCAACTGGGAATCGACGGTAGGACAACACCTTTGTGCCTGAAGTGGACAGGGAACGTCACCCGTGTCGAATCGGATTCGAAACAAGTTCGAATTACGATCAGAGGAGCTAGCAGCGCAAAACAATTCACTATTGATGATATCCGTACTGTAAAGGAGCTTACTTTGCCGGAACAGAGTTTAGATTACGGTGAACTGGCGCAACGTTATCGTTATCTCCAAGGTTTACCGATTGTCAGTTACGCAAATGCTGTTCCCCGTCTGTTGGTAGGCGTTAATAACGTGAACCTCACTGTCCCGCTGCAAGTGAAGGAAGGCAAGAAGAGCGATCCTGTTGCAGTGAAAACCAGACTAGGATGGTGCATCTTCGGCGGTACTGGTAAGGAGGGCACGCATTCACTGAATTACCATGCCTGTGAGTGCGCCAGCGACCAGGACTTACATATTGCAGTGAAGGAATATTTTTCAATGGAAGATGCAGGAATGAAGCCGTCGATAATACTGGAATCCGACGAGGACAAGCGGGCTAGGAGCATCATGGAGCAGTCGACGAGACGAGTAGGTGACCAGTTCGAAACAGGTCTACTGTGGCGGTACGACGACATCGAACTTCCGGATAGCTACAATATGGCAAGAGGTTTGAGTGTCTGGAGCGCAAGATGATGAGAGATCCAGAGCTGGCTGCAAATCTGAAGAACCAGATAGCGGAGTACCAGCAGAAAGGATATGCGCATTGTGCTACGAAGGCAGAATTAGAACGAGCAGACCCAAAACGCGCGTGGTACCTGCCGCTAGGAGCAGTGACAAATCCCCGGAAGCCAGGTAAAGTTCGACTGATATGGGACGCAGCAGCAAAGGTGGATGGAATATCTCTGAACTCTATGCTGCTTAAAGGACCGGATCAACTTACATCGCTTCCAGCAGTTCTGTCGCGGTTCCGGCAATATAAAGTAGGAGTGTCTGCAGATATACGAGAAATGTTCCACCAGCTGTTGATCCGCGAGCCGGACCGTCATTCTCAACGTTTCTTATTCCGGAATGACCCAACAAAACCGGTGGAAACCTACATTATGGATGTGGCAACATTTGGATCTACGTGTTCACCGGCGTCAGCACAGTATGTTAAAAATAAAAACGCGGAAGAATTCTCGGACCGTTTCCCACGAGCAGTAGAGGGAATTCTGAAAAGCCACCATGTGGATGATTATCTCGATAGCTTCGAGAATGACGAAAAAGCCGAGCGAGTGTCGCGGGAAATTGCAACTATACACCAGAGAGGGGGATTTCATCTTAGGGCCTGGGTATCGAACAGTGCTGGAGTTCTTCGTGGACTGAAGGAGGCGTCCGCGAACCCTAGCAAAAGCCTATGCTTGAACGCAGCGGACAGAGGCGATCGCGTGTTGGGCATGCTCTGGCAGACTTCAGAGGATGAGTTGCTGTTCTCGATGGAAATTAAAGAGGAGATACAACTGGTGATAGATAACGGTAAGCGGCCAACAAAACGTCAGATGTTAAAATGCCTAATGGGCGTATTCGATCCACTGGGATTGCTGAGTGTGTCTCTCGTTCATGGAAAGATTCTCCTTCAGGATGTATGGCGAGCAGGATTGCAGTGGGACGAACAGGTAACTGAAGAAATATTCGATCGTTGGGTCAGGTGGACCGGTCTGTTCCCTAAAATCAGAGGCCTGCGGATCCCACGGTGCTACTTCAAGGAAGCGAATGTGCAGGTGTATGATCATCTTCAATTGCACGTTTTCGTCGATGCAAGTGAAGTCGCTTTCTCCGCCGTAGCGTACTTCAGAGTGACCAACACGGAAGGCAAAGCAGAGTGCTCGATAGTCGCGGCCAAAACGAAGGTTGCACCGCTGAAGCCACTCTCGATTCCTCGCATGGAGCTACAAGCAGCAGTTCTGGGCAGCCGTTTAGTGTCGTTTGTTCAGGAGAATCACAGCGTGAAGATGAAGCAGCGTTTTCTGTGGAGTGATTCCGCCACAGTGTTGGCCTGGTTACGCGCCGATCATCGTCGGTACACGCAGTACGTAGCATGCCGAGTAGGGGAGATATTGACAACGACAGACCTCGCAGAATGGCACTGGGTCCCCAGTAAGCTAAATCCTGCAGATGCCGCAACAAAGTGGGGTAAGAATCCGTGCCCGGAAGCAACCGACGAGTGGTTTAAAGGTCCCGAATTTCTACGTCTTGCCGAAGAGAATTGGCCGAAGCAATCGAAACCTTCAAAGGTACCTGAAGAGGAACTGAGACCCTGTTTTCTGATCCAGGGATCAACTATTCCGGAGGTTGTGATAGATTTTTCTAGATTCTCTAAGTGGCGACGATTGCTAGGTGCAGTTGCATACGTACACCGTTTCGTGGACAATTGTAGGCGTAGATGTCGAGGAGAGACGCAGGAATTGCTGCATCTTACTCAAGAGGAACTGAAGAAGGCGAAGAACACGCTTGTGTGGATTGCGCAATGGCAGGAGTACCCAGATGAGATGATTGCAGTTTCGAGAGGACAAGCAGAATTACCTAAATCGAGCAGTTTGTATCAGTTGACACCAACAGTCGATGAGTGTGGCGTGCTACGCGTCGGTGGAAGAATTGGAGCTGCGCCGCATACATCATTTGATGCTAGGTTCCCGGTGATTCTGCCAAGAAAACATCCGGTGACGACGCTAATTGTAGATGATTTCCATCGTACCTTTCGTCAGTCATGGTAATTCTGAAACGGTAGTGAACGAGATTCGGCAGTTCTACAGCATCTTCCAACTAAGGAGAGTGGTGAAGCAAGCTGCGACCGTCTGTCAGTGGTGCAAAGTGAAGAAGGCGACTCCGAAGGTTCCGCGAATAGCGCCGCTGCCTTTGGCTCGCTTGTCCTCGTTTACTCGACCATTCACCTACACCGGTATTGATTTTTTCGGACCGTTGCTGGTGAAAGTAGGAAGGAGCTCGGTTAAACGCTGGATCTGTCTGTTCACCTGTCTAACCACCCGTGCTGTCCATGTGGAAGTTGCACACAGTCTTTCCACACCGTCCTGTATCAAATGCATCCGTCGCTTCATCTGTCGCCGAGGAGCGCCGGTGGAAATCTACTCCGACAACGGTACCAACTTCCAAGGTGCCGAAAGACTGCTGCGGAAAGAACTCGAGAACGTACATGGAGAATTAGCAGCAACGTTCACAAACGCATCTACCAAATGGGTCTTTATCCCACCAGCTGCACCTCATATGGGAGGAGCGTGGGAGAGAATGGTGCGATCCATAAAGTCAGCCATGGAAGCAGCCTACAACAACGACCGGAAACTGGACGACGAAGGGCTGGTGACGCTAGCTGTGGAAGCCGAGGGTATAGTGAACAGCCGGCCACTTACCTACCTACCCCTAGATGCTGCTGAAGTAGAAGCCCTGACTCCTAACCATTTCCTGTTGGGAAGTTCCACTGGTGTTCGTCAGCCTGCAGTACCGTTCAGTGATCCTGTCTCTGCCGTAAAGAATTCTTGGAACCAAATACAACGTCAGCTGGACGTCTTCTGGAAGCGCTGGATACGGGAATATCTTCCGATGCTGACTAAGCGAATGAAGTGGTTCGGAGAAGTGAAACCAGTGGCTGTCGGAGATTTGGTCCTCATAGCAGACGAGGTCCGAAGGAATGGCTGGACGCGCGGGAAAATCAAAGATGTCGTGATAGCGGAAGACGGACGAGTTCGACAAGCGATAGTTCAGACTGCGAGGGGGATATTGCGTAGACCGGTATCGAAGTTAGCCGTGTTGGAGGTTGAGTTGGATGGTAAAACTGGGACCAGTGGCCAGTGTTACGGGGGGGAGAATGTTACTGCCAACACTGCTCTTGGTGGTGTAACTGTTGCTGAACAGTACTGTCATACGGTTGAAACGTCATCCGTGGATGATGACGTGACCCGACGGCGGGAGGAGAGCTGTCATTCTCAAAAAAGCGCTGAGTAAGGCATCGTGGACAGGAGGAGAAAAATTATCTTAAAATTCAATTTGTTACGGTAAAATTATAGTCAGTGCAGTTAAAACCTACTTATATATACACTTTGAGTTCCGTAATTATACACATAGGTAATCACTATTATCACAGTAAGGTTCAGAGCTTAAAACTAAATTTCTAAAATATACCTAACCTAAATCTAAAATCACAGGTCAGCTAGTACGGACGAAATCCACGTTAAGTTTAAAGCAATTGTGGTTCGAGACCGAAAATTGTAGGTATCATTTAAAATGTACACGGTTGATTCTAATAAAATTAATTTCAGCTTAAAGCTGTCTCACACCAATCACCGAGTTTGTGAACGGCTAAAAAGAATCGGCCAAGAGCCTCCTTTGTTCTCGGAACAGCTCAGAATGTAATTTTTATGAAAAAATTCAACTTTTGCATTTTCTATTAATAAAATTCCGTTCATTTTAA
Organism: Topomyia yanbarensis; assembly: GCF_030247195.1. Taxonomy (NCBI): domain Eukaryota; kingdom Metazoa; phylum Arthropoda; class Insecta; order Diptera; family Culicidae; genus Topomyia; species Topomyia yanbarensis. The sequence goes on from NC_080671.1 coordinate 108,008,513, forward strand.
GGCAAACATTATACATTCAAAAACGTTTACTGCAGTAATAGGAAAACTTTTATTTTTGCAACCCTTCCGTTAATTTAAAAAAGTGGCATAAAAATAAGAAATGAAGTAGCATATTTTTTTCTTTAAATTTTCATATTTTCAATGTTTTTGACATATGAAAATTGAAATGGATGATTTTCGCATTTACGTAGTATAAACCACCTTTCATTCTTAAAGGAATTTCACAAAAAAAAATTAAAGTCGAAATACCAGTACTTCTATATAGTAGCGCATATATTCCAACACAGTGAAATAAAAACATATTATATTTCATCAATAAGAACGACGCCATATTTGACGAAAATAATTGCTCTACACATTACATCTAACCAGGAGACCGGACTCAACCGGTACAGAATTATTGAACATTAGAAAAACTGCAAGGAATGTATGATTTGTAGCATACAGCAGAAATGATTTTTTTAAAAAAAGAGGGTTTTACGGACAAAATATCCCAAAACTCTAACTTCCGCATTCTTCAAGAAACAGATGTATTCTCATTCAAAAACTAAGATTGCTCCCTTTAAAAATGTATGGCATATAATTTTCGAAAGGCTAGTTCGAAAGTTTTAGCATTTAATGTATTTTCCTCTAATATTTTCCCAAAGAGCCAATGAAAAAAACTTCAATTGAAGTGAACGGGAGTCAAACTATGTGGTATTTGGCAAAAAAGCTTCAAAAAAGCTACAAAATAGTCTTAACTGAACAATATTAGGACTTAATTTGGTAGAAAATTATAGTAAATTTGAATGGAAGTACGCGAAAAAAAGTTATGTAGCATACTTATTTGAGAAAGAGTCCATTAAAATTGACTGCAGAAAAATTCACATTGAATTTACACAGCAATCAAAGAAAATAGAAATACGATGATGATGAACGAATGATAGAATAATCATTCTAATTTGGACCCCTCCTTATTTTGGACGCTTTAATACATTTGTATCCTTTACTGCCAATTACTCCAAATTCGTTTGGTTTGATGAAGATAATTATATTCTTTGGGTTGTGTTTAAGTCCCAGCATAATTAGTTCATCTTTAATTCCTTTAAATTAGTCAAAATTCACAGGTGAAAGATTGATATCGAAAATAATTCCACGATTTCCAAGAGACATCAGGAGAAGTGATGCACTTTTAAATTGGATTTAAGAGTACAAATTTATTGTTTTTAAATGATCTAATAATTTTGTCTCTTTTTGGATCTCGCATTTTATGTATTTGAAATGGTTAGTTTATGAAGTTTTTCTTAGAAGTATAAAATAACTAGTCCAAAATATGTAGATAATAGCGTCAAAATATTTTGGACACAGCTAGATTTTCTTTTGTAATAGCAGTCTGTTTATCAATTTAGAATAATCAAAATTATCACCTTATCAATTTTTTTGCGGTGCGGTTGCAGTAAAACTGCGCGGTAAAAGCTCATTCCCGCACCGCATCTGCGGGAAAAAGTGTCTTACCGCACCGCAGATTTGTGTTGGGAAAATATCAAAATATCAATGTTCACAACAGAATCTTTTCATCGCCGATTTTCTAATAAAAAGTTCACTGATATAAAATATCGCTACGGAAAAAAATCGTCAGTGAGCTTCAAGAGTGCCGATGTTTGGGAACATTATTCGGTTCAAGCAAATATCGGAAGAAGAAAAGATCGCTTGCGAACTTTTATATCAACGAAAATATAGAAAAAAGTTCGCCTTATGAAAACATCTTGCACGATCTTCGAACAGGGGATTTCCGAGGGATTTTCAAAGATTCCAAAAACCTGTAGATTAACATGATATAAAAAACTACGTTCTATAATATTACGGCGACAGCTCAATAGGAGAAACATACATAAATTGGTTAATAAACAATCTTAACATTTTTTATCATTTTTGTGATTAAATGCTTTCGTTTAATATATTGAAATCGCCCATAGAACTTCATCGATTTTTTAGCAGAATTTTCACTCAAATATTCTAGTTCTTTGCACACATACCAAAGATACGTTGAATTATTTCCAAAATTTGCAATTAAAATTCTAGGGCAGTTCATAAGACACGTAGAACAACTTTCAACATTCTGCTTTTATTGCACTATATTATTAGTCTAACTAATGCTATCGTTGTAATGCAGTACAAGTGTAGATTTTCAAAAAAATTATATTAGAATTAGAACGAAATATTTTTTTGTATCGCTACGTCGCTCGAGAATAGCCAAAAAAGCGTAAAATATTTGGCTTTTACTGACCCAAGCATGACTAAAATGCGACTCACACCTTAAGTGCGGAACTATTAAACTATTATGTATTTACTTTGTTAGCATTACTAGAGCATTCGAAATTGATAAATTTTGAGAAGAAAATGGAATATGTTGAGGATAATTAGTATTGTCTGATATAATTTTACTAAATATCCATAAAAACTTATTTCATCAGGAATCAAATCCTATATTTCTGTTTATCAGAAAATTTGAATCACCTAATTGGACTAAGAATAAAAATCACGGAAGTGTACTCGATAACGTGTATGCATGAATACTTACAGGTGAATTGATTAATATATGTATAGAATACGAAGTTTACGTTAAATTTTGGGATAAACGTAGATCGTATTCCTTTTTCGGATCAAAATGAAAACAAAAGCACATCCTCACGTCACGAAATCAACTGTAGGTTCAAGGTTTACACAAGAAGATTTTTATTCGGTGAGGTCATAAACATCCTCTGATACATAAACTTAATATTATAAGTTTTACAAATTATAAAATCACGGTAAACAGATAAACGTTCTTTGGAACAATTTAGTATGCACTGCAAAGACGGTGGATTTGCCATTTTGAACTTCTTTGCTATACTCGTACCCGAACATGTTAGGTTTTAATTTTAATTCTCTCTCTTATTATTCCATCGCATGGAAATTCGAGAGAAAACCAGCTAATTTATGTAAATGATGGCACAGAAGAAAAATGCCGTCAAAAGATTCCAGAACTAATTATTGAGGGATTACACCACTATAGAGCACGAAAAATAGGCATATTTCGGGAATTTATCTTGACGCAATAATGAGTTGAATCGAGATCTTGTTTAACTTTCCGGCAGTGCACGCTGCTCTGAAAATCTAGCGAACCCGTCTTAAAGCATCAGCGGCTGCTCGTTCAGTGGGCCATAAGTGCGACTTCCAGAGGGTTAATGAGATATATAACATTATTGCAAAAAAAAAATGATTTATTCGAGTAATTTCGTCACAAGTTGGCGGCTGTGCAGCACTTTCCCGTCGGGGAGTTTTTTTTTGGAAGCGGTCCACGGCCGGAACTCTATGTCCCGTAATTTTTGATCCAGAGCCAAAAACCAAAGCTTTTTAAACTTCTTAGAACGACAGCAAGCAGCATACGTAAGATTTTTTCTATGTCTTGATTTTTCGCGAAATGGCACATTTTTTAGTCGAAAAACGCTGAAAATGTGTTAAAAATCGACACAAAATTTGCTTATTAAAAAATTATGCAATGAAAAAATTAAATCCCTCGTACATCGCTGGAGAAAGTAATCTTGAACATGCTGTAAAAATTTTAGACTCATCAAAAATCATTTGTTCGAGTTTCATTTCCGGCCAGATCAAAAAAAAAATTATTTCGAGAAAAATACGGTTAACGTTTTCAGTATACTCGAGGTATACATAAGAGGCGTTGCGAAAAAAATTGAATATTTATTTATTGTTTTCGCGATTAATTTTTTGGAATATCATTTTCAGCATTCTAAAGCAGCAGTAAACAAAATTCAACCAATAAATAAAAATTAAATGTTTTAAAAAATCTACAGTGTTGTAACCCCTTGAAAGCACTGTACCGGTCAAATAGAAGCGCTTCTAAATTGGCACGTCATTTTTTTTAATAACGCGCTACAGAAAAAAAACAAGTAACAATGTGGATTCTCGTGAACGTTATTTTGTTTTATGTGGACTTTATCTCGGAAAAGTTGGACATCGGATAAGCCTCTTCTCGCGTGAGTGAGAGAGAATTACAATGCCTGCGTATGATAATAATCGAAAACGTGTGTAATACCAGGACATTACTTGTAATGGATCACTTTACTTTTTGGCGTCGCCAAATTCACAATCAAAATAAGTTAAACTACCATTGAGTTATTCAGTCGAACAAAAAATAGGCCGTTCCTAATGTGGATGTACAAATTCTGTCTTACATCTGTTATACGATTAATCTGATACTACAGATCATTATAAAACTTTGTTTATACCAGCCGATACATTGATACGTAAAACGTTTTCCTTGTTTGCCCCTAGGCTCGAATACTTCAGGTTTCCCACGGTAGTGTAACAACACTCTATAAACTCGCAAGCTTTACCAAGCAACTATGAAATCTTCAGTAGAAAATATATAAGCTTGAAATAAGCCACCGCCATCCACACAACACAACGCAATAACCTGTGCAAATTAAATCACTCACCCGCAATGCCGCTTGTAAGACGAAAACAAACCAAAGATCACACGCCAGTGAATACACGCTAGTGAAACCACGCCAGTGAATACACCACAGCGACTCTGGGGCGCGCGCGGTGGCGAATTTATCTGAGCGCGCCACAGAGAATTTCAAGAGCTCTTCTCCACACTCTAGATCGTTCCAGTGTTGGGTGTATGAAAATTTACCTCTGCCATCAACGTGCGCTTACACATATCAAATACGGTGGTGTATATGACCGAAAGAGAAGCGCTCTCGTTTTGCTTGCCAGAGTGTGGGGAGCAATTTCAATTTCTCTTTACTGCACAGAGGATAGGGACATCACTGGCTGTCGGAACCGACAAAAAGTTAAGTTACGGAAATCTTCCACCCTAAGCATTTTGCGACGATGAAACTCATTGAATGAGTTATTTTTTTTTTAATTTCTATTTAAAATGATCTGAACGTCAGGGAAAACATGGAAATTCATAAACCAAAAAAAACTACGAATAAAAGTTGGATTTAAATGTTTCGTGTTCCACTCGTCAGTAACTGACACCAACTTGCTGCCAGTTAGATCATATATCCAAACTAACACCAAAAATTCGGCGTTTGGCAACTACCAACACTGGCATAGCTCTTGCACTGAGGGTGGGTTCACTACATCATCATTTATTTGGGACCATCCATAAATGACGTAACATTATATGGGGGAGGGGGGAGTTTTGCATTTTGTGATAATGTGTGACGACAGGGGGTAGGGGATCACGTCATGCTACATAGCTTTTGCAAAGGGGAATAGGGGTTGATGTCACGACAATCTTACCCGTTTCTTCTAACTAACATCGTTTTTCATTTTTTTAATTTTTTTACGGGGACAAGTGGGGGGAGAGTTACCGTCAAGTTACGTAATTACCGGGGGGGGGGTTATTTGGAGGTTTGTGACGAAATGCTACAATGGGGGAGGGGGTGTTAAAAACCACTCAAAAATGCTACGTCATTTATGGATCGTCCCTTTTCCGTCGGCCTCTTTCCGCACTGAATGCCTATCATCGACGCCAGAGAAGCGACCATATAGACCGTAGATATCTGCCAATCAACACATGGACCGGGACTAATGACTTTACTTCCCTTCCGAAGGAAGATGTGACCAGAAAGATTTTAACTCTCAGCCTGGCCCTAGAACCATGCATTGGGGACTGGGGTGAGTAGCAATCACGTTCGCCACTGAACTTTCAGCGCCGTTCTGTTCAATTATTGAAAATGGAGCACCGCGCTGGGGGTTAACAGTAGATACAGAGCACTAAATTAGGATTGTTGCTGGTGGCACAGTTTGCTCCATCTGTTTCGCTCTCGAAGTGCGCTCAATAGTTTTCACAGTTATGTACCACGGTATACTGTTAAACTAATGGGCACTTTACGAGAGCGAAAGAGATGGAGAAAACGGTACTCCTTGTGACAATTCTAATCGAGTGCTTTGTATGTACTGGGTTAACAAATCAAAAATGAGGGCAAGACAGAGGACGACTGAATCTTCATCCCAAACTTCAATACCCAGCCCAAAATACAAAAAAAAACAGTCCAACCTACCGCCATTCACTTACACAACGACAGATTTCAGCAAATCTCAACGCCGCCATATTCATCTGCGGCAGTGTGCGGTTGCTTACCGACGCTAAGTGGTTGGTAATGAATACCGACCTCACTCAAAATACTTCGATATCCTCAAAAGGAATTCGGAATCGAAAGTGGTTCTACAGCTCTATGCCCGATAATCAGATCTACTCACACGTTGCTGGTTTAAAATACCACCGGTACTGAATTTCAACGACAAACAACTTGATAGTGAAAGCCTGACCGAGTGACCGACCCACTTTGCCGTTTATTCCAACTAGTGAACTTATTTTTAACGCAAAACAAAGAACATTTCGGTGGTTTAATGATTATGGAACGGCATTCCAATCGTTCTCAAGGCCACCGCAAACCAACCGCCAATCGTCATCATCGGATCGGGGTAAACGTTTTGTTCAAGAAATAACCGCATCAAAAGAGCGTCATCCTCATCTCAGGTCTTTGTGTTGGTCGGTCGGTCGGTCGGTTGGTCGGCCGACTTGGAGAGCAATTAAAAAAATATTAATTCAGCAGTGGGGAAACAAAAGATTCAGTGATGATAAAAAGTTATAGGATCTTCAGTGCACACAGATTATGCAACAGTAGCGTCTGGTTGGTACGCGAGCAATTAGACTGCCTGCAGGTACCGGATTCGGTAACTCATTGTACGTAGTATGGGTTCGAATCGGCATCTTCGCTCCGTTTTTTTCGGTCTTTGAAGTGACTCTAATTTTCGGTCGATTAACGTCGTTTTGAGGCGTACAACCGTTGTTTGATTACCCCCAGAATGGTTGGGTAATGTTGCATAAATGGTTGTCATTTTCATCATTTGGAAATGCGCCTGCTTCAGATTCCAAGTGCCGGAGTGGGTGCTCCGAGTACAGGCTTCAGTTTGGTTTCTGAAACTTTTTGAATCATTCATATAGCATCACGGAAACATTTTTGTATTCTGCGATTTGTAAAGAGACCCCACTCTCGCAAATCCGACCCTGGCAAGTCGCGCTTTTTTTTCGACCGTCTATCTCGGAGCAAGAGGAAACGACCAAAAACTATACTTTCTTTTTTATTTATTTTTCCTTTCGAACACATTCACTCTTCATCCCGAAGCGACCATTATAATCGTTGTCGTCATTATCATCCGGGGAGCGCAGAGCGATCGCACGGGCGGACGGCGGCATGATTGCAGCAGCCTGAATCGTCGAGCGGCTGAAGGCCGTGGCCACACCACGCCGATGAGAGCCGGGCTGTCATCAATCGGGATGCAACTTTTGATTATATTTTTTTTTCTGTTCTGCATAATAATGTCTCGCAGAAGGGTTCGGCTTTGCTCCCGGGGAAGAATTTTATGCTAAATCCGATGAAAACCAGTTTCAGCCGAAAGTGATGACAGGACGTTGTTTCAGGTTAAATTCGAGCGGGAAAATAAAGTTTTGAATCAGGGCGTTTTGATTACGGCTATTTAGGGAATGATGCAACGGGCGTACCAAGCTCAAGATCATGCGGGTACAGGTTGTCAGGAGCATTGTTGCTAAATTGTGCATATGTTCCGGGAGTCTAGCTTCATGTTGGTAACAAATCTATGCATTAATCTGTATCATCTATTCTGCACAAAAATGCATAATACAGTGGGGACCCGATTTTATCAGCACCCGATTTCGTCAGGCCCCGATTTTATCAGCTTCATATGTAAATTGATAGTTGGTAGTTTGATGTGCTCTAGCAGACTAAGCAAGTTGAATTCGAGTAAATCCTTTCTTGGACATATATTTCTTATCTTAGAGATCCGAAAAATGCAAAAAATAAAAATATTTTTTTTTATTTTACGCTGTCAGACCCCCTTAAGGGAACTTAAAGTAAATAATCAGAAAAGGTTGCGAGGCTATATCTAAGGAACAAAGAAGAATATTTTAAGAGCTTCGCTTTATTAAAAGCCAGAAAAATGTATGTCCCGATTTTAACAATGTCCCTATTTTATCAGCTTAAAATTCGCCAAGGGGCTGATAAAAACGGGTCTTTGCTGTAGTCCTGTGTACACTTCTTGATTCATTCTAAAGATTATTTGACGAATCATATTCAATTCACAATATTCAATTTAAATTACCAGCTTTGATTCAAAACTATTATGGACAAGGTTGTCTCTGTACCCGAGCAGAAGAAAATAACTGCGGAATACTAAATTTAGGTATCAATACCAACGACTGTTTACCACAATATGGTATTAATGAGCTCTACATAAGAGGTAAAATACCAAAAAAAAATAACACAGACATGTTCTACGAATAACTATTTGATAATGAAACGAGTTATTATAATACTTGATGAATAATGAAACATTTTTCAATCTTCCAATAAGAAAATTCACTCTACGGAGGAATTCAATAAGGTATTGGTTTGGTATTTGTAAAAATAACTGGAATACATAAATAATACTAAAATAAACTATTATACCTCATTGAGGTATTAAGCAGGTATTGAAAAATGTTTCTTCAATACCTGCTTAATACCTCAATGAGGTATAATAATCAATTAATACTAAGTTTTGGTATGAACACCAAAAATTAGTATGCTCGGGTTATTGCCCAGTTATTTTCTCCTGGTCGGGTATAAGGCCTTATCAGTATCGTTTTGTCACATGAACACTAGACTGCCAAGAATAAAAACGAATTTTAGAAAACTCAATCGGCCAACCTTTGTGTCGATTCTTAGTCCCATCTACATGGAGTGTCTGTTCCAAATTGGCGCCAAATCAGACAAATCTAGCTAACGGACGTGTTCGAAATTTGTATGCGATTTTTCGACGATCTACATGGAGAAACTCCTCAAATCAACATTTTCACCGCTAGGTGACACTGTGTCCATCAGTCTACCACTGCAGGTGATAACTTTGTCGAAGACTTCAAATCAATCCAACTTCATTGGGAGAAGTTATAAAACTTTTAATGAAAAGATGTCTGAGTTAGTTTTGCGTAGGGCCTAACAGCACCAGTAGTCGAATGTTATTTATTTTTTTTGCGAAATAATGGTTGGATTTGATTGAATAGCATGTTTGGAAGAATTTTGATACATATGAATCCTCTTATGACTACAAATTTTTAGTTCCCCATTTCGCCGCATAAAGGGGGCTCACATTAATTTTTAAATAACGAGTGATATCATATAGACATGATCACAACAATTACTGAAAAATACCTATTCTATAAATTTGTAAAAAAAACCTGTTTTTATCCACATAGTGGTGCAATTGTGCCTTTCTCATTTATCCAATATATTCAATATAACATTGTGGAAATGTCTATAACATTCTTATTACACTAAAGCATACATAAGTTCTCGACTGTCACGAACCTGATAACAAATATGTCGACACTGACACGCTTGAAACAAACAAAAAAAATTAATTAGCTTAATCAGCGTGAGTTCAATGTTGTCATATTTTGAAATGCGTGACGGAGGGAAGAGATGGTTTACAATTAGTGGGAGGGGGACGATGCGTCGGGAACTACCTAACTTATTTTGGTATCCGGGTGGATGAATAGAATGCAAATGTGAGGTTAGTTTGAGAGGGAGGGGGTGAGAGAGTGCGTGAGGGGGGAGGGTTGAGAGGGGGTGGAGCAAATGGGGGTCCAACACCGAATTGCATATTATACCTTCCATTTGAGACTAGATTAGTGAAAATTGGCTTCCTACAAGAATTAGATAATTGTCTCTTCACTTGTCGGGTCGTTGGCCAGAATGTCTCGGATTGAAGAGAGTAGTTGGTAAAGAGTTCAGAGGTTTCGAAGCTCTGGACAATCGACCAGAAGATGTTCCTGGTTTGGCATACCTGGCAGTTCGAGTAATCGTATGTTCGTGAGCTATTTTGGTGTGCCCAACTCTTAGGCAAGAGAGGGCTCTCTGTTCGACCCTGTTACTCCGGTCGGTACATCGTTCCGGTCCTCTCTCGATTTTTTGGTGGCTCCTCCAGTGACTAATAAAGTTTGCCATGGTTTCCGATTTGAAGTGAGATATGGGGCCAATTTGGTCGGCAATCTTCGAACCTGTCTCCTACGAGCTGCCAATGGGTAGGCTTCATCATTCCCGCTGATCCCGCAGTGACCGGGTACTCAGCATATCGTTGTCAACGGATCGCAGGTGTCCTCTATAGCCTATATGTAAGGGTGGCTTGATGTTCTCGTTTCCAGGGCGGTTATGACCGACATAGAGTCCGTCAGAATGATAGTCGGTATTTTGTCTGGTCTCCTTGCGATCGCGAGACTGATGGCAACAGCTTCTGCCGAGAAAACGGAGCAGCTTGTGCGGAGGCGATAGGCTATACCAGCTCCGATTCCGCAAAGCCCCACTCCGACTCTTTCGTGCAGCTTGGCAGCGTCAGTGTAGATCTGGACGTAGTTCGGGAATCGTTGGTTCAGCAGCTCTAGGAATTTGGGCTGAGATATTTCGGGGAGAAAGCCTTATCACAGCGACTTCGATAGGTTGGTGTTGGTGTTCGGACTTCTCGTATACAACAGTCGGTCCCGGCTGCTGTGGAAGCGAGATATTTCTGAGAGGTCTATGCCTGTGTATTCTCGGAATATATTTTGACCCTTTTTAAGAAGGACACATGTGCTACCAGAAGTCATTTCGAGGAATCCTAGAGCGTGCTTCGGTGGGAGTGCTCGGCAATATCTTAGAGATAAACCGAGTCGTTCCGAGTCGTTCCGTTGTACAAGGGAGCAAGGATCCTCGTAAGCCCGTTCAAGTTGTGACTGGTTATTTCAATATCGTAGAAGATTTTACTATTTATGAGCGCACTGCTTACGTTCTGAGCGTTTCCCATGTTCCATGTTGGAAGCTGGGAATTGATGGTCGAATGAGGCGTTTCCTGCTTTCACAGTCTCGTTTGGCAGTCCGGAAGTGCGATACGAAAGTGAGACGGCGGTCCTGCGTGATACCGAGGATTGGTGTATTTCTGAGTTTGAACGGTCTGTTAGTGGCTAAGTGATGGAAATTACTTCAGCCCATTTTCCTACGGTGTTTACTGTGCATCCGCACTAAAGCGGTTGATCCTCCAACTAAAACGATTATGATGTTGTTGGCGTAGACGAAAATATAAACTCCGCCCGGCAGAGATGCAAATAGGGAGTTCATGCTGACGGACGAGGAATAACGTAACGGCGAGGACGAATCCCTGTGGGATACCGTTTTCTTCCACAAACGTTTTGGACTGTACACTACCGACTCCCACTCGAAAGACACGATTATTGAGGTAGTACCCCGATCAGAAGGGCATAACTGATTTATATCACCTGAAGTTATTTATTTCAAAAATATTTTGAAACAGAACTTGTTATAAATCCGGCTGGTTAGTTGTTAAAATAACAAAAAATAAAACAAAAAACTGGCTAATGATAACAAAATTGTAACAAAATTTGATATGATTTTATCAAAGTTAAAACTAAATGAGATATAATTTTTTTCCAAAAGTAGAAACGTCCTCTGTAAAAGAACTGTACTAGATATAACCATCTAATGACAGCGACCTAGCAACAAACCATAATTTCTTAAATTGATCGTTTCATAATAGATTATGTTATAATATTGATAGTATAGAAAATTGTCCGCAATCCATTTTGCATTCCGTTATCCGAATATAACTCCAGTTGTTATAAATATCAACCATAGTTATAATAGTATTATTGTTTTGTTATGCTCTTCTGATCGGGACTTGATGAAGTTCCCAAGGTTTATGGTGATTCTCTAGCTAGCTAGTTGCCGGAGAACACCCTCACGGTAGAATATGTTATAGGCCTTGGCGATGTCCAATATTGTCGGTCGGCATGCAGATCGTCTGCTAGGACCTGCCGGAGGATTTCTCCAAACCCCTGCGAAAAGCGAATTGGCGCTGGTCAGGGTGGGAGCTTTCTTCGATGCAGGTCATAAGCTGTTTGTTGACCATCCGCTCCATAGTTTTCCCAACGTAGAAGAGCAGATTAATCGACCGGAAATCTTTCGCCGATAGGGGGAGTGTCACCCTTGTTTGGTATGGGGTTTCCAAGGGCCGTTTCCAAGAGAATGGGATGAATTGGCCGTTCCAGATGCGGTTCAAACATTCTAACACCAATCTTCTAGCCTCTGGTGGTCCCGCGTAGTTACCGTGGGCGGTAGCGAGTGTCACCGTTAGTTCTATTCAGGAGAACGCTCTGTTAAAGTCGTGTCCGAAGTCCGCTGCGCGCTCTTCCAAGTCTTCTGTATCGTGCTGAAAAGGTTGGAGGGAGGGTTGCGTTTGAGTATAACGAGCTGAAGTATTTGCCGAGTTCAGCACATTCTTGGGGTTCGACTGTTGTGGTTCCATCAAGAAGCCGACTTGCCTTCATTTCCCGCTGAGGGCCAGGGGAACTAATCCACGTGTGTGGGGAATACGCATGGTGTTGTCTGGGTGGAATGAAGACTGTTAAATCATGTATGAGTGTTGAGAACCGTCGCGCGAAGGATCGAAAACCAGCTTACACATTTCGGCAGGTTGAATCTTGTTCATTGTAATAATTTTCCTCATTGTTTTGAGTACTTTCATATACTTTTGAGCTGTACATGCCGATCATTATGAATTGTCACAAAACCAGGACTCCCTTCTTTATTTCTTGCATCTTCTGCATTTTCTGGGTTTAGCACATTACTGTTTTATATTAGTAAATTTGTTTCTTCTTGTTCTTTGTTAGTCTGCAATCTTGTTCTAATGTATATATAGTTACCTTGATCCGAACAAACCCAGCCTAAAGGTCGTGGCATCTGGCGACAAAACCCAGGAATTAATCCAATGAATTCCTGTTCCCATGTCGTTAGAAGCGGCAGCATCTTTTAGACTTTCTTATTTTTTTGTACTAAATTAGAAAATTAGTAAATAAATTCTGATCATTCTGCCTATCTATTTGTGGTACATCCGCTTAATTTTCTTTCTAGTTGTTAGGTTAATAAGAAAGTACGCGCTCCGCTAATACGTCCGTCATACAAAGTAAGTTTTCCAGTACATACAGTTAATGCTTATTTTGTGCCGCTCAAAATTATTTCATATTCTCGTCGCGATAACAATCGATATTTTTTTTACTTGTAGCCCAAGTTTGTTTTCCACTCTTAATTTTTTTCCGAAAATTTCTTTTGTCAATTTCGCCTTCTATAAAACAATAATTGAAATAAGTATTTTTTTTACATTTAAACGACATTCAATTAGTTAGAGATTACTGGGTAGGGAAAGTTGTGAAAATTAGAGCCATAGTGCTCAAGTGAGAGCAAGGTTGTCACGGTAAAGATGGACACGTCTACCTTTATAAGGACACATGCTAGTGAACTCGGCTGATTGGTAGTTATGCTGCCTAAGCTCGACCCTCATTAGCAGATAACAAAGATTAAGCCCGTACGATATTAAGCCTGTTCTAATGACCCTGCCACTTCTAGTTTTCCGATCTGTTTACTTCACATCCTTGCTTTCACTTGAGTACTATGGCTCTAATTTTCATAACTTTTCCTACCCAGTAATCTGTAGCTAATTGAATGTCGTTAAAATGTAAAAAATAAAATGTGACTAACATAGTCGAAATAAAAAAAAAGAAAAAATGAAAAAAAGTATATTAATCACTCTTCGCCGTAAACATATTCCTACAACGTATTTTAAGCATCCAATGATTCTCCTTGTGGCCGGACGCTCTGAAATTCCAAAAAATCATGTAAAGAGCGCGAACTTCAGCACAATTTCGAACCCCTATCCTTACTCCCAATCTCCCTCTCCCGTGATACTTGTAGTGTGTGCAGGTCCGTAGCATGTGGTTGGCCGCGTTGGCCCCCGCCAAAGGCACCAACCTTAGGGGATGCTGAAATCTTATTCTGGTTTATAGAATTAATCAGGATAAACCATAAAATAAATTCGGATAAGTGTGCCATTTCCTGATACGCACTAATGAATTGATCTAAAATGTAAAGGTGATAGAAAATAAATAACATATCTTACATATCTATGCACTGCAAATTAAAAAAATAACGAACTTTGGCCTTGTTTACATAGTTTCATACATAGAAACCTAAATGGGACAGAAAGTTGCCGGTGCATTAATTAGGCCCAATCAGTCCAGCTGAATCACTGTTTGAAATGTTCAGCCACTTGTTATTTCGGATGTTCCTGGAAGCGCTAGAATCTTTTCATTTGATTTTTAATTTCTAAGATAAGACGTTGATTACTTCGGTTTTGTGTCGGCGCTTCCCCAAACTGTTATATTTGGTGGCCCCTCAAGAGAAAATGTTCAGCCTTCAGCCAAGGAATCCCATCTGCTTTTAGGTTTCCGGAGCAGTAACAGATCTCCCGACAAGGGGATCGTCAGAGTCGCACTCTTTCTGTCATGTGAATTATTCCCACAATAAAAGCCCACTTCTCAGCATTCCCAATGCAAGAGTCATGCTAATAAATCTCTGCACATTTCCACATCGTGTCTTCTTACTACAAAGGTTCATTTGCGCAGTAGAAATATACGCCGTTCAAAATCTTAGCTAACTGATGCAAGGAATCCATGAAACAGCCACCATGATCAAATCATGACAAACTGGACTCGATGACCACACCGTCTATCTCAACTTTATTGACGGGCATGTATACGCGATAGTCCTTCATTGAATACTTGTCGCCAGTGACGCCATTTGCTTACTTTAGACAGGATATCGCCAAGATTGTCCGTCTGATGCCTTCAAAACTTGATTTCACGATTCTAGAGTTCAAGATTTGCGATTGGATTTACATAAAAAATGAGCGACAGTCAAACACGAACGAGCTTCCACCGAATCTTTAGGAAATCTATTTTTTCAGTATTTCCAATCATCGGAAATGAATATTATGGTTGGCGAAGAAACAAATATTCAAACAGAATCTTCGATTTTTTGTACGACAGAGGCGGGTTGAATTTCCCAAGAAATAGTCTGTTTCGTAAACTGATCACCATGTACCGTCTTCTGAGAAAATGCACCGCTTATGGTGATATTACTGATAAATCAACAGTAAAATTCTGTTAACTATTTGCTCGAAATAGGTTGGGGACTTGCAGTTTACCACGTCGCTGTCGAAATTTTTTATAAAAACTATCTCTTGAATTTTTCCGTCTTGCTCATCCAGTTTGTGTCAGTGGAATTTTAAGCAAAACTTGTGTTGTTTTCACTTATTTATGTAAAATGGTTCATCCTTTAAACCTGAAATCTGCCTTCAAGGACATTTAATATACATCAATTGCCTGTTTATCCCCGCCAAAAACGCCAACCTTAGAAGAGTACTGAAATCTTGATCTGCTTTATGACCCTAGTGATGATAAGTGTGCCATTGCCAGGTCAATATTACATTATTATTCGAAAGTTGAACTGAAAAAGAAAGCTATTTTGAGTACCAAAGGGACGCAGAACAGAAAATCCGCCAAGGTTGCTAGAAGACCACGCTACGACTCTGAGTGTGCGCGCTAGTATATTCTAGCAAAAGCAAGTGTCGGACTAACATTCTTTACCTTTCCTGCTTTCCTGAAAACTTTTCACAAACTTTGCGATTTCTTCTACTAAATTAACTACCTTGCAAAAATTTTGCATAATGCTTCTGATTCAAACGATATCAATATTTTTTCGTTAATATATTAAGGGTCTAGCGAGTTTTTACAACGATGTGCTGTCTAGTTTATAAGGTTAACGAAGACCAAAATAAAGCTGTAATCATTTTAAATGAAAACGATCTAAAATCGGTTGCTGCACGTTTGGTTCATATCCGACTTGTTTTTGCATCATTCTTTCCACCGATCATACTCCATCCAATCCACAGGTAACAATAATTTCAAACCAGCACCCGCCAATAGTCCTTGAAATTCAAAACTCTCCACTATCAGCCGCGGCACCCCGAGTTATTAATTCACATGGTTATTAAATATTACAATTGCTGGTACCCACCGAGGCCACATTAGCAGACAGACAAACAGCCTGTTTCAGTTCCTACTATCTTGACAGGGCCAGCCACGACCGACGATAGCGCCATCATACATTTGTCGAACGCTTCGCGTCACTTCTACTCTTTTTTTCCTCCGTGCAAGTGAAACCATCACACGTACAGTTAATCTACTCTGCGTCTACCTGACAAGACCAGCTGTGTTGTGCAAGAGGCTGCTTGGATCGATGGACCGCCCGGTGATGTTTCGATGAATTTCAGCGGAAGGATGGGGGGCGACTACGTCAATAGCGGTTGTTCACGAAAAAATTGTACATTCTTCAACTGCGCCATTCGTTATATCTGTTACGAGGAAATATATCTCACTGATGAATTCGAAATAAATTCATATAACCAGTTACTAACCGAAACAGGTGTAGATTAACCAGTAGCCCGTTAGCGTTGGAAAATCATATTATAATCGGTTTTCATTTTTTTCCCGTGACCATTTCGCAATAGCGAAATTTTGAAAAGTGCGTAACGCGTGTGCCGTGCCGAGCGATTGCATCGAATAAAAAAGACAAACACAATAAATGAAAATGAAATAAAAATAAACCACCAGCAGATCCAGCGGAAACGGAGAGCCACCACGCCATGGACTTGGACAATTTTTGGCCGATGGCGCGCTTGGTACGGTCCGCCAAATTGAGCAACGTAGGTCGCGTAGCGATGGTGTTTCAGTTCTTTTTTTTCGGTTCGAAATAAAAGTGCTACGAAAATCGGGTCAATGATGAACGAGCGTGCGCCGCGCGCGCACACAAACCGCCGCAAAGTGGGTCACATACCC
The DNA here is from genome assembly GCF_030247195.1 of Topomyia yanbarensis. Taxonomy (NCBI): domain Eukaryota; kingdom Metazoa; phylum Arthropoda; class Insecta; order Diptera; family Culicidae; genus Topomyia; species Topomyia yanbarensis. Next base: position 108,025,350 of record NC_080671.1, read on the forward strand.
AGTACAGGCAATTTGCACTTTGTCGATTGTTTGCTTGTTGTTTTTGTTGTTGTTGTGGTTTGGTGGTGGGTAATGATGGTACTGCGCGGCCGGTGAAGGTTTGCGTGTTTTTTTCCGCGTATTTCACGATCACGGCAAAAATCTGGCCGAGTATTTGGGTCCTGCTGATCTCAGCGCGTATGGTGAGAAAAGATGTGTTTGCAGATTTCATACCTGTCTGCGTGAGAGAGTGTGAATTGATTATTCCAGTATGAGAAAGTTTTGATCCGTACACGGACCGAACATATGGTTGTGTAGCGTTACTTCTTTGAACGAGAAGCTGCCAAGGTCATACCAGAAAGTATATAATCAATTGGGCAGTCGGTATGGTATGTGCCAAAAATACAGATACTGAAGAAGATTACCAATCGTAATCGAAATATGTATCGGTGTCACACATTTAGCCCGAGTGGGTTAAAAAAGATAAGCCAGCATAGATTAAGTGATCTCTTACTGAAGAATTGACGCTTTTTCGCAATACACAGACCTGCATTAATACAATCGTGATACAACGAGGATTTCAGAAGTATGTATTGTGTGTGCGAGACAGATATCACATTTTAGATTTGTTCAAAAGTTAGTGGGTACTCCGGTATTTTCTAGTGGGTGATACTACCTAAGGTAGCTACGTAATCCCTTTGCCTATTTTATTTGTATAAAAAGAGAGCACAAAAATTAAAAAAAATGCTCTTAATTTTTTACTTTTTGACGACATTCAATTAGCTAAAGATTACTGGCGGTGGTCAGCTATTTTCGCCCGCGTCCATTATCACCTATTTTGTAAGGTGATTCATCAACAGTGCTATCTTTGAAAATGAACTACCTTGGTTATTCAACTAATTTTTCCGATCTTATTTTATCTTATTTTTTAAATAATTATATTATTATTATTCATTATATTCAGAATTGCACATAGTGTGTCGTATGTAATTTTAAATGTTCTTTGATTTGATCGCATTGCAAGGGAACACGTATCCGCCGGTTGATGCCAATCTAGCTGACATCTCTTTGGACTGAGCAAACTAATTTATTTGTTTGTTTAGTGTTTATTTGACATAATAGGGAACTAATCCACTGGGCATTTAATGTGCGTGAGGAATACGCATGGTATTGTTCGAGTGAAAAAAATGGGAATTGATAGTTTCTCGAGAAGAATCAGAAGCCAGCTACAAATTCGCAGCAGTCATACCAGCACGAAGAACATACGTTTTATTGTCATATTCATTGGCTCACTTTTGGGCCAATAAATCAATTAAATTAAAACAATAATTTATGGTCCATTTTATATTGTCGACAACATTCCGAGAGCCGGCTGTCCGGAGTTCAAGTTGTTTTCGATGAAACAAACTCTCGATAAACGTTATCCAGAGGTCAAACACCTTCGCATCGCGAACATTTACATATCCTAGTCAATAAACTATTCAAACTGCTTATGCACGAAAATAAATTCTCAGTCGCATCGCTTGCTTGAGGCGAATCCTGACTAACAACCCACCCACTACACAATCCGTGGTACTTATGGGAGTGTCACTGAGTCGGGGCCTTCCGTTAAATAAGTACCACATCAACACTTCCTTTCTTATATCCCAAGCTACGGTAAAGATGGTCGTGGCCAGCAATGGTGGTTCTTATGCGAAATTCTCGCTTGGACTGGATCAATTGTTATTCCCAAAAAATGCTCCTCAAGTAGTCTGGCTGGAAATGAGAGTCATCAGTCTGCAATCTACGAAGTATACCGTGCTTACGCAACTCAACGCAACATTCAATTAGCTAAAGATTACTGGGTAGGGAAAGTTATGAAAATTTAGAGCCATATTACTCAAGTGAGTGCAAGGATGTGAAATATACAGATCGGAGAACTAGAAGTGGTTGGGTCATTAGAAATAGTCTTAAAATCTTACAGGCTAATCTTTTGTCTTCTGTTGGCAGAAGTCGAGCTTAGGCAGCATAACTACGAATCACTCAACTCTACCAACATGGTAAAGACAGATTTGTTCCTCTTTACCGTGAGAACCGACTTTCCCTACCCAGCAATCTCTAGCTAATTGAAAGTCGTTAAAAAGCAAAAAAGAAAAAGTTTCTACATATTAGCCGAAATAAAGAAGTAAAAAAGAAATTACTCTTAATATTATCGTAAGGCGAATTTTGTAAGATAACAATAATTGAATATTGGCCAGATTTTGATATAAATATTTTATCGAAACAAAAAAATTGGCTAGAAAAAAAGTGAAGCTATATATAATATAACATTAGACCCACTTGTAAAATTGGCACGTGCCTAATAGAGTGCCCAGAAAAATGATGAATTTTTGAAAACTCAATAGGCCCACCCCTGAGTCGATTTCTAGTCCCACCAGGAGTATTTGTTCCAAATTTGAAGCAAATCGGACAAGTCTACCGGACCAACGTGCCTGTAGTTTGTATGGGATTTTTCGACAATTTACATGGAGAAAACACACTAACTCACATTTTCGCCGCTAGAGGGCACTGTATGCATCGTATTATCACTATAAGTGAAAATAAGAAAGATAATTTAATTGTCTACAACTTTGTCGACAACTGCTAGTGAATCCGGCTTTGTTAAAAGAAGTTATTAAATTTTTAACGAAGTGATGTCTGAGTCAGTTTTGCATGGGGCCTAGCAGTGCATGGTTGTGTATCAGTACTCGATTCCCACCAACTATACATTTTTGTGAGATAATGGTTAGATTTGGCTTAATAGTATGTTCACAAGAATTGTAGTACATAATAGGAGTTATGTTTTGGTTAGAAAATTTTAGTTCCACCTGTGACCGCGAAGAGGGCGTCAACACTAACTTTTCATAGAAGTGAGATAGAATATCGAGATGCTCGGAAGAGTTATTTAGAAATGCTTGATCTACAACTTTGTGGAAGACACCTAATCTCTTTCTCTTTCCGTTGAAAAGCTAGTGTTGGCGCCATCTATGCGGTAAAATTTGGAACTAATATTTTCTAACCAAAACGTAACTCGTATCACTTACTATAAATTTTCTGAACATACTATTGACCTAAACCTAACGATTATTCCACATAAATGTTTAGTTCGTGCGAATCAAGTACTGATTCACAACCATGCACCGCAAGCCCCCATGCAAAACAGATTTTGATATAAATATTTTATCGAAACAAAAAAAAATCAATGAAACATTGGCTAGAAAAAAGGTGAAGTCATATATAATATAGCATTAGACCCACTTGTAAAATTGGCACGTGCCTAGTCATGTGGGTGAATAATGTCTTGGACGTAAGCTGTGACTGTACTTAGGGCTGACAATTGATATCTAATAGTGAACCATAGATGATCGATACTATTATCAATACTTGAGATTATTGATAGTGCAATGCAAAGAAAAAAATCGATTTAGCAATCGACCACTCAACTAAACACCAAGTTCAAATTATTAGGTTACGAGCAGCAAATCGGTCCGTTCTCTGTCCAGTAACACAATTTTGTTACCGAATTCCCCGCAAAACAATAAATATTGAGATTTGATCAATAAAACTATCGCGCATCCAATAAATATTCAGAGTTATGGAATGACCTACATGATACAGTTGACGTGGATGCAAATATTTCCCCGACACGAAAACGGGTCTCCGCGCGCAATGGCAAGTCGCGCGTACGGGATGGATCGTAGTATTAAATGTTTATTATTTTTATTGTTTACATCATGTAAATGTAATAAAAGAACCACGGCTCCGTGAAGCTAACGCCTTGGTCCGTGCCAAATAAACGAATTAAAAAAAAATATTCAGCCTTATTCTGCACTACGACGGATCGATTTTTCAAACACAGTAGTCCAGAATGTAGATTTAGCAGGAATTTTGAAATTTTACTAAAACTAAACTTAGCCTCATTAAGTCTTCGGAGAAGTTTTCGTAGTTTGTGAGCCCCTTCTTTTTGTTAAAACAACAGTCAGAGTGGTTCTAATTTTACCAAGATCAAACAATTGACTTTTTAATCATTCCAGCTAGAGCCAAATGACCTTCAGCGAAGTTGTTGAACGACAAATTTTGGAAAAGTTTGCTGAAGACATGTAAGCTCTAGCTGGTATACTTTTCATTTCACAACAAATTTAAAATCGAAGGTTAGGGTTTTTCTTAGAAAAACTGTTTTATTCAAACTTTTGCGGTGTTGATTTAAAACAGAAGTAGTCTTCAGGCAACTTTAAGATTGTTTTAAGGCGAATAATTTGTTTCATGGCACCACATTCGTTGAAAAGCTATGAGCACATTTTCGCCTAAAATGTTTTTTTTTGAATAACAAAATAATTCATTTGGGCAAACAAAAGATAATTCTTTTTCATCTATAAATAAGGTCATGAGTAGAGTTATAACTGAGAAAAAATGGCGAATTCAATATTTTTTTAAATTTCCTAAAATTGAGTTAAAATAATCTATTTTTAATATATTAAGTGCTTATATCTTTTGAACGATAGAAGCTAGAGTTTTGATGTGTTAGAAGAAAATGTTCGTCTTCAAAAACTTCGAAAAACATTAGAAAAAAAACGAAAGCTGAAAAAGTTATATTAAAAAATTGGTTTTTCATCACATGACTTTTTGTAATATGTTCAAATTACTTTCACCGTGGACAAAATAAAAAAAATATAGTTTCTGTTTTCATTATAAAATATTGCCCTTTACAATACTTTTCTGTTATTTTGAATAGTGGGTAGGGTGGTTCTAAATTTATTTAAATCAGGAAATTAACTTTTTAATGGTTCGAAATAGAGTTTCGCTGTCTTCCAGAAAATTGAAAAAAACAAATTGAAAAAACTTTATCGAAGAGCCTGAAACTCTATCACATGCACTTTTCATATTCTAAGAAATTTACCCAAAAAAATTAAAGTATTTCTTAAAAAATGGTTTTCTTTGTATAACTTTAGCAGTTTTGATTTTTCATTAAAATCTCTTTAGAAATACTTTCAGATATTTTGAAGGAGAACAATTTGTCTTAATATATCGAACGTCTAGCTTCTCTCGTTAGCAAGTTATATATACTTTTTACTAAAAATAAATTATTTATTGAGTAAATATTGCAAGACATAAAAAATATCGTATTTGCCATTTTTTGTGATCTATACTACAAAGCATGAAATTTCATGTGGCAGCAACGGTATTTAATGTTAAGTGCCCGAATCGAAGATAATTCTATTTGAAAAAGTTATATTTTTATATAAAAGTTCTTATAAATTTAAAACGAAAAAAGTTAAGTAGTTGGTGTTTTAAAGCAAATTATGCGCCCTAAAATAATCTTCAAGTTGTCCAAAGGATACTTTAGCGTAAAATAAAACTGCAAAAGCTATAGAAATTAAACCGTTTTTTTTAAGAAACAGCCTAGGTTTACATTTGGATTTATCGTGCAATGGAAAGTATAACAGGTAGAGCTTGCATGTCTTCAGCAAATTTGACTAATTTGACAAATTTGCTCTACAACTTCATCTGGAACCGTTAAAAACTTCAATTTTAAATATTGCTAAAATTAGAACCTCCCTAGCAACTGCTTAATCAAAAAGGAGGGCCTTGCAAAGTACAACAACTTTGCTAAACTTATTGTAAGGCTAAGTCCTTTTATTTTAGCAAAAAGTTAAAGCGCATCCACATGCTTCCTATTCGATTAGCGAACGACGAATGAAGCAAAAAATATGTTTGGCACTCATATAACTTCCCAATATTCGATAAAGCCTCTTTGGTGCTCCATATTTACTGCCCCGCCAGTGTCAGTTTATATAAGTTATACGTATTTCGAAATTTAAGACACAATCAGTGAACATTTTCCAATTGGTTAGTGTGAACATGGTGTAATTCTGTGAATGTTACAAACGTTCAAAACCATAAACGTCTGTTTTATTCGAGAAAAGCTGCCCATATATTAAAAGGTAGTAGTGACAAAAATCTTTTGAAACTTTCGTAGTAAAATATTGTTCTTATTATGAGAATCATGTATAATGATTCGAATATAACTACTTTGTTTGATTTTTGTTTTATATTAAATTTGTTTAATTTTTTTCTTTCCTTTTCTCATTGCAATATTGTTATAATAATCAAGTTATGAAAAATTTGGATTTCTGTTCAGTTTACAAAATATTTTTGCTTTTTAGTGATTTTTTACGTGTTCTGCAACCAGGGACCCCATGTTATAGGTTCAACATACAGCTCTTGGTTCTAGTATTGTGATGATTTTGTCGGATTGCATAATGCCTTCATCATGTATCTCTGATTCTGCTGATTATGTAATAAAAGCTACCTATGAAATGCTAAATAGGAGGTTATACAAATCCAAGCCGTAATTAAAGATCAACAGCATGATAACCACCATTACAGGATTTGAATTCGCTGCATGCTAGCCAAGCGCCCTTTAAAGCATAGTTTTTTATCCAGTTGTTTAGTTAGTCTTCGAGTTCACGGTCACCCAGTTTAATCTAGTTTAATTTTTGATTTTTTATAAACTTTGGGCAGCCAGCTACCGAGAGTAATCTATCTGTCCCAATTCTTTTAATTTTTTTATTAGTTTTTTTGACATAAGTGTCAATATCTTATTTAAGACTTTTTTGGTGGTATCCAATGGGGAAAACAGATCGAAATGGTGAGTTAAACGAAAGCAATTATGTGAAAAAAACCTCAGGGGCAGGATTCGAACCTGCAACCCTTGGGACTCCGGCCCAATGCATTAACTCTTATGCTATTCCTGGGCTATGATGACGTCCAAGGAAGAACACATAATTATCGTATTGGCGACAGTGTTCGTACCTTTGCCTCTAAAGAGAAATCACACACAACCGCAGTTGCCACCCAACACATTTAATCTATTTAATTGCCCCGTTAGATACCAAATAGATCAAATGTGTTGGGTGGCAGCTGCGGTTGTGTGTAATGTCTCATGTCTAGAGGTAGTGATACGATTACTGTCGCTAATGCGAGAGTCATGTGTTCTTTCTTGGACGTCATCATAGCCCGTGGATAGCAGAAGGGTTTGTGCATTGGGTCGGAGTCCCGAGGGTTTCAGGCTCGAATCTTGCCCCTGGGAGAATTTTTTTTCACATATTTGTTTTCGTTTAACATATACACTTACAAACACTAAAATTTTTACTATAATCAGAGAACATCAATACGACCAATAACAAAATTATGAAATATTGCGTCTCTTAAGTATAATGTTATGGCCACGGCCTGTAGCTACATTTAGAAAAAAAATCCCATAATGTATCTATTCCAAACATAATAAAGAAATAGGTGTTTCCGATGGTATCCAAACGACCGAAAATTGACCTTCTCATCTCATACAGAATAGAAGTCCAAATTTGTTCCGCCAAAGCAAACGTTTTTTCCTACTGCGCTTTGTCACTTGTACACACAAACAGTATACTGCCCATTATCGCATATTTGTCCCATTTTCTATAGGATTCCCTATCTGTATGGGACTGATATGCGATCATGGGTAGTATAGTATCGTTACCTTCGACGTGTACAGTGAAATGAGTCAGCCACAGGAAACAAAAGTGCCCGTTATACGAAATAACACAAGTAGGAGGCGGCATCGCTAGTAAAATTTAAAATGAAAATTAATCTCGAGCAAGTAGCGTACATACAACTACACCACGTGAGGCACTGTTAGGATGCCGTTTAGAATTTTAACCTAGGCAGAAAACTTCATTGCGAAATATAGCACAACATCGAATACGTTAACATCAGAGGCAAGATTCCCGTGAATAAGGATGATGATGAGGTGGGCGTTCGTGTACACGACCTAGAACTAAATGAAAATTCTTAAAACGATTTATGGAGACGTACAATCTGCTACGAGTCTGGGAGAAACATTTTCATCGGTATTCCCAACGGTGTTCGTGAAGTGAGAATGTGACTGATAAAATGGTGTCCGAATTACATTGCATCACAAGAAAAGGTTCGACCAAATTCACCCTATCAATCGATCGCTTTCAAACTTTCAGGGAATAAAAAAAAAATCATAAAATATTTGATATTTAATAACATAAATTTTTGTTTTTATGAAAAAAAAATTTTTTCATTGAATATTTTTTCGCGCGGAAGGTTTTTTTCCTTGTACTCTTTCTCAAATATTTTTGTTGTATAAAATACTGTAATCGAATTTTAATTTATTTTGGAAACTGCTGCATGTAGAAATTTCTGCGGCCTTCTAAAAAAACGCTCTTGAGTCAAAATGATCTGTGGAATATGTTTAGTCTTTCATGTCGGTGAAACGGATAAAGTTTCATCGGAATCGAAGATCGAATATCATTTTCGGACAGATCTTTGAGGTTCGTGTGGAAATCCGTTTTTTTTCTAACTTAAGATTTTACTTCCTTAGCATGAAGGTCTAATATTATTCAATGGCCGCAATTCCAGTTCGTTCAGGGGATTTAGATTGCGACAGTGACCTCCACAACCACTCTACAATATCTTTCAAGTAATGGCACGAGGATAAATCCGGCCAGAAAGCGCAGGGCCACACTGAGATCTCAGAAGTGGAAGTCGGAACTTTTTGAGGAATTCTATCAAGTGTGCCCCAATGACCATTCCGGCTGGCACGAACGGAGTGCTCCGCGTTCCACACGAATAAATTGCCTGCCAAATCATGCATTTTTGTCAAACTTAGACATCTTCTACCAGTCATGCATTGTGTGAAGGAAGGTGACCACAGTTTTGCTTTACTCTCCTCTGACTTGACATCCAATTTATTATATCTCTCGTGATTTCTGTTAATTCCTTGATGCAGTTTTTGTCGGGATTTAGGCCTACGCAAAACTAAGATCACCTGGGAACACCCAGCTGATGGTAAAATGGATGTCGAACGATATTTGTCATCGAAGATTTTGAGTTCCCGTTTAAAATCACACATTTTATACGCGATCGGGCAATATCTGTCGTTCTTTCGGATCAAAGATAATCTGAACTGTATTTTTCAAAAGACTGATCAATTAGAGATATCTCAATCATCAATTAGAGATATCTCTAAAGTTAGCCCAGATACGCTCAGATCTGTGATATTCTGTCTAAAGGAAGCAAATGGCGTTACTAGCGACAAGTTTTTTTTATGAAGTACCGCTACCGCGTCTACATGCCAGCTCATAACGTACAAATCGAGGGTGTGGTTACCGATTCGATTTTGTCATGAGTGGATCTTCTGAAGCACAGGGTTGGCTGTTTCACTACGCCACTCACCATGACAAAACATTATGCTCTATTGGCTCAGAAGCAACTGCGTAACTCTGGCGACCCCTATATGGGAACATTTTTTCTCCTCCTGAAGGCTCAATGATTTCTCTTGAGAGTCCGCCAAATACAACAGCTAGAGAAATATCTGACACACAGCCGTAACAAACAGCTCCTGGTTTTTAAAAATTGAGATCAAACAAGGAGTTTTCAGCGTTTTCAGGGACCTTATGGGACATTTTAACCAGAGATTCAGCTTAGTGTACGACTGGTTGGGTAACTGTGTGTAATTGCGGAAGTCCTTCCTCCAATGCTCACGGTACGGCATGCCTAACTGCATATGACCACATATCTACCTCAACTGGTTTGTATCAAACTGAGAAAACGAGCCATAAAGTTTGTAATAATATACAATTCTTTTAATTTGAGGTCTTCTCCGTTTAAAGTTTTGTGTCGTTCAACTCGAACACGTTCATTATTTATTTTGTTATTCACTTTACATTTGAGAGATTTATTGTAAATACATTTGAGTGAGACTTACAGGGTCACTGAAATCTATTATTTAAAAGATTACTAACTAGTTTGAGAGTTTTATGCCGAAAAGGGCTTCGAATGACTAAAAGCCAAATGTAACAAAAAGTCCGATTTGTTAAAAGTCAACTAAATCAAAAAAATCGAAAGTAGAGTAAATGGTCGAATATCACAATTGAAAAAGAGTGTACTAATCAAACAAATCTTATGACACAAAAATCTAAGAGAAATCATTATTCATTTATTAAACAAAAGAAGGTTCATCGAACAGCCCATGTCATAAAGAAGGATAATATGAAATAAATGAAATACCACTATCAGAACATCCTAATTGTTGCACAAATATCCTTCGGAGCTCACGTTATCCACTGCATCAATTTCGTTTGTGTCAGTAATTCGTTTTATATCCTAGATTTATACTTCTACATTTTTGGAAATAAAAATAGTTGTCGCCGAGAAACAATGTATAACAATGATTTCACATTCGTATTTATTTTAATCGCTTACTTGCGGTCGATGCAATGGAACTGTTAGCAAATAACCAGGTTACACTTCAAGTGCAAAAAAAACTTTTTTAGATTGTTTATACTTATGCATTGCTCAATGGTTCAAACATTGTCACGCTTACGGTAAATCGTAAATAAAATATATATTGTCAGGACGGTGTGTCTTATCACAACTATTTGGAGCCGTCTGTGGTGTTGAAAACTTAATTTAACACGCAGATAAAACGTGAAAGGTTTAATCTGAATCAAAAAATGTTGGGGAAGTTATATTTAAAAAAATTGCTTTCTAGCGCAAATTTAAAAAAAAATGAATTTTTTTATGCATATTTGCATCTCTAAGGTAAGAAAAATATGCTCAAGAAAGGGTTTACTCAAATTCAACCTTGTTCGTCTGCTAGAACCCATCAAACATATTTTCATATGAGACTGACAAAATCGGGGGCTAATCAAATGGGGTTATCACTGAATTGTAATAAATAGGCAGTCCTCAAAGATGTTTCTTGTAGACGAGCGTAGAACGATTTTGTTTCAACTTTCTTAGGGTCAGCGGCGTAGCTAGAATTTCGGTTTGGTGAAAATCGAACTTAATCTCCAAATGACATAATTCCGAAACTGTCATATTTGATGTTTTAAAATTATGGAGAATTAATTTTTCAAAAAATAATAACAGAGCTCGTTTCTTTAGCGAATTTGTTGAGACTATCATTTAAAACAACTTTATTTGCAGGAATGAATACTACGTGTAGGGAGTATATCGAGTTTTAAAATGATATTTACGAAATGTTCCTTAACCTATTTTTTTTTTATCTTAAACAACTTTTTATTGCGAGCTTCACAAACTTTGGATAAAATGTGAAATTTATTGTTTATAAATAATAGAAGATCATAAACAGTAAAATAATAATAATTTATTTTAAAGGTACAATTAGCCTAAAATATGTTGATACCCTGAACACACGGAGCCTTCATGTCTTCACCAAAGTGTTTGAAGAGTAAATTCTCCATAAATACTTCTTAGAGGATATAACGCTAAAGTTATTTTATCAGATAATGTGCTTTTTATCGTTAGTAAAATTCATCGAAGATACTAAACCTCCGGAATTGGCGGTTGCAAAATGATGTAATCTTGACCTTAAATTACTGTTTGCGAACATTTATTTTAGCTATTCATATAATTGGTACCACAACAGAAACAAAAGCTCATCAAAATTGATCAGGACCTGCTAGAGTCGAACGGAAAACGCCATTTTTCATAAGTTTTACACTACTTTCAAAAAGTGTTATCCTCGTTATTAATCATATTACGTTTTCTTCTCAACTCTATGCATTCCCAAAATAAAGACTTGTTCAGCAAATGTTGAATGCTGTACAATTTTTCGGTGAGAAGTTCTATGTTTCTGTTTCTGTGTTTCCAACTTCGCTTCCTATTAAAAAAGACCCTAATCCATATTACAGTACATACGTTCAAAAGTGAGAATATGATAGGAAATCTGAGGATTATGATTGATTTCAGAACTCTGGAATGAGTGTCTATTGGAATATTTTCAGGCAGGTATTTGATATTGATGTGATTAGACAACTGTTAGATCAAGACCAATAGATCAGTTACAGGTCAGGATCCCATTCCCACAACTGTTCAAAAGTCCTCATGATGTTTAAAACGACAGGTTATCAATGTACTGATTTGATAATTATTATTGTAATATTGAATGAAGTCAGTCAGCATCAATGAATTATTCTCATCAATCCACTTATTTTTTTGGGTGGGTGGCAAGGGGTGGGGTTGAATCCTGAAGCCTTCTCTTGGCTACGCCGTTGCTTGGAGTTATTTATTTCGCTTTTCATTCTCCAAGATATGTTTCAGATTGATCCGATGTTTGTAACTTAGAAACTTTACAGTCATCAGGTTCGAGCAAATGAAAATTTTTGCATCGATAAGTTCCATGTAGACAACTTGGAATTGTTCGTTTTATCGAAATAATATTTGGCTAATTTAAATGCTTTACTACTATATTGAACAATAAATAGGCGACAAAGGGTAATCCACAAACAATAAGCTATAACTTTTAAAATATTCAAAATAAATATTTGATGTCTTCAGTAAAGTTATTCGCAAAAGTAAGAGCTATAAATTTGCTGAAGAAATCATTTCAATATAATCACTTCCAAGAAAATTTATGAACTAATAATTCAATTTTTTGTCTTTTGACTTAAGTGCCAATATTTTATTTAGGACTGGTGGTATCCAACGGGGAAAAACGATCGAAAATGGTGAGTGAAGCTAAGCAATCATGTGAAAAAAAATCCCCCCAGAGGCGAGACTCGAACTCGCAGCCTTTGAGACTCCGGCCCAATACACTAACCCTTATGCTATCCCTGGGTATGGCGACATCCCAGAAAGAACACATGATTATCCCACTGGCGACGGTGCTCGTACTCTGCCTGCAAAGCGAGAATCACACACAACGGCAGCTGATCACCCCAACACATTTGATCTATTTAATTTCCCCGCTAAATACCAAGGCACGGGTTTTTATTATCGTCTGATGTCTATTTTTTTAGTTCATTACCCATCGTACTTCGGTGGGTGACATAGCTAATGAAGACTGACGATTTCTGGTCCCTTGCCCAGTGAACAGAGGTATGATGGGATAGCATAAGGGTTAGTGCATTGGGCCGGAGTCTCAAAGGTTGCGAGTTCGAATCTCGCCTCTGGGGGGAAATTTTTTCACATGATTGCTTAGCTTCACTCACCATTTCCGATCGTTTTTCCCCGTTGGATACCACCAATCTTAGTTTTATTTGCACACTGAAACCCCCATTTAAGAACTCCTTTTTGACGTAGGACTACGTTTTCGTTTTCGATATGGGAGTGCACTTTGCAAATTCTACAAAAATGGTATGTAACGAAAAGTGGACCGATTTTAAACGCATACTAATCAGCCATCTCACGATAAATATTCAAATTTTTTGCGCATATCGCCCCGAAATACTTATAAGAATATATTCCAATAGATAAACCCAAAGATTTTTGATATCATGGCATTAAAGATTTAAATAATGTACAACCTAGTCAAAATATCGCGCATTTACACGCAGAAGATAGCGCTTCCCAAATCCGGCACGACAGATTTGTGTACCTAGCGCGCTACGCTTCGATGAATGGCGTCATCATCGACTATTTAAAAAACGGATTTGACCGCACAAGCTCAGTTGCCTGTTGAACGGAAGTGCTTTCGTTGCGCAAAAACGAAAACTTTATTAGACACAAATGTACGCGGATCGATGGAAAGTACAACGAAAGTTTATTATTTACGTTCGATCAATTCATTTCCACTTCAGGTGATTCATTTCCACTCAGCCTATCCTATTTTGATTCTGATAATAGGTTCAAAGCCTAATTATGAATGAATACACAGCCACTCGAAAACCCGTTGCAAAAACGATGGCAACTTCCGGTTTAGATAAATTCTCTAGAACTTCAACGATATGGATATTTTTGGAATGTGGTTGAATACCCTTATGGTTGGGGTTATACAGAATTTCGCTCAATTAAAAGTCACAATCTACTCGTCTACTTGTTTGAGTTATCGAGAATATATGCTCAACCAACGAATTGTAATAAGCATGTGAAGCGAACATTCCGAAAACAACGGTCGAAACGTTTGGACGTAATAAAACGTTTTGTTCAATTTTATTCTGATTGTAGAGCCGTAAATATTTCCCTAAAACAAAGACAGACGTAAAACACCAAATGTGAAGCGATCTTTTATATAAACTAAATCCTAAATAACTTTTTTACGAACTAGTTCAATTTACGAGCCCCCGGTTTAGTTCGTAGTGGAAGTTTTAGTGTAGTCATTTTAGCTAGAATTATTCTCTGATCAATGACTTCCCGAAGCATAGAATATACACACTAGGGAAAAAATAAATTTGATGAAAAAATCGTATTTCACTGACTCAAGCTCTGACATACGAAATGCAATACATACTGTATCCCTTTTAACGCAATACACGGTTGAAAAACTGTGGAATTTTGAACGGCACATATTTTTGCCCCCAGGCGTAGCTGATTGATACTTTGATTTACAAATGAATCATTATAGCTCCCGAAAGACTTTGCAATCAAATGTTGCCAATGGTATAATAATGTGAAAATATCATCGAATCAGGCGTTCCTTAAATTTGCTTGTGCCACACACAAACGTTCCAGCAAAACTGTTCGAACGATTCAATGCAATTCACAGCAAAACTCCCATTAACTCGGGTGCACATTGGGGCCGCTCCAAATCGGTTACGGGCATACGGACTACCTGGTCAAAGAGCCATCAGCTGGTTGAAGGCCATGGGTTGACCGTTCCAAGGTTCGCTTCGAAAGAACACCTGAAATGACTCATTATTACAGCAATTTTGTCAGTTCCAAAGAATGGCAGCCGTCTTTGGCGTTTGTGTCTTTCCTCAACCGTGACCAGGCATCAGAGTGAATAAATCATACCCGTAAACGAACGAACCTACAGTGGCGGCGACGACGACGACGACGGCGACGCAACACAAAAGAGCAACGTGGCTAGATGTGTCACACGGACTGCTACCTCACCGCCAATTACCCGAGTTCCAGGCCGTCCAACGCGTCATCGTGTGGCGTTTTTTTTCGTGATGCTGACTGACTGCTAAACTACTTAATTAACAAACGCCATTCAGCTGCCAACCAACAATACGAAAAATTGATAGTAGATAAGTTAATCATACGCCTGCTGAAGTATTGTAGTTGGCCCCCTTTTTGTCGTCGTCGTCGTCCAACCAAGAGCGCAAACCTTGACACTCTCTGGCAACCGGTGGTACCACAGCCAGCGCGTGAACTTCAAATCACGCGCTTCCGAACGGTAACCAGAAATTTGTTCGGCCAACATTGCATGCAAAAATCCAACAACTGACTGACTACATACACACACACAACTTGCAGACTCATTGGGCTGAGCATTGTAGGTACCTACTGCGCGGTGAAGTGCCACTCAGAATTCGGCGAGTGTATGGCGCGTTACTTGCTTGATTGATACATACGTGTCCAAGTCTCGAACCGGGTCCACGGTGTGCAGATGACGATGGCAAGGAGTGACTTGCTTGGTGGCCAAATTGCTTAAGCGTTTATTCCCCGCTCCAAAAAAGCTTTCATTTTCGTACCATAGACCATAGAGGATTCGGTCTACGCAGTCTACATCAGGCGTGAACTTGACTTCGAAAAAAAACAGCAAAACCGGAATGTATTTTGGAGGGGGTGTTATTCAACGTCGTTCACTTGCTCTTGAGGTGCGAAGAGCGAACGGAGCACGGCATGCAGTACAGTTACCATTTTATGTTTTCATTTGGCTTCGTTTATATGATTGCGTTTTATGTCGGTTTGAATCGCACCGGGACATGAGTTGCATGCATACAAGTAGGAGGAGTTTGGGGGAAAAATCTCTACTGAACAACGTTGAAGTTTCTGTAGGCGATTGCCTCATTCAGGGTTGGTTCGAAGAATGCCAAAAACACCGCACCAAGGCTTGGGCGAGATTAAATCCTAGCCACGTTGTCAATTTTCATATTCATGCTTTTGAAAAACTTTTGTAAAACACAGTAAGTCACCATTTAGAGAGTTCAGAGTAGAACTAATTTGAATTGTAAATATGTTATCCAACTTATTCGTCCAGATACATGATTTAGAAGCAATATTCATTAATTGTACGTCACTTCAGTACTTCAGAGAACCTGTATTGTTGCTAATACTTATCACACAAAATAAAAAATTGGATCAGATATCTTCTAACCAGAGTACATTAAATAATCACACAACTTTGTTATAAAACAATCAATTTAGGATGAGGAAAATAATCCATGATAAATCCTCTGAATAAAATACGATTAGTAATAATAAGCATCCCAGTTTTTTAAGTCATTGATATGCATTTCGTCTCATCAGTATCTATCAGTACCGTATAGGCTACCCGGTAGTTCCTATATCCAAAAATGGAAAACGACTTGTGTTTAAGCAAGCATCTTGTCACGGATAAAGTCCCACAATGAATTCAAAACCTAATCGAACAAAATAATCTAGATGTTGCTACGAAAAGCAAAGTGTTCTGCACTGCATATTTTCAAGTTGTAGAAAACTCCACCCGCAGACGCTCATCAAATCGATTTGCATCGTTATAGATGATGCATCTTACGACAACTTAGGACGGCTTCCTCCTACTCCCGGAAGAGGAATATTTCAGCATAAAGCTCAAGTTTACAAACCCAAAGAAGGACCGCGAAAAGAGAATGTCAAATTTTGGCCTGAAATTTCTGATCGGGCAAGCGATTTGAGGATATAGTGAAAAAGTTTCACTTTATTTTGGCCTGATCTGGTTAACAGTTTGTGGCATGATGCGGATTTGGCGGAAAACCAATTAAAGTAAATTAAAAATGAAACTTAATTCAAAATTGACAGATCGATGAAAATTCTAATAACAACCACTAATTTGAATATTCCTTAAAGATACAGTTTTTACATATTTACAATTTTTCACAATTGTGGTATTTGAATATCCTTCCACAAAATCTTTTTCGTGAAATTAATAATTTTATATCACTAAACATACGGGTTAAAAATATTTTTCAGAAGAATTTTTGGATCACTGGAACAATGGCAGAGTAATAGAAATATTGTTTTTAATAACCCCTTCATGCCCATGTTGTTTGTGAACAACAACCCTTTTAAGCAGCCATAACTTTTGGTTTAGGCGAAAATTGTTCTCAAAAAACAAGTAAGGTAAATAAACCTGATTCTTGACCTCACCATTTTCAAGGAAAAATAGTTTTGGATCCCTGTATGAGCAAGAAAAAAGTTAGGCATCAAGGGGTTAAATGTTCTACATCACACATACAGGGTGTTTGGTTCATGGTTAAGAATCTCCCGGGGGGTGATAGACTGCCATATTTGGAGAAAAAAGTTCTTCTACACATACCATCAAATCTCAACCGTTACAGAGTTATTGAACTTTTTGTGTAAAAAATTTATTTGTCGTAAAATACCTCTAACTTTAAAAGTATACTTTGTATTTTAAATGTTTCAGTTCCATTCCATTTAAGTAATTAGTTTTAATTACCTTTTAGCTGTAAAGTAGTTAAAAGTTAGTGTTTTTGAGGAGGCTTTTGCTAATTTTCTCGAAATAATGAAGTATGATTATAGCAATATCCATTATCCAAAAGTTGGGTTTTAGGACGATTCATAATTTGTTCTTGGACGTCATATTCCTATCTCTTCTCATTTCTCTGTATTTTCATTACTATACTTTTCCTGTAACCGACTTGCAAGTGCTTAAAAGACTCTAATCTAAAAAATATGCTTTATATCGTTATTTACAAGATTTCATTGGAAAGCTGAGAAAATGTCCTATCAGTGTATGTACAAATATCTTTTAGTTAAGTGTACTAAATGTTTTTTTACTAACGAAATAATTCAAAATTTGTGTTTTTTGGAGAGTTTTTTAATTATTCTAATTATTAATCAACAAAATTTATCGTTACTATTGTTCATTTGATGCCCCTTAATGTTCTCTTTTTAACTTTTTATTGGACACTTTGTCTATATCTCTTTTCATTTTGCTGCTATTTAATAGTTAACACAGCATGAGCTCGCCACAAACGTAGTGGGTTCGAAATCGTTATTTTTGCATATGACACGATGTGATAAAAACGATTTTGCGTCGAAACCAAAAGAGATAATTGAACGGAGTCAAAGGAAAAACTGTAGAACTTGCTGAGATGCATTATTTTCATGATAATAATGGTGATGTTTATTATTTACTATTTTAAGAAAATTAACGAAAATGCTAATAATAGCACTAACTTTAAACTAATTTACTTGTAAAATAATACTAAATTCACTTAACTGAAAGGTATTAATACATTTTTCACTGCAAAACTTTCCTGGCTTTCGAATAAAAAGAAAAAAAGTACAACAAGTGCCGTAATTTTTCAATTAGAGCTGGTATTAGTGAAAATGAGATAAAAATATCCAAATTGAATAACCCAATATCATGAAAATAAGAAAAGGTAAGTGTATCATGTCAAAGAACAAATTAAGCAGCTCATCAAGACTAGCAATCTGAATTATTAAAATGATGAGGTTAACTATTAGGATTTTCAAGAAATGAACGAAAAATCGTTTGAAATTGCTTAATTTTCAATAAATTACTTTGAAAAGGCAACTTAAACTCATTAGCTGAAACATGTGAGGGCATCACTCAATGCGAAATTTTCTCACCTTTCGAATGGAACTAAAACATTTAAAATACAAAGTATACTTTTAAAGTTAGAGGTATTTTAAGACAAATAAGTTTTTTACACTAAAAGTTCAATAACTCTGTAACGGTTGAGATTTGATGGTATGTGTAGAACAATTTTTTTCTCCAAATATGGCAGTCTATCACCCCCCGAGAGATTCTTAACCATGAACCAAACACCCTGTATAAGAACATAAGTTTTTTGGCTTTAAACATCTATCGGTGGTCTATCGGAATGAGTGAGTCGCAAAAGTCCCTATGCATATTTAGGTTATACAATTTGGTCGCCATATTGAACGTAAGCATTTCTTACCGATAAATGCCTTTTTCTTTATATTGGGTTTTATTGAGTAATTTCACAACTTTTTACTAAATAATGTTTATGAATTATCAACAGTGGTAATCTAAAGTTGGTTTTTTTATGATGAGTATGACTATTTTTTGGTTGAATTAAATATCCATCATTGAGGAAGTTTAACCTCCAATATGAACAAGCATGATTTATATGCATGGCATATAAATGAGCATTGATTTGAAATTCATGTTTGCATGCAAAATAATGCGCGTTTTTTTTAAATATTTTTTGTGATGAGAACTGAAAACTATTTTTCACACTTTTTGACCATTGTGCTGATTATAATAATTATTATAAACTAAGTTAGCATAAAAAAGTTCAAATAAATAAAACTAAATGCAATAAACAACAACAAAAAACTTTTTGATGCATGTAATCGAAAAAAACTTTGTAAATTTATTGAAACAGTGAAAATGGCAATATTATCTAGTTACTTGTGCCCAGGGATGCCAACGGTACCGATAAACTACATTTTTTTCGGTATATTTACATTTGCACAAGCCGTACAGCCCGCTACAGCGACGCATCACTACAGCTCTTGCCAGAACGGTAGCCTAACCGAGTACATTTTCCCGTACAGCAGTAGAATACATTTTTGTTTTGCTGCTGTACTCCGACTGCTCGGTGAGAGTGTGGCGTAGTAAAGTTTGTTCTCTCGCTTTGTACATTTTTCTCTGCATAGTCAAAGGGAGAGGTCCGCACACGAAAGCGTTGATGCCGGCCGTGGCGTAAATGAGCCGCATCACTTGTCGTCATTTTTAAATAAAAATATTAAAAAGATTGAAAATATTAAAAAATGTAAAGTAAGAAAAGAGAAGCTATACCGCTCGCGTCTGGTGGCTGTACTGGGGATAGTAGTTTTTTGTCATGTTACTGCTTTGCACACAGGCAGCCGTACAGCGCTGGGCGTCCTGCACTAGCGAATGACAGCAGCATCGAGAGAAAAATGAGAATGTAGGCAGAAAAATTACAGCCGTGGAAAAGGTAGGCATTTTGCATCCTTGCTTGTGTCTGTGGTTCCGGTTGAAATTTTAATGAAAGACACCGTTCAAATTCCTGTTTTTGCTTATATTTTGAAAATCCGGTTGAGGCATTATCGTGCGAAGAACGTTTTTTGGACCACTCTTCTGAAATGGAACGGAAGCTTAGATTTTCGGATGTCGCCTTTATCCAGTTCCATCATGTCAGTCATTCAGTGCTGCTAACGTTCATCAAACTGCATTTGAAATATTTCAAATGATGTTCTTGTGGTAAGAACGCGGGTGAAGTCATTCACTTCAGCTGCAGTATAGAAAGAAATACGATTGTATCATTACACAGAGAGGTCTTTGCTTATACCAACGACACTGTGAACTGTGAACAAGCGGCATATTACGGGCACACGTCTCAGGAATCGCTAAGAAACACTGATCAAAATAAAAAAAAATCCACCATGCAGTTTCTACTAACATTACTTCATCTATAAACGGTTGCCGAATTTCACAATTTTTATAAGGTATGCGTCACGTTTCATAAATCTATTACTACATTGCTCTAAAGTGCGTCAATTGTGACAAAAACTCTAACAGGCGCCGATGCCGTTAGGATTCAACGGTGTCGCTACAGCCTTTCGATGTGAAGTACTTGCGGTCGATGGGGTAAGCTTTTAACACGTCTCCTCTCTGGAATACAATGGTAGGTCTATACGACGTTGAAGGTGGTCTCGAAAAGAGTTCTTTTGCCTCATCCAAGGGAAAATTGTCGATATCACGCTGTTTCTTGTTAAAGTCATGGTTCGCAATTATACGCCATGGTACGCAACATTGACAACTGCAAAAGCTGCATCAAGTACCTCAAAATGAAGTACCAGTACCATTAATAGGGAAGCTACTACCAAGGACGGAGAACACCTGATCGCGAACATCAAGGTAGCATGGTTCCACAAGACGCACTTGGAGAGGAAACAAATGTTTCACTGCCACGTAAATATATCTCGACGCGCAACGGCAAGTCGCGCGCAGATCTCACGAACATACATTTTTTACATACTGGATTCTTTTAAATAAAGCATTGTGTCGAGTACTATAAACGGTATTATAAAAACAATGTTGCAAGGATTACCCTGAGCAATAAAATCATATTGTTCTGAATGCATTGATCTTCCAAGTTTTGCAGCAAGTTTGACATCAAAAATTTTTATGTTAGATTTGATAGACTTTTGAACAGTGCAATTTGTGTATTTCAATGATTAAATCTTTTAAAGGAAACTACCTAGAATTAGAAATTGCTAGAATATGTAGAATTTTGAAGAATTCATGTTTTATTACTCGAAACTAATAAAATTTTCAAACTGTGACCTTTTGCATAATCATGTCCCAATGTTCCAATAGTTCCTTAAGGGGAGGTTCCCATTCAAATGACAACAAAGTAAGCGAAATTTGGCATTTTTGCAAGTCAAAGAAAAAACATAGAAGGAAACAGTTTTAGGATCCAAGAGCTTATATTTTCGTCATCATTTACAATTTTTTTCAAGACGAAAAAACAAAATGGCGCCTGTGGTGACATAGGTGCGCATGTAATTCCAAAACTGCGTACAGCCTGCTGCCTCAGAATCGATCTGAAACACAAAACTTTTAATAAGTCTATAAAGTAAGCTAAATTTATTGGAGTGATGACTTAAGAACGGGTGAAAAACTTCATATTTGACGTAATCCACTTTTTCCACTTTTAGGCATCACTGAAATAGTGAATACAAAAAATTTACAATTTTCCAATATGTCGAACTAAAAATGTGACTTTAACAATGCAGACCAAAAATTTTCGTTTTCACCGTTTTTTGTGGTTGGTTGATAACTCACTATTGGTCTGCGATGCCGTGGCAGCAGTGGCGCCATATACTGATCAAGCCGTGAAATACGTTTCCTAGACTTGTACACATGTACAATGTTACGCGAAACTTCCTGTATGTTTTGGTTTTCGGAGTGAGTACTGATATCTTTTAATTTACGTAAATTTTAAATGGTTCAATAATAACAACCCTAAAATAACTCGAATCTATAAATATTAGTGAACACAATCATTTCAGCATCACTCGCTTCCGACAAATGGTAGAGAACACATCATGCTATCGTGATTCTTACGTCCCGTTTGCGGAGAAGGCTTGGTTTTAGATTTACCTGCATTTATTTTTTATAAAATTGTTTTGTAAGCTACGGTGTGTGTGGAAAACTTTTTAGTAGGTTTTGACTGTTATTATAGCTATCATATGGTTTACATGTCATTGAGTAGCCTAATCAACCTCGTTGCTATATTTTCTACATTACCTAACTCTAGTTGTTGCTCTTGCAATACACTCAAAAAAATTAAATATTGCCTTTTCTATAGCGTTTTTCTTTTTGGATTCGCGTGGATGGACACATTTTTTGTAGAATTTTACGTAACAACACTAAACTTATTCCATGTTATTGAGATCTGAAGCGATCACTACACTTTCTAAGTAGTTCCGTTCACTAATTTCAAACTCGGGGCGAGGAAAATTTTAGAGCACGATTTGCTAAACAAACACTAAAAAAAAAATCAATTGTAAATAATCCGTTTTTGATTATCTTTAAAACTGATCATCGCAAAAAAGAAGCTTCTTGAAAGCTTGTTTGTTTGATTGCGAAATTCGGATGATTATACTATACTTTTGAAAAGATGTTGCATCAAAGTCATATGATTGGCAAGGACTACCAAAAATCGTTGTCTTCGAACCAGCGTAAGAGAATCGGAGTTCAATTCCTTCCTGTATTGAGTGTATGGAAGACATGACGAAAACGTTCTGGGATATGTTCCCATTTAATGATCCTTTACACTTATTTTCTTCCTGATTTCTGATCATTTCTCACTTATTTTATTCTATATCGAACAAAAAGGAACGAAAGACGATGCTTCAATTCATGCCTAATAATCGAACGAATCGGTAATTTCCAAGGCATATGGCGCTTTTATTTAACATAAACATATGTGTAGACAAGTCGGTCACATATTGAAGCGAAGAAATCTAAATGGTAATCCCATCTTACAAACATAAAGATACAACCAGTTGCAACATTTTAGTCGCACTCTCGAATTAGCTACCTATTGTTTCATAATGTTGCATGTGCACTTTCATGGGCATGACATCATCTAGGATAGTAGGCGCGATCAATGAGTACGCCAGTGCAAACAGCTGGCGTACTGGGGGAGTGTTATCGGCAGATTATTCGGCGCACCTCATTAGGAGACCTTGCATTATAAGTGTCATTATTAAGTACATTTCTGAAATTATGTGGGAATTCCGTCATTAGTCGAATTACGCGATCATCAATCTTCAAAAAGGCTTGTTGTCTCAGGGGCCCGGCTAGTTACAATTCTCTAGTTCGATTAAACTTGTAATTAGACAAATAAATAGGTGTTCGCGAAACTTAAATTTTATCACTTTTAAAACAATAAAAAAGAGCCTTTTAACCCTTTCATGCCCAACTTTTTTCTAGTGCATGTAGGGTTTCAAAACTATTTTTCCTTTAAAACGGTGGGGTCAAGAAACTCGAAAAACCCTTTTTCATAAAGGTATGTGCTTTCCTTGCAGTGCTAGAAGCTGCTCAATTTTTACCTTCCAATGCTTACTAAAATTCTCCTAGAATATTTACAATAGTCCATCTGCGTGGAAAACGTAGCCAAAAATAGTCTAAATTGATAAGTTTTATCAGTTTTCACTAATATTGCAACATAACGAAGTTATATGAAATATTCATTTTCCGTCGTCAACGTAAACGGTCCCTGGCAGCACTGCTCCATCGGAGTTCAATCAGACTAATTGCAATAACTTCAGTTCAAGAGCTGATCCTTGTAACTGTTAATACTCAAATGAAAGCCAATAGTCACATTTATTAGCCTTACTTGTTTTTGTGAGCAAATCTTGCCTTAATCAAAAGTTATAGTTGTTTAAAAACGTTGTTGTCCACAAACAACATGGGCATGAATGGGTTAATTTCACTGGGTTGTAGGAGCGGTGATTCTTGAAACCATGATTTTAGAATGCCTTTTTAAAGGTTAAAAGTGATATTACAGTCCGCACATCATCTCGTACAGACCAGAAGCAAAAAAAGAACATACCGTGAGAAGTAGAATCCGTTACACGTGATACGTGGAGAAATTTCTTCCCGGGTACACCTAACGGTGTTCTTGTGGTGAGGATGCGGATCGAAAGACCTATCCCCTCCCACTTGACTATAAAACTTAAAACCCACGAAGCTACTATTCATCAAACTACGTTATGCACCCATGAGGGGCAAACTCCTACGTGCAAGTATTGTAATCAGACAGCACACCACGGACAACCTTGCGCGGAAGATACAGAGGAGAATGTATCTCTACCGATTGCCAACGAATCCACGGAAAACCAACCCAAAAAATAATTTTCAATACCAATACCTGAACCATAAACGGTTGCCAAATTTGTTGCAGCTGTTCAGTCCATATTGACAACTGCCAAAGCCGAATCCAGCACCCCTGAAACAACTGTAAGTAACATCGGCGATGAAGATAATAAGAATGACGACGGATTTACATTGGTCACCCGTAAGTGCAAGAAGCAGGAAAGAACATCTGGTCGCGAGCACCAAGGCACTTTTAACGATGATTACCTTGATACGGAGGACAGGAGAGAATTAAACGGTCCCCATAACGCAGGCGAGCCGCGAAAGAAGGTCTCCGCTCGCAATAAAAAGTTGCGCGCACGAGATCCAACGGACAAACAATAATATTTGTTTTTATTTTTATTTTCTACATATTGTAAACACATAAAAGATCCATGGCTCCGTTAAGCTATGAGCCGTGTCAAATAAACGAAAAAAAAAACACACACAGTGCGCCAGCGATTGACTTCACCCGCACCCGTATTAGACCAATAGTGAGCAAGGTGGAGCAGATGATACAAGTGAAAATGGATCTTGAGCTTAACGAAGTGTTCCACATTCAACTTCACCATATTCGCAATGTGGTACTGATAACGTTCAGAAGTTTAGTCACGGCAGAAATATTCTTGGAGAATCCCTTCTATGTTAAGAATGAAGGAAATTTGCCTAAACGATTTGGCTCATCGCACTAGCTTAGAATTAATTAAAAGATTCATGTCGAAATACGGAGAAGTGGGATCTGTTATGAATGACACACGGAGAAAATTTTTCTCCGATATCCTCAACGGTGTTAAGGTGGTGAGAATGCTACTAAACCAGCTTATTCCTTCTTACTTGACGTTCGAAGCCAAACCACTTCAAGGTATTATTTATAGGCGTGTCAGTTTTGCAAGCAGACAGCACACTACGGAAACCCATGTGCCAAAACCACTAAAGAAATTTCATCTACTGCAATTACTACTAACAATCAGCTGTCGACATAAGCTAATAATACACAATCAAATAACCAACCAACAACTGATTCTAGACATACTCCCGCTCTACAACATACATCTGACCAAACAATAATTCCGATATCACCATACCATTGACCAGTACACCTGGCGAAATAATAAACTAGTAAGTAGACCGCTATAGTAGAGTCACTCAAAAACACAATAAGCATCGTGCAATCAAAAACGAAAACCAAAACTGCTCTAGTGAAAACGATATAGACGCACACCTTCTTAGAAATTCTTAGAAGTTTTTTTTTCGTGAATGGTTTGATTCAATAACCAACAATTTATTGAAAAATCCCAACACTTGATAATGATTTACAAAAACAAGTATTCATGAAAGGGTTGTATACACATGATTTTTTACCGGACCCGTGCCTCCCCCTGGAACAGCCAGTGCTCCAAAAATTAAAATATTTTTTAGCCAAGCACGCTTGAGTGTGATGTTTAGTGTGTGATGCAAGAGCACAATACATTGGCTTACAACAGAAATACGAATTCCATACATTTATATGCAACAATTAGTATTACTCTTGAGGCACGAAATTGTCCTTTTTATGGAGCCGGAATTGGCGTGTTTTATAGGGAATCTACTGAATTGCAAAATATCTACCGAATAGGTTTTGGATTTGTATTTTATTAGCAACATAGCGGTATACATACGAAATAATCAAAAAATATTGAACTCGGACTTTTTTGACAAGGCAGCAGTTTCAGCAATCAATGACGTTTAAAAGTCGTTAATGTTCTTTTTTTCTGGTCTTTACAAATGAAATTTAACAGTCAAAACATGTAGCTTCAAAATAAAAAAAATTAAAAATCTGTTAAGTAGATACTTTGCGATTTATTCCCCAAAAACTAGCTCCATTTAGGGCCTCGAGAGTAGGGGACCCCCTTAATCTATTGTAGTGATTTTTACAATTTTTTTCGATTATTTTGGAAGATATTCGATGCGTTTCGAGTGATCGAGTAATGATCTTTTTTCTAAAACTGATTTTACATTCCTGATATCCTGAATAAAACCTACAAATAACAAATTTTCTTTTCCATCCATTTCTTTCCAACTTTCGATGGTATCGCTCGAAAACCGCATTCATCCACCTGTTACATCAGCGTTAGACAACGTCGTCAACCAGTCAGTAAAGGCTATCATTTCCCACCATATCAACGCGTGTAGCACCCAACTTGTGCTACTTATTTTATTATGCTCAAAATTCCAACCGTGCCGCCATCACGTTGCTCCAAAACCGGAACCAAAAGCAAACTCTCTCTCTCGCTCGCTCTGTATCTCTGTATGTATCTGGGTTTCGTGAATTTGTACATCCGACTTTTTCGTAAGACTGAAGCCCCCATTTCAAACTTTCATTTTCACCTCTTTTTCGTTCGTTATAACTTTATGTATGTACACCGAAAGCTATGTAATCTTGCATAACTTTATACCCTACTAGCTGCTGCTGGGTTTGGCCGTTTTGGGTGGGATTTCACTTTCAAGCCCCGAAAAAAAGATCATTCAAATTCAGGTTTGCTTTGTCTTTATCTCGCGTTGGCGATCGTTGCTATTGGAAACGGTAATAGTGTAGCAGTAGTAGTAGTAGTAAACGAAGTAAAAGAGTATAATATTACCATCTTTTAGATCAAGCAATTCCCTGACTGTATTTTGTCGGATGGCAGTAATAAGTTAGTGAAATGAATCATGTACATTGTTGGTTACCTTGCTAATGAAATGATCTTTCCTTTAACACACATCTACAACGAAAGCACATGAATAGCCTGAGAGAAAATACACATTCAGGTACAGTTACTAATTGTTCACTATGCTTGTAACACTATTCGGTGTTTTGTGGCTATTGATGACTGTTCGAATTTTTATGTGCATTCTTATTTCATTTAGATAACTGCAATGTTTCATTCCACTTACATGCGAGAGATAGACTTTAGCAGCGATACCGAGACGACTGTATTAGGCTCGGTCTTCTTCCCACCATCTAATTAATGTTAAACAAAGACACTAAGTACTTTCCAATGAAACGTCATTTCACCGCATCCAAGTGATCGATTCAGATACAGACCCACTGTACAATTGAGGCTGTGTATCTACGGTACGGATTGGTATTTGTGAGGTTGTTAGCAGTGTCAGCTGATGGCGATGATGTTGATCCGTTATTTAATGTTATCAGAGTCGCAGCTTCGTCGGTAATGGTATAGTGTATGATGAGAGCGAAAGCAGTGACACTCACTGCCATAACTTGGTTGCTAGGTTGACCAGGTTTCAGCGTGAATTAAAAGGCACGCGTTTGATTTCTTTTCGACTGAAACGCATCAGCGATTTTTTTTAGAAATTTCAACTCGAATTTTTGTTCCTTAACGTATGAAGAAAACATATCACAACATACAATTTAGGATGGGCAGTAAAGCAATTCGGTGGCCATGCATTCTCAGGGCCGTCTTTAAACCACTCGGGGCCCTTGGGCACTATTGAACGAAGAGGCCCCTATAATTGAACAGGCGTAAACTGCCCATGACCACATTTCCCGATCAGAATGAATTAACAAGATTATAACAGCATACAATTTTCGTAATATTTTGTGTTATAAATAAGGTCTCGTTAGTAGTTAAAATAACAGAAATTTCTAACAAATAAGAAAGCATGATACAGTTTTAAAATATTTTTGGTATGTGTTTCTGATCGGGATTTATCCCATTTTCTTTGGGATCTTCTCTCTTTATGAGACTGATATGTGATCATAGGCAGTAAACAAATTAACATGCAATGAATATGATTAAGCGTCACATCACTGAGATGAAATCAGCATTTCGTATTTTACTTCCAGGGTTTCAAAATGGGACATTTTGTAACGCAATTAACGGGTGTTCAATAAAAAATAAAAATGATTTCAATATCTTTCTATAATTAAAGTAAAGAGTGTAATTTTTTTTCTCTTCAAGAGAATCGCTCTCTGGACTCCTTAGAAATGGGTGGCATGTTTCTTTTCGCTCGGTTGCTGTCAGTTCAATCGAAGATGGCGTCGAAACCGCAAGCACTCCGCGAGCGTGTTGTACGGTTTTACGAAACGCATGGTCATCGTGAAAAAAAGTTTACGATAGACCACTTTCGAGACGAAAACGTGCCTGTGAGTACAGTTTACCTCATTCCGGCATCCCTGAGCGTGAAGCGGAAGATCGGTAGCAACCGTCCGGCGAAGATAATGACGAAGAAGAAGGAAGCGTTGATAAAACTGTTCGACCACAAGGACGAAACGAGTTTGCGTGACGCCGGCTGAAAGTATCACTGCTCCAATACTTTGACTCACCGAACCCTCAAGATGGAGGATATCATCTGCCGGAAGAAGACTCGGCCCCTGAGTACACGGACGAGCAGATAGCGATCGTGAAATCGTAGTTCCGGTGGATGGCGAAGATCTACCGCGGGACGTCGTTCGCGCTGGATGGTGAAAGTTACTTTTCGCTCTCGACGACCGCATTCCATTAAATGACAGCTACTACTCCAGCGATAAGTCAGCCACACCCCCAGAAGTAAAATATAAGTTTAAGCAAAACTTAGGAAAAAAAAGTTATGCTGTACATCGCCATATCGGACAGAGGGATTTCAAAGCCGTGGTTCAAGCCGAGCGAGCTGGCTATCAATCAACAACTGTACCAGGAGGAGTGTCTTGTGATAATTTTTCTGCCAGTCTTAAAGGAGTATCATGCGAATGGGAAGTACGTCTTCTGGCCGGACAAGGCGTCCACCAGGACCCGGAATTGTATCCGGAAGATGAACGTCAGTGCCGTCCAGCGCTCCTGTGAGAGCATCGCAACTAAGTTGCGTCGTACGGTTCTTCTCCAATATTCATTGACGTTTTTTTGAAGAATGAACATTATGTTTTTAATAAAACAAATACTGAATTCGTTGAATTTTTTTTAAATTTTTAACTACATGACTGAAAAAATTCTCATTTTTTATTGAACGCCCGTTAAAAAGATAACAAAACAGCTGAAGCCTAGAAATATGCGTTACGTTACTCTCAAGAACATCCGTGTAATTGAATTAAATATAATTGATGAAATTAATAATGGCTATTTGACCTTTTTAGGTACATGGCGTTGTTTGAAGATGAAGAGTTTCTTAGTCAAAAAAGAGAAATAATGGAGTTGGTCTTTCGAACTTTCTTCTCTAGGCCAGCAAAGCATTCTTCGTACTTCATGGTTTGTTCAAGGCTTTTTTCGTTAGCAATGCGCTCGGTTATGCATAACTGCGTAAATATTATAACATCTATTTTATATGCTATTATATGTAAATAGAAGCAAATCCTCATTGATAGATGGACAAACATTACTAGTTTAGAAGTCTATCACTGAAGTATGAAGCTTTTTGATACATTAAATGCGTTGTTTGTGCATGCATCATTTTTTTTTTGTTTTTGGATTGCTCATTCATAATGCTATCGACAAAAATTGCACTACAGTTCCTTCTATGAACAACGCAGAATAACCAAATTTTGTTGAAATATAGTTTAACGTGTAATGTTTACATTCTGTTGATTTGGTGCAATTTTTTGGCATACTTTGGTAAATTTGGTGGGATTTCATTAAATCATTAAATTTAGCCAGGCAAACGCAACAAGATTCAATTCATATCTCGCAATTATTCGAAATTATGTCAACGCAAACTTGAAAACAACAACGGGCAGTGAACGCCATGTTTTCGAGAGTGCGTAATATTTACCGCCAGAGATAAGTTTAATATCGCTGAAAAATACGAACAGATGATAATTCCAAATTGGCCAGGATTTTTTGGTCTGGCAAGAAATCTGCGTTTGCGGCAGATTTATGTCGCAACCGGGATTATGAACCAGGGTAGGGAATACATCACAAAGAGTGCCTTCAAAATCGTCGACTGTCTCTTCTAGGTAAGACTGTGATTCTTCGAAATTCCCACAGTGAGCATAAATCAAACAAACCTGTTTAATTTAATTAGCGCTACCATTGTGTCTTTGTCATTTACTCAAACTATGATTCAATGCCAGGTTAAGTTGAATATAATTGTGGAAACATCTACTACATTTTCATTAGACTTGGCACGGACTTGATAAGCAACATGTCGACGCTGACACACTTTTTTCTATGTTTTGGAGTGATCCAGTTAGAACTGCGGAACTTGTTTATCGGAAGAAGTCTCTGTCAGAATTACTCACTGCAATTGCAGACGAGACGGGACATATCACCCAATAAAACTCTTGTTAAAGCCAATTCTAGCAGACCGCGGCTCTGATTGTGATATTGAGTGTACGATTCAGATGTGTGGAGGTGGAAATTTCTTGATCGCGTGGAAACGAGCGTTTACATGTTCGCGCTTGAGACGCTGTTTTGTAAATGTACAAGTGCTAAAACGTCCACTTAATCATCGAGGCGTTTTCAAAATCGCGGGCGCAGGTATGCATGAATGATCGCGAAGTACTCAAGCATTTGTATGTTAACACATCTGATTACATTGGCGATTGCATGTTGTATGTGTAAGCGTGTATTGCTTTGTCAATTGTAAGGCAGTGTGGCCATTCGAATATTCGTTTGGATTTTTGAATGATCGCGTGGACCGGACCTTGAATGAATTTGGTGCTTAATTTTGAGTGTACTGCTCAAAAGAGAGCCCTGAAACTTGTTGTCTACATACTTAAAAATAATTACATCTCAGAAGATGCACATAAAAAGAGCGTCACAATTCACTTCAATTTACATTCAAGAACATGTAAAAATGCGATTTGTTCACAAGTCTCCATCTCCATTCAACCGAGTTCTACATCAAAAGAGACACAATATTTTATTTCACATCTCAAAACATGTAAAATTCCAATGCAGCAAAATTTCAATACAGCAAAATAAATGTTGTTTACGTCAAATGTAATTTTAATTTTTTCTAAGTGTGTAGTGTATATGAGCGATGGTCTTTGTGCGGTTCTGCCGAGGGCATGAACCTAGGTTGCTAGGACTGACGTATGCATTATGGTGTGGGAACGCGCGTTTGTATAATCGCACTTGAGATCGCATTTATAAATTCGTAGGCGTTAAAAACTTTTCGCCTTTTTATGTGTGTGAAAACACCGGCGTTTGTTTCCGTGGTTGATCGCAATTGCATGTTTGCTTTCGTGACCAGTGTTGTGTTATCGTGCAAGGCTCGAGCGTTTGTATGTTAATGTGTTTAATAACATTGGCCAGTGTGTAACTTCTCGTGTATAAATTCGTTTGTGTAACCGTGTAAACGCTTGCGTTAATTTTTGAATGTTCGCGCGATCCGTGCTTTTGAGTGCATGGTTCAGATCTAGAAGGAAGTGAGTTTTCTCACATCACTAAAGCGTCCAGCCATGTCGCCCTGAGACTTATACTGCATATGAGAAATCTTATTTGGAGACGAAACTGAAGACTACCGGGCATAATCGACCGGGCATGATCACGTTGGAACGGGCATTGATATAATCGCACTTGAGAACGAATTTATGAATTTATTAGTGCTAACATATTGACTTGATCACTGAAGAGATTTATGCATGTGAAATCGCAGGCGCTTTGTGTATCCAAGATCCCGGGTGCAGTCCTAACACGTGGATTTAGTTACCAGGAGAATTTCATGAGATCTGGTGCGTTAGTATCCGTGAATGATCGCATATGCGACCGGATTGGTATTATCGCGAAAATTTTGGGCATTTGTAAGTTACTTTTCGCGATATAGCATGAGCGTTTGTATGTCGCGTACGCTAACACGTTTGTAATTTCGCATGCACTAATGCCTTTGCTTTTAAGTATCACCGAGAAAGAAACGACATATTAATTAGACATACATTCAGTAATGAGTAGATTGACCTACGACTCGTGTACTACAATTTATTAGAGGAAGACATTAGATATTGCGACAATCAGGCGCAGATCGAAAAAAATAATTGAAATGAAAGATGAGAATGTCAAAAACATACAGCATATGAAAAAAAAACATTAATATTCCGAACACCACAGCACTAAATACTAATTAATGGTTGAACTGCGGTTTAGGCTATTTTGGTATGCTGAATTCGATCTTTATATTAAAACTAATTGAAAATAAACATTTACTATTCGTTAGGGTGGCTCAGAATGTTTATTTTCTCGTTTGTGGTATTAAAACTTTATTATTAGTTAGGGTCGTTCTAAAAGAATTATTTTGTCGTGCAGGATCAAAATTTTATTCAAAGAAATGTTTGTGCTCTCAATACCTTTTTGGACATTTAAATATATTTGAAATTTAGTTTATTTGTATTAGAGCGGCTCAAAAATAAGGAATTTGTCTTAACGTGTAAAATGATTTTTTCAATAATAACTATGATACGCTGAACTTATTTAAAATGTTGAAACGTATTTTTTTTTTTTTCAATTCGTTTATTTGATAAGGCAGGTTTGCGTTAGCTTAAAGGTGCCAATTTTGTTTTGTTTCACATTTTAAATTACTTAAAACTAGGGGCTTACATATTGATTTTTGAAATTAAACTAAGGCTAATTTATAGCTATACATATACACAAGGGGGTAGTATAATTTTCGTAAGATTAGAGGGGTCATTTAGTTTTTATGGCAATATGGTTTGACATTTTTAGCAATGAGATTATTGGAGCAAATAATGTTTAACTAAGGGGGAAAATTTTTACGACTATCTTAAAAGTAGAAATAATTAGAGGGCGTGATTAAATTTTGTAAAGATTCGGAGACATTAATTAAAGTTATTTTATGTGGTAGTAGAGTTGGGCATTTTCAACGAGATCATATAATATAATAGTTAAAACTAGAAAAGGCAAGAAGAGCTAAATGCTCCATGAAGATATTTGGGGGGGGGGGGGGGGGAGGGGTGTTACTTCTGTGTATAAGAGTCAGGGGAAGTAGGGTGGACAAACATGGCAGGGGGAGAACATTTCAGACTTCGGGAGATCAACGGATGGATTACAGAATCAGGGTGGCCTTCATCAGGAAGGATCATGTACTGGGACGCCGTTTGGTCGTTCTCAAGATGGCAGGGGTTTCTCCAGACGATTTCGTAGTGCGGCTCAGATGTTGATCGGCTACATTTCGAATTGTGCGTGTGATGTTCGTGCTTTAGGTCCCGTGTTTGTTGGCTCATTCGACAGAGATGTTTTGTGTCGCCTTGGAGTCGCATCAAACCATCGTGGGTGTGTGGTACAGGTGGAAGAGAGCGTTTCTGAGAATGATAAGGAAAAAGGGGCAGTTAAAGTTGGATATTGATGGTTTTTATGAAGGTGTATATAAGGGACATATAGAGGACATCGCGGCTTGCCAACACATCTCGAACCGGGACGTTGGGTGGTCTTCCTCGGGCCCGGAGGGTGTCCATAAGCCGAGACCTGGCGGAACTGTACTCGGTGCACGCCCAGACTATGTGCTCTATATCGTGATAACCGTCCCCACAAGCGCAGATACCACTCTCCACGAGCCCAATACGTCGGAGATGTGCATCCAGCGTGTAATGGTTCGCCATGAGTCGGGACATCACACGAATGACGTCACGACCCACATCCATCCCCTTGAACCAAGGTTTCGTCGATACCTTAGGGACTATCGAATGTAGCCACCTTCCTAGCTCCCCATTGCTCCACGAGGTTTGCCAACTTTCGAGAGTTCTCTGATGAGTAATACTGAAAAATTCGTGGAAGCAAATTGGTCTTTCAAAAACGTCACCTTCAATGGCACCCACCTTAGCTAAGGAGTCCGCCTTCTCATTGCCCGGAATGGAGCAATGAGAAGGGACCCACACCAAGGTAATCTGGAAAGATTTGTCAGATAAAGCACTCAGTAGCTCCCGTATTTTCCCCAAAAAATACGAGGAATGCTTTCCATGTTTCATCGAGCGAATAGCGTCAATAGAACTCAGACTATCCGAGACGATGAAGTAATGGTCTGCGGGTAATGTGTCAATGACTCCAAGGGTATACTGAATAGCAGCTAGTTCTGCGGCGTAAACTGAAGCAGGGTCACTGAGTTTGTAGGAGGCGGTGAACTTTTGATTGAAAATACCGAAGCCAGTGGACCCTTCGAGGTTTGATCCGTCAGTATAAAACATCTTAGAACAGTCGACTTCTCGGAATTTATTATAAAAAATATTTGGAACCACTTGTGGGCGTATATGGTCCGGAATTCCAATAATCTCATCTTTCATGGATGTGTCGAAGAAAACAGTAGATTCAGAAGTATTTATGAAATGCACACGGTTGGGATTGTAAGAAGAAGGATTAATATTTTGCGCCATGTAGTCAAAGTACAGGGACATAAAACGGGTCTGAGAATTGAGCTCAACAAGCCTTTCGAAATTTTCAATCACCAACGGGTTCAAGATATCGCATCGAATGAGCAATCGATATGAGAGTTCCCAAAATCGATTTTTCAGCGGGAGAACGCCCGACAGGACTTCGAGACTCATCGTATGGGTCGACTGCATGCACCCTAAGGCGATACGCAAACAACGATACTGAATTCTTTCGAGTTTGATGAAATGTATGTTCGCGGCGGATCGAAAGCAGAAGCATCCGTATTCCAGTACCGACAGTATCGTTGTTTGATACAACCTAATTAGGTCTCCTGGGTGGGCACCCCACCACGTTCCGGTTATTGTACGAAGAAAGTTGATCCTTTGCTGGCATTTCTGTTTCAGATACCGAATATGGCATCCCCAAGTACCTTTCGAGTCGAACCAGACCCCTAGATATTTTACTGTGAAGACCTGAGCTATAGTTTGACCCATTAATAGAAGCTGTAGTTGTGCTGGTTCACGCTTCCTAGAAAATACAACTAGCTCAGTTTTCTCCGTGGAGAATTCGATACCCAGCTTAATAGCCCATGCAGATAAATTGTCCAAGGTATTCTGTAATGGTCCTTATAGATCGACAGCTTTGGGTCCCGTAACAGACACCACGCCATCGTCTGCAAGTTGTCTTAACGTGCAGGAATTGTCAAGACATTCATCAATGTCGTTGACGTAGAAATTGTATAACAGGGGGCTTAGACATGAGCCCTGGGGAAGGCCCATGTAGCTAAATCGTGATGTCGATAAGTCACCATGCGAAAAATGCATGTGCTTTTCCGACAACAAGTTTAGTAAAAAGTTGTTTAAAGTCGCTGAAAGACCATGCTGGTGCAGCTTCTCTGAAAGAATGTTGATAGAAACTGAATCAAAAGCCCCCTTTATATCTAGGAACACTGATGCCATCTGCTCTTTACTAGCATAGGCCATTTGAATTTCGGTTGAGAGCAACGCAAGACAATCATTCGTCCCTTTGCCTTTGCGAAATCCAAATTGTGTATCTGACAGTAAGCCATTTGCTTCGACCCAATTGTCGAGGCGGGATAGGATCATTTTCTCGAACAACTTCCGGATACAAGATAGCATTGCGATCGGTCGATACGAATTGTGGTCGGAGGCTGGTTTTCCTGGTTTTTGGATGGCGATGACCTTCACTTGCCTCCAATCGTGTGGGACAATGTTAGCCTCAAGAAACTTATTAAATAAGTTCAACAAGCGTCTCTTGGCAGAGTCTGGCAGATTCTTCAACAAGTTGAATTTGATTCTGTCTGGTCCTGGAGCTTTATTGTTACACGACAAGAGAGCAAGTGAGAACTCCACCATCGAAAAAGGTGTTTCGTTCGCGTTATCGTGACGGGACGCGGCGCGGTAGATCTTCTGTGCCGGGGCGGAATCCGGACAAACCTTCTTGGCGAAATCGAATATCCAACGGTTTGAATATTCCACGCTCTCATTAGTACTGTTTCGATTTCGCATACGTCGGGCTGTTCCCCAAAGAGTGCTCATCGATGTTTCTCTCGTTAATCCGTCGACGAACCGGCGCCAATAACCGCGTTTTTTGGCTTTCATCAAACTCTTCATTCGCTTGTCTAACGTCGCGTACTGTCGAAAACTAGCGGGTAACCCGTCGTTCCGGAAGGTCTTAAACGCGGCGGCCTTCTCTGCGTACACGTCTGAGCACTCTTTATCCCACCAGGGATTGGGAGAACGTTTTTGTATGTTCGCGCCGGGTACTGGCTTAGTCTGAGCTTGATTCGCGCTGTCGAGAATCAAGCCAGCCAAAAAGCTGTACTCTTCCTCCGGAGGAAGTTCTTGAGTAGATTCGATGTTGTCGGATATCGCGGCAGCATAGCTCTTCCAATCGATATTTCGTGTGAGGTCATACGAAATATTGATTGTTTCCAATGGCCTTGAGCCGTTATTGATTGAGACTACGATCGGCAGATGGTCGCTACCGTGGGGATCAGGGATTACCTTCCACGCGCATTCTAACTTTAGCGAGGTCGAGCAAAGGGATAAATCTAATGCGCTTGGGCGCGCTGGTGGGGGAGGAATCCGTGTCATTTCACCCGTGTTTAGAATTGTCATGTTGAAGTTGTCGCAAATATTGTGAATTAAAGAGGAACGGTTATCATCATAAAGGCAACCCCATTCCGCACCGTGAGAGTTAAAGTCGCCTAAAACTAGTCGCGGTGCAGGCAGGGATTCTATGATGTCATGTAACCGGCGATGCCCAATCGCGGTGTTGGGGGGAATATATATGGAAGCTATGCAATGATCTTTGCCTTTGGTTGTTACTTGACAAGCGACAACTTCAATACCTGTTATCGAGGGAAGGTTAATTCTGTAGAATGAATAGCGCTTTTTGATCCCCAAAAGCACTCCTCCATAGGGGGTGTCTCGATCCAGGCGAATAATATTAAAGTCGTGGAAGTTGAGATCTATGTCGGAAGTTAACCAAGTTTCACATAATGCAAATGCATCGCAACTCAAATTATTTATTAAAATTTTGAAGGAATCGATTTTCGGGATGATACTTCTGCAATTCCACTGTAGAACAGTGATCAAATCCGTGACCTCGTTCGATGAGTTAGCCATCGAAGGATACAATCGCTGAAAGGAGGGGCCATTTAGCAGTCAACTGCTTCAAAAATGTTCTTACTGTAGGGAGAAAAGCTAACATAAGACTTTTAATAGGATCAGTTATATTGAATGTTTTTATTATCCAATCCACAATGTCCGAGAGTTTGATAATTCCAGTGCCGCGATTATTCTCGAACTGAAACAGAGGAATACTTGGGATTTTTGATGTTCCGGGAAGTGCTGGGAACTCCTTCTCTGAGTTTATTCCTCCGAGACCAGGAGCTAATTGCTTCGGTTTGATTGCAACACTTCCAATAGATGTGACTTTCTGAGTCCCGTCAAGGGATACCTTCTGGCCTTTACAACGAACTTTAGGAGAGGAAATGTTCCTCCTCTTCCTATAACTTCTAGGCGCCCTAGTAGATGTTCCCTCTTGTGGGTCATCAGCCTCGCCCTCGATAGGAGGCAAGTGAGCATAGATGTTTGTTGAGGTTGGTGGTGTAGCTTTCTTTAGCATTTCTGCGAAAGAACGTTCGGATCGTCCAGCAAGGGAACGTTTTAGTTTATCCCCGCGTAGTTTGTACGCGGGACATGCCGAGATATCATGCAGATTCTCTGCACAGTAAGGACACTTCTCAGCATTCTTACTGCACGAATCATCTAGATGATTCTCCCCGCATTTTCCACAGCGGGCCTTATTGCTACAATGGGTGGCTGTGTGACCCAATTGTTTACACTTTGTGCAATTCATGACCCGCGGCACAAACAGACGCACAGGCAGACGAACCTTGTGCAAGAGGACGTAATTTGGCAAAGCGGTACCAGCGAAGGTCAACCGATAAGAGTTTGATTGGGGGTACGTTTTTGAACCATCCCCCGCGACTACTACTGAGTGCAAACGCTTGCACTCGAGTATTTTCACTGGCTGAAGTAAGCGGTCTCTGAAACGGCCAACCCCGTACTGCAGCAGATCCTCGCATGTCAAACTGTCATCGGTGACAACGCCTTCAGACTGTACTTTCACAGCTGGAATATACACGTGATAGTCCTTCGTAAAGTGCTCGCAGCAAGCAATATCGTTTGCCTGCTTTGAGTTAGTCAGCACGACCCTCAGCCTGTCTGAACGGACCTTTTTTATTTCGATCACAGCCGAGAACCGTTCCGTCAGGTCTTTTGAAATCTGTAATAGATTCAGCGATTTTGTTTTGGGCCGAAAGAAGACCACAAAGGGACCGGTCGAGAGCTCTGGATATTGTTTGGGTCGGGGGAGAGCCTTAGGAGTCGATTCGATCTCCATTTGGCCATCCGGGGAGGAAGCCATCGACACCGTCAACGCACGGGGTCAGCACCCGCGCAGACGGGAAAAAGCAGTAAATGTATCAAAAAGGTAGATTTCACTTATCTGTATACTCGTTTCCCACGACGCACCAGTCCAGCTTAAATAGCTGGTTATTGTTCAATCCTCGCTTTACGAACAAAAGGTTGAGGAATGTGGCCTAACGGTTAACACACGCACAAAAGAAAATAAAAGTCCAAACCTCGAAGAGGCAGAGAATGGCAAAATAACCTTGAACGCGGATTACTGCACTGTTCTTTTTCCAACAGACCGAAAACAAAACACTTCTATCTCGATCGAGCGATGCGTAGAGACTGTTGAAACGTATTAATTGATATCTCAAAATGGCGTTTCAAAAATGTTTTAACGGGTAAAAGAAGACGTGTTTGAATTTTTTTTGAAGGTTTAATTCACTTCTGGCTTACTTGATATGAAGCATGTTCACTACGCAACAGGGTGGGTAACGAATGCTTTTGTCGTAATAGCGAAAAATATGTTGTTAAGAAACGATTGTTTCATTCATACTCTACATGAAACATGAAACTTTTAATAGCATATTGAACCCTTTCGGGCCCAATATTGTTTTGGCGCATATTGGGTTCTAAAGCTATTTTTCTTTAGGACTTTTGGGGGCCATCAAACACGAAACACCTTTTTTGAACAAAATAGGTGATTTCTTTACATTGGCAGCACTGCTCCAGCGTAAACCAATCAGACTAATAGCAATCACTTTCGTTCTACGGATAAAAATAAAAACTGTAGGAACTCAAATCGCAGGTAATAGTTGTAGTTACTAGAATGACTTTTGTGAGCAAATGTTCCTAAAAGCTGTTTCAAAACATTGTTTTTTTATAAACAACATGGGCATGAAGGGGTTAAATAGGTTGAAATATTCACTGAATTTCAAACAACTTGAATACTTTCACCATCTAAGACACCACTCTTTTCACTTTGCTCCTCTCTTTTGCGCACTAGTGAAACCCTTCTCTCAATATTACTTGGAAGTTATGCATGTATTCTTGTCCTTGTTCTAGCTACATATAAAGGAATTATTCAAAATTAATATCAGTAAAAATCTTGCACTTCCATTTATTTTTGACTGCTTATCGAAAGTTTTTACAAAACTCGCATAGGTTCATTTTAAAGAGAAAATGAAAAGCTTTCGAATGATTCTAGTGCCACCGCGGGTGTCGTCGTTGTTATTGCGTTCGAAATTCATAATCAATACAATATCATCGACAAATAGTTATCTAAACAATAATTAAACCAACTAGGGACACAGTTTCGGTGACTTTACGATGTAATTTATGAAAATGGATAATTTTGGTGAAGAAATATGCCATGCAAACAGCTGTTTCTATGAAAAACGAAAAGAACCGAATGATCACTGAAGTATGCCCTGTCGAAAATCAATTTGTTTTCCAAATATCCTAAAATATTGCGAAAAATGTTTCGGATATCTCAGCTAATTTGCAAAAAAATCTAACGAAAATATCGCGCAACCTTCATATTTGGACTTAAGTTCTGACTCGTCCCAGTTCAGATGAGAGTAGGAAAAGGCATGTAACATAAATAGGCCCAATATACCCTCCCGTCATTCTCGATGCACCACTATCGAGACATATTGCAACAAATATCATAAAGCGACTTTATTTAGAGGTTAATATGAAAATCTACAATTATGTTCAATAAAATATGAATGGCTATTTTACTAGTTGACACATTAAATGGCGATTTAGAAATAAAATAATTAATATTAGCACTGTGGATAATTCCATATCAACATTTGAATAGGGCTAATAAGATTTGTAAACAAACTTTTGTTTTGCTGATTTCTCTTAATTTGTTATTATTTCAACACAGAAGACATTTGAAATTGATTCTACCAAGGGTAAAGATGTTGTTGATTAATGTGTATCTTTCATGAAATTAAACTCGACAGCGGAATAATGAGCGAAATAAGTTTGTTTACAAAAATCTCATTAGCCTTATTGAAGAATTGATATTGAATTGTTCATTGAAACTGATATATCTAATATTACTTGAAGATTTTTGCAACACCGCCAACCTAATCAGCCTTATCTGGCCACAGTACGGTGTGATACTAAAGTTAGCTTTTGGCGAAAAATTCACCCGGAAACTGACGATCTGGTAAGGAATTTGCAGCTGCAAACACAAAATCAAGCTAATCGTCACCAAGAAAATCATGGACTCGAAGCTGTAGAAGCAACCGGATCAGAAACTCATAACAAGAATCTATCAAAACAATATCTCCAGTTGATACTTGCTATAATTTTCTGTTATTTTGACTGCTAACGAAACCTAATTTATAATAGAATTTGTTACAAAATTAGCACTCTGTTATAATCCTGTTATGTCATTCTGATCGGGAACGGAGTCTTAAGAAACGTATTCTAACTTTCATTGAGGTACAGCGGAGTTAATCGAAAGTTAAAGAAAACTAGAAAGATAACTCAAAACGCAGATGTTGAAACAATGGCCGCTGAAATTAACCAGTCCAGTG
This sequence comes from Topomyia yanbarensis, assembly GCF_030247195.1. Taxonomy (NCBI): domain Eukaryota; kingdom Metazoa; phylum Arthropoda; class Insecta; order Diptera; family Culicidae; genus Topomyia; species Topomyia yanbarensis. The sequence continues at coordinate 108,066,463 of NC_080671.1, forward strand.
TGCGGTAGATGATGGCAGCACTGACAATGAAAGTCCGTGAGTTCACTCGAACGTCATCGGAGTAATTCTACGATATTTTTATGCAAGTACAATAAAAATACCTTTAGTTTGGCTAAATTACATTTCTTTAATGTCAAATCAATCGCGAGATAGACTTGGTTTAATTCGTCCAGATTGTAAATGGAGCCTACTTTGGGGCGAATAAAACGTGTAGTTTACAATATATGTATGCCGTTTTCATCAATTAATTTTCATTAATTTTAGAATAATTTCAAGTGTAATAGGTCATGTGGTTTAAAATCTCCAGTTATTTTTACAAATTGTTCAGAATGCTATTCTTATTAAACTCCATAGAATATTACTCAAGACAACAATAACGCTAATTTAGTGTTCCACAAATTAGGGGCCGTACACAAATGACGTAGCTTTTTTTCGGCGATTTTTGACCCCTCCCTCCCCCCACGTAGCATTTGGTCACAAAATGCTAACCTCCCCCTCGTAAATAACGTAGCATTTACCTACCCCCTCCCCCTCATCCCATGCAAAGCGCCCGGGAGATGAAAAAAAATTACATATGTTTTTCAATTATTTTAAATACCTACATGTCCTTTCAAAATGTTTGACGACTTTTATCAACATTTTCATTATAACAGCAAATTGCGTGTAAAATAAGCCCATTTCATGACAAATATAGTGTTGATAGTTTTGTTTTGAATTTTATAAGTCAAAGGGAGCATGAAGAGAAGTTCTCTCAGTTCACAATCGTGCAGCCGCCAATGATTGTAACAAGCATACGTTCATCTAAATTACTAAATTTTGTTTGGTTGAATCCGAAGTGAAAATTTAATTCAGCTTTCAAACTAATTCTACTAATTAGCAACATTAGCTAACTAATGTAGCAAGTTAAATCTTCATACAAAATCTTTTTGTATTTTCGCGAACTTGCAATTCCGCGAATCGTAAAATTTACCTCATGAAAAACCGCATCAAAAGTAACTTGTTTGAATTTAAATTTATTTCTCTTGGGAATGGATCATCATTAAATTGTTTTCTCTAAACAATGGGTTTCAAACTTAATGCTACGTCGCACAACTTCTGACCCTACCCTCCCCCTCGTCACACTTCGTCACAAATTTGGTATACCCTCCCTACCCCCCAAAATGCTACGTCATTTATGCATGGCCCCTTAGATTCAGGTTCATTTTTAGATACTTTTGTTTTGCTATCCCTACAGAATCAATGCTGCGACAATCTGGCAGCACTGACTTACTGATTTAAAATTTCAAGTTATATCTTTTCCCAGTCTAGTAACTTTAAAACCATATAAATATATATGGATATGTTTTCTCACAAGAACATAACTTTGGAGTTAATAGCAGTTAATGAAACTGATTCACCACAAAAAAATTCTAAAAAAAATTAAATTAATTGAACAGCATACGAGAATTTGCTTGGAAACAATATGTTACATCATAAAAATGTGTCAACAGGTTTTTGATGCGGAGTTGGAGCTTTTTCAGACTCTCTGAAAATCACAGATTTAAATGTTTGAAGGAACGAAGCAGTTACTTCTAAACTTCACAAGAACATTCTTTTCTGTACCCAAAACTAATCCTTATTATATGTTCGACAATGAAAAAATCTCCGACATTTAAATTTCCTCCCTCTCGCAGGCACGTAAAATATGTAATTCTTCTGGTGTCTATTCTCGGTCTTGGCCAGGATCGGAACCAAGTGTCTGAACCAGGTACCGAAACGATTTCGATAGGCACTGAATCGAATATTCCCCCGTATTACTCATAGTAATGGACTAGCGGATGTAAAAATCGCAAAACTGGCAACCAGAAAATGCAAGTTTGATACTGAGCAACAAAGGAAGGTTCAAAGGAAAGAAAACAATAACATTGTTGTTCATTCAAAATTTACGTAACAATTTTAGTGAGTGAGATTGGATACGATAAAATGTGACATGTTGTTTCATATAAGGGAGAGGGAGACAGATAGAATATTACGTAACATGTTTTTAATTAAGAAGGAGTGGATAAAGAAGTTTGCGAAAATGTGTTACCTGTGGGAAGGGAGAAGTACTTAATTTTAGAATAGTCCCTTATCTATATCATCAAACACAAAATCAATAAAAAGAGCAGCTGTAAAATGCTTTTTCAATAAAGGAACGTAATATCTTACTCAATAACTTTATGAAATATGAATAAGGACAAAAAAGGGAAGCCTATTGAGAACTATAAATCGCAAATAATAAAAAATAAATCTTGTTCTTCTTATTGGAGATGCATGATGTCATGTACGTTTGACTCTGGATTTTTGCAGTATTTGGCTTGATAAAATATGCCTTCGTTGTTCTAACACTATGTGTATGCATAGTACAACTTTTACATAATTCGTGATTACAGAATAGTAATAGAACTTTTCCGTTCTATTATGAGTATGTAGGATTTTAGTCACTATCTATTTTTAACGTGTTCAACTCCCATGATGCCACGCACTCGTTATTGGTTAGATGTTTGGATACATACCTGAAATGAGAAGAAAAAAAAGTTGTTAGCGTCGTTTTCACCGAATAATTCGTTTTAGTATAATAACAAGTTCAAAATTATGCGATTATGAGGTTTAAGGTACAAATTTTCCATCAACATTGGTCACGTACCAGTTGAGCTCATTTGTACTGAAGCTATTGAATAACATGGAAATATGCAATGGAGGAAAAATACTAATACAATTGCCGATTTACCAATCACTTTAAAGTGTCGCAATAATTAACGATTCACCCTTTAATGTAGGCACTAGACAGTACCACCTTTACACGGAAGAAGAATTGTTGATACAATCTCTAGATTCTGGAAAGACCTCGCTAGTCTTCTTGATATGTGGTCCTCGTCATCACCAACAATCGATGGAAATCGAGGCTGTTTAGATGATAGACTATGCGCATCTTGCGAAATGTAAAGATACACAATGTTGCGCTGTAAATATAAAACTTGCTTGTTCAATCCCAGCTTCTGGATGGATACCAATGACATGTGAAGTAACAATCTTGGTATACCTCCAGTGATGTTGATTCAACACAACACTCTAACTTTTCAACGTTAACATATCTCGGAACGAACATGGAAAAAAATAGCCCCGTTCCCAGAAAAGCAGCCGTCGGAAAAGCCGCTTAAAGTAATCCTCCTCCACCAGCAGAGAAGCGAAAGAATGCAAACTATGCAGCAGTGGTAGCATTTTAATGAAACATGTGATATTAAAATTTATAAACACAAGTTAGCAAACAACACAGGCATACACCGTTCCCCTTCCATGGCACTACAGCACGCATTCATGTTCTTATGCAGCGATGGTAAGCCGGCCGACCGGCCGGGTGACGAGACGTGACGCGGCCGTTGTGGCGGAATGGGTGTGAGTTTGAAAACTTTGACGACACAGTGTTTCCCATATAACTTTCTCCCGGCTCCATGGAGTGTGGCATAGCGGCACAAAGTCACGTCCCCACATGAATTTGCCGAGCATAATTGTGCAAGATTATTCATTAATTATTCCATTAAAATCATTTCATTATACCGACTTGGGGGCCCCTAGTAACGCCTGCTGCTGCTGCTGGTTGGGCGAGAATGACGTATTTGGACAATGGGGGATGGCAAACGATACGAGCATTCGAGCAACTTCGCAACGGTACTTCAGTGTATCGTCGCCGTGGGATTGGGGTCTTGTGTTGAGTTTTGAGACCTTGAAAATTTTGAAGCACGGGAGAACCGTTGCAAGCTTTTCAGAGGGATAACATGGATTCTAGTTGGTCCCAAAAAAGAATCGATTGTGCTTCTAAGTGAAAATAGTTTGATATATTATTCATAATCTACCGTCAAAAGTTTCTGGTTCTATTAATAAATTCGGATGATAATCCGAATTTATTAAAAGAGCGATAAACTTTGACAGTGAAACTTCTCGCTTCCTGGTACTAAGATAATCCGACTGAAATCAATTTCTGTCAGGCTCGCTAGCTAAAGTTTTCCATAATTAATCATCCCTGCATTGTCCCAGTTGGGATGCTGGCAGGAAAGCTATTTCCGGCCAACTAGCAATCCCCAAACAGTCGATGTCAAGCTAGTCCATGGAGCATCGCCGAACGGAACCACGCGTTGAATCTTTGTCCACCTGGGAGTCCAATCATGGATCGGAAAAGCGGTTCCAATTTCCGCCGACAGTTGCGAGAATGACAATTGCTCGCTTGAAGAACGCTGTGCGCACCTTGACAATCATTTGCGGTGACAACGTATTTAAATTTCACAATATTTATTAGGGGATTTGGTATTGGTTCGGTTTCACCATAGTTGACAGAACAGTGCGCACGGTGTGGGTTGTAATGGGATCTGAGGACCTAACTGCTTGTTTATTTCGAGATCTAGGAAATCGTCAGTGTTATTTTTTCTCAAAATACTTTAACAGTTGCAAATTTTCGCAGTCGACCAGCGAGATTGGATGTTTCGAGGTCGACAATTAATTACCCGACTTACAAAAAAGTTGGGATTCGTCGGTGAACAATTTTCGTCAGCATATTAATCGCCAACTACTATCTGTGGAAATATAGTTCCTGTTCAAAACTACCAACTAATTGACCGATCTAACGTTGGTAGTATTTAATCGGTTGTCCCATCGATAGATCGTCGCTGTTGTGCTATCTTATGACAAGCGCCATATTGCACATTTCGAGAAAAACGATTTTTTCTCAAACATTACGAAGATCGGTTGACTATGTTGCGAGTATTTACTATAAATGTAAACAAAAGTCGCACTCACACGTGTCATAAGCGTGTATTGATGACAAAATTTGTATGGCGTGTCATAATCGTGCATGGAAAATTTTCCATAGAAAAAATCATCAATTATTAACTTTTATTCATATCGTTGGCTTCATTTGGTCTATAAACAACCGGTCCGATGCATTTTGAAGGAAATGAGTCAGGGAATCTAGAAAAAATAGTTATTATTGGTTACAGTGTTGCCAAATATGCTATATTTCCAGTTGAAAACTTAAACTGTATTTTTCTCACTATTGGCGGATTTTTCTTTTGAAAATGATTATGCCATTGTGTTTCACAGATAGTTTTACACATAAAAACACCTTATACATCAAGATAACTTGAGCCAATCCCCAGACACAGTCATTTAAAGCAAAACATTAAAAATTTCTCATAACGTTTCTCGCTATATCTCAGTAACCAAGCAGAATGTCAAAATTCTGAAAACGCCACTTCGTAGAGATTTTTTTGACAAGTAATGTGGCATATCTAACTCAGTTTACCCCAAAATGGCGTTTGTCATAAGATAGCACAACAGCGACGAGATGTCCATGTTAAACTATAGTTGGCTGACTGTGCCGACGGAAACCAATTTAGTCGGTGGCATAAGCGGGTGGATTTTTTATGGAGTAGTTCAAAAAACTGTTCGTTATTTGGGGTTTAGTTCGTAAAAGCAATTTGAAATCCAAGATGGCGACTTCCTGTTGGGTAAAATGTTCTATAACTCTATCAATATGGGTATTTTTAGAATGGGCTTGACAAGTAGATGACGGACATCAGGGCGTGACGTTATTTTGAAATCTAAGATAGCGATTTCGAGTCGAACACTATTTTCTGTGGGTATTTTTGTATCTGGTTTCACGAGTAGATGATGGAAGCCGACGTGTGACGCCATTGTCAAATTCAAGATTGCTCCTGCCGGTTGAGCACAATTTTCTATAACCCTAACAATTTGGGTATTTTTGGAACGGGTTTGACGAGGAGATGACGGAAATCTATGAATGACGTCTTTTTGAAGACAAGATGGCGACTTTTAGTTAATCAATTCTTGGTTTTCAAAATGGCTTCAGACGTCGATTTCCGCCATTTACTCGTCCTGTCTACTCCGAAAGTTTCCATATTGATGAGGTTGTAAAAAATTAATCTTAACCGGCTGTTGTCATCTTGATTTTTAAAATAGTTCCCGACATCGATTTCCGCCATGTAATCGTCAGCCTCATTGCGAAAATACCAATATTGTTGAAGTTGTAGATAATATAGCTAAACCGGAAGTTGCACCTTGAAGATTGAAGATTGCAACGATTTTTGTCGGAAGTTGCTTGTAATACTGTTCGTCATAATTTCTAATGTTTCTATGTTTGCAAGTCTGTGCAACTCATTTGTGCTAAACCAGGGAGGACGCTTCAAAATCATTTTCAGAATTTTATTCTGAATCCTTTGAAGCGTTTTCTTCCTAGTAGCACAACAACTTGCCCAGATTGGCACTGCATATAGCATTGCCGGTCTAAATATTTGTTTATAAATTAATAGTTTGTTCTTTAGGCAGAGCCTAGAATTCCTATTTATAAGAGGGTATAAACATTTTATATATTTGTTGCATTTTGTTTAGATTCCTTCAATATGATCCTTAAAAGTGAGTTTTTTATCGTAAATCAAACCCAAGTATTTAACTTGATCTGTCCACGTTAAATTCAAACCATTAAATTTAATATTATGGTTATTATTTGGTATAAGAGAAGAAGCTCTTGGCTTATGCGGAAACACAATCAATTGTGTTTTTGCCGCATTAGTGGAAATTTTCCATTTTTTCAGGTAATCATTGAAAATATTCAAGCTTCGTTGCAGTCGACTGCAGATAATACGAAGACTCCTCCCAGTGGCTGAGATGCTAGTATCATCACAGAAAAGTGACTTTTTACAGCCTGTAGGTAGATTTGGAAGATCAGAGGTAAAAATATTGTATAGGATTGGTGCGACGCTTGATCCTTGAGAGACGCCTGCTTTAACGGGTAGCTTATTAGATTTACAATTCTGATAAGAAACCTGTAGGGTACGGTTAGTAAGATAATTTTTAATTATCTTTATTATGTAAATTGGAAAATTGAAATCCCACATTTTGGCAATTAAACCTTTGTGCCAAACACTTTTGAAAGCTTTTTCGATGTCTAGAAGATCAACTCCAGTGGAATAGCCCTCTGAGATATTTGCCTTTATCATGTTAGTTACTCTCACAAGTTGATGAGTAGTTGAATGTCCAATACGAAATCCAAACTGCTCAGGAAGAAAAATAGAATTCTCATTGATATGTGACATCATTCTAGTTAGGATGATTTTTTCAAATAATTTACTAATAGAATAGAGTAAGCTAATTGGTCGATAGCTAGATGCTTCTGCTGGGAAGCCACATGGCTTCAAAATAGGAATAATCTTGGCATTTTTCCATCGTTCAGGGAAGTATGCTAATTCAAAACATTTGTTGAATATTTTGACCAAGTATCTCATGGTGATTTCGGGAAGGTTTTTAAGAAGAATGTTGAAAATTCCATCATAACCTGGAGCTTTCATGTTTTTTAACTTTTTCATGATGGATTTGATCTCATCATAGTTTGTTTCAACAATATCGTCTAGAGACAATACTTGATTTGAATCGTTTTCATATTTTTGTAAGACTTCGGTTTCAATAGGACTCACAATGTTGAGATTAAAATTATGGACGCTTTCAAACTGCTGAGCAAGTTTTTGAGCTTTTTCTTCGTTTGTAAGAAGTATGTGGTCACCTTCTTTCAAAGCTGGAATTGGTTTTTGAGGTTTCTTAAGAACCTTAGAAAGTTTCCAGAAAGGTTTAGAACTTAGCTTCTTGATTTGTTCAACCTCTTTCGCGAAATTTTCATTTCTTAAGAGTGTGAATCTATGCTTAATTTCTTGTTGTAGATCCTGATAGATACATTTCATAGCAGGATCACGAGAACGTTGATATTGACGTCTTCGAACATTCTTCAAGCGAATCAGAAGTTGAAGATCGTCGTCAATAATAGGAGTATTAAATTTTTCTGTGTTGTTGGTACTGATGAATTTCTAGCATCAACTATAGATATACTTAAATTTTGTATTGCCGTATCAATGTCAGCTTTATTTTGTAAATCAAGGTCATGATTAAAATTATTCTCAATATAAGTTTTGTACCTTTCCCAATTCGCTTTGTGATAATTGAACACTGAGCTAATGGGATTGGAAACAGCTTCTTGAGAAAGTGAAAGAGTTACTGGAAGATGATCAGAATCAAAGTCAGCATGTGTAATCAATTCGCTACAAAGGTGACTTTGATCTGTCAAAACCAAATCAATTGTTGATGGATTCCTTACAGACGAATAGCATGTAGGACCATTCGGGAATAAAATTGAATAATAACCAGCAGAGCAATCATTAAAAAGTAGTTTACCGTTGGAATTGCTTTGAGCATTATTCCAGGCTCGGTGTTTGGCGTTAAAATCACCGATTATGAAGAATTTCGACCGATTTCTTGTAAGTTTTTGTAAGTCTCCTTTCAAGAAATTAATTTGCTCGCCAGTGCACTGAAAAGGCAAATAGGCTGCAGCAATAAAAATGATACCAAGATCAGTTTCAACTTCGATACCCAAACTCGATCACCTTGGTGTCAAGAGACGGCGTAACGGAATGTTTGATCCTGCGATTAACCGCTATTGCGATTCCTCCGCCGAATCCAACAATTCGATCAAATCGATGAATAAATTAGAGTTACTCTTCAATTTAATATTTGGTTTTAAAAAAGTTTCGGTCACAACGGCTATATGCACATTATGTATCCTCAAGAAGTTGAAAAATTCGTCTTCGCACGTTTTTAATGAACGAGCATTCCAATTTAATACATTTAAATGATTATTTAAAGTCATTGTTAAACTTTAATTTCATTACAATTTTGTTAGCAAATTCCCAACCCGCTTGAAAAGCTTCAAACATGGAGGTAGAATTTAACATGGCAATCATCATGGGTAACATAGACTCCTGTAGGTATTTTAATTTTTCTTCCGTTACACTACCAAGATCCATTGGACTAAAGGAAGCCTTGGGTGCAAACGAGATTGAGGGCGTGGTAGTTGTAGCCGTTATTTTGGCATTGCTACTTGCCACTGAAGCATAAGATGACACACCATTGTAGGATGGTGTGACGGAGGTAGAAGAAGTTGCTAATCTATTTTGAATCGGATTAACACGTTTGGGCGTGTTTTCTTGAAGTGTACCTGAAGAAGTAGGTACATTTTATTTGTTGTTTTTGTTGTCTAGAATTATGATTTTCGCTACAATAAGCGCATTTGAAACTTTTTGTGTTTTTTTTCACCGGACAAGTATCTTTGTGTGCGATTTATCACCACTGGCGTGTCATCGCCGGTAGCTTTTCACTTCATAAGAATAACTTGTGAAGGAGAAAAGCCAAGTAAATTTTTCAATTCATTGGATATTTCATCCAAACTCTAACCTTAAGGTAGCCCTTTCAAGACAGCCTTGAATGGTCTATCTGTCTTGAAATCATATGAATAAAATTTATATAACTTCTCCGTAAGATACTGGAGTAGTCATTTGTGGCCAATCAATTCCTCCGCTGTAACTCGACATTCTTCTCTTCGGCCAATCTGAAAAGAGACTTTTACGTCCGGAAGGAACATCAAAAGCTCAGTTCGAATGGCTTTGAAGTCGGAGGTCGGAGATCATCACTGTTATAGGCGGAAGTGATTGCGTTTTCTTTTCATTGGCATTAGGCGCAATGCGAGGAAATTTAGAAATTTCATCAGCTTCACATTCGGATAAACCATCGAATGAGTTGCTGCAGTCAATTGAATTTTCGGGTGGAGAAGATACCCTTTTCCGTTTAGCTTTAATTTTTGGCACACGGGGTAGAAAAAGTAGGTAGTCTTGAAAAAGACTAATTGTCGAAAAAATATAGGTAGTCTTGAGAAAGACTGATCGAGCGAAAATATAGGTAGCCTTGAGAAAGACTGTTGCTATTGAAAAACTCTAGGTAAACCAGGAGCTATCAAGATTTGTGATCCTTTCGAACGAAGGTTCAAGCCGGTATGAAGTTGCCACCTTTGATTTAAATGTATCTTCAGACATCGAATCGCGTCATTACTACATATCAACACTATTCCAAAAATATCCAACTTTTATTAGTAATAGTTAGCTAGGAATGGTTAAATTGTTTACGCTATCATACCATACTGTACGTACTCAAACTATTTTACAAGTTCGTTAATTAGAATTTAATTTGTAAACAAAGTACGTAAATTGAATAAAACGCAAAAAAGAATTCGTAAATGTCGGAAGTCAAACGAACGACGGAGCAAACACATAGTCACGACTATAGAGTTGTGGTTATTTGTCTCCCATTCATCAATCCCCTCTGGACATTCAGGAGTATATGTAGACAGAGCAGTTCGGAACGACACCCACCGAAATCCGACTAAAAAGCGCTCGTTCGCTACGCTTAGCATCTATAACGCCATCTCAACTCAAGTAGTTTATTCACGATTTCATTGATTTAGGATGGAGAATTATTAGCAGAAATGTCTTGAAATTATCAATTCAGAGCAACGCGTTCTTAGATCGTTTTATGTTATTTTCCAGTGCTTAGCTATTTTATCCAAATATTTTTATCATTGTAAATATGTCAAAAGTATTTTTTTCTGCAAGTGCGAATATATTGCTAATACCCAGTTGACATGTGGATGCATTCGCGCGAGGCCTACTATATGTGAAGGCGACCTCAGGATGTACATGTACGAGCAGGGCTTGAAATAGGTCGTTGGATGTACAGTGGAGTGGGACATGGTTATATGAAAAAAATAAAATTTCGCTCCGAGCAACTTTTTGGGTCCCATTTAGCTCCCAGAACAACTCTGCAAATTTTTAGTTCGATCGGTGAAACTATATTTTTGCGCCCACTGTTTAAAGTTTACATGGGATTTCGTATGGGGAAAACGTCTTTTGCAAATTAATTCTTCCAAGAGTCACCCGTCACCTCCTAAAAATAAATAGATGTATGATTTTTATAGGAAATTTGTCAAGGAAACAAAGTCGAGAAGACCACAAAACGATCTGATGCTTGTGGAAAAAGTTATTAAGCAAAAACCGATTGATGCCCTGAAGATTGATGAAAATTTTACTTTTCATAGCATCACTGCTCCTGACGGTCGAATTATAGACAAAATCTTTAATTTTCTCTTATTATGTACAAAAGAAGGCTCAATTTATCCCTGAAAACTCTTGCGAAGTGTCCAGACAGTATATAAAAATGGTTTGGAGACATTAAGAGAAAATTACATATAATTGGACAACCAACAACAGTGGTGCTAGAAACAATGAATATTTTATCAATCGTCACAGCATCAATTGGTTTCAGCTTAATAACTTTTTTCTCAAGCGTCAGATCGTTTCGCAGTTTTGGAGACTTTGTTTCTGTGTTAAATTTCCTACAAAAGCCACATAACGGTTTATTTTTAAGAAGCAATGGGTGACTCCTGGAAGAATTATTTTGTGAAAGTTAATTTTCCCATATAAAATCCCATGTAAACTTTAAATAGTGGGCGCAAAAATTTAGTTTCAGGGATCAAGCTAAGAATTTGCACAGATGTTCTAGGATCCAAATGGTACCCAAAAAGTTGCTCGGAGCTGGAATCTATTTTTTGTCCCACCCTAATGTACAGTAGAGCTATCGCTTGTCTTCTTCAGGGCTAAACATATGTGCATCTATGGATAATATCAAATTTACCATTAAATAGATGCAAAAAAGATTCTTGCATAAAACTACTGCCGGTCAGTGGGAGATGAATTGTATAAACACCCCCCTGTGCCAGCAGGGACAGGAACACTACTCCCCATGAAGGATACCAGGGTTGTTAATCGATAATTAATCGTCATCGTCGATAACGTTAACCACCCGTCAACGTCATCGGAAACTCCGTTAACGATAATTTATCGTCGGATTCATCGTCATCGTCGATAATTCATCGGTGGTTTTTGTTCAGCATAAGAAAATACAGAATTGTAATAATCTAAGTTTATTTGTATATCTTACAACGTAGAAGTTATCGAATGTTGTGTCCAAAAAGCAAAACAAACACTATCAAAATCGTTTGGTGGGCTCCAACCTACATTCGAGTCAAATTCGAGTAAATTCCTTCTTTAGCATATTTTTCTTATCTCAGAGATGCAAAATATACAAAAATAATAATACTGTACTGTAAGACCTCCTTAAGGGAAATTTTTACTAAATGATCAGAACGGGTTATGAGGCTTTGTCGAGGGACTAAAAAAGAATATTTTAACCGCTCCGATTTATTAAAAAGAAAGAAAAAATATGTTAGTCCAGGTGTTTGCGTTTCGACTTCGTCTCTTCAGAACCAGAAAAAATATGTGCCGATTTTGCCAATGTCATCGTTTTATCAGCCTAAAATTCGACAAGGGGCTGATAAAAACGGGTCTTCACTGTATTCAAAAAACCGACTAAAACTCTATTATGAGGCCGTTCATAAATTACACTACATATTTAAGGGTAAAAGAAGGAACAATGAAGCATCTTGTTACATAGTGTAGAGAAGACACGGAGGAGGGGGCTAAAAGCTTCCTAACTAGAAAATGTAATCAAACATTGGAAATGTGTATGTATATTCTCTGTTTTTGAATCCGGAATCTTCTAGTTTAAATTAAAATTATAATAAAATCTGTTAATCACCACACCACTAAAATGTGTAGTGTAATTTGTAAATGGCCTAATAATAGTGGTTTAGAAGTTTTTTTCAATACACTACAATTTTGCGTGCTATAAATTACTAATTACACAATAGCTCAAAATTTGTTTTCTTCATGGTCAAAACAATTTTGATCACCTTTTTGCCGCTTGGAAACACTGTGCACCTGGGACTCTTCTGTGCACAAACTTACTCGAAAAGTTGAAAAATTCAATTTTGACACATCGTCGGACCCTTCTGCGTATTGAAATGTCCAAAATTACTGATTTCCAATTGCCAACAACTTTCCCTTCAATATAATACACTTTCCCGAAAAGTTTAAATTATTTCATTTTGACGCATCGTTGGACCCCCCTGTGCATAGAAAATGTCCAAAACTATTGATTTTCAACTGCCAACAACATGTCCTTCAATAGGTATTTATTTCTAAACAATTGAAAATTAACCGGATCAACTTCAACTCCAATAAATGGGAAAGTAACGCAAAATGTATTGCGATAACCGATGAACCGACGATGACGATGAAAACGACGATACAATTATCGACGATGACGATGAAGGCGACGATACATTATCGTTAACGGAGTTTCCGATGACGATACATTATCGTTAACGAGTAACGCCGATAAATTATCGTGAAAAATGTATCGTATTAACAACCCTGAAGGATACCAACCCTACCATGACCTCTCTGCTTCATAGACTTGGGATTACAAGAGGTGACTATGCACAAAGAGTGAAGATAGCGGCACACAGTTGGGACCCAATAAAATGAAGAAAACTCACATATATGGAGCATACACGGCGAATCCCGGTTCGCCAGAGGTGGTTTGCTGAGGTCACCACCATCAGCAGCAGCTGAAGTCATTCAGCAAGACCAGGAGGAGGAGGAGAAGCAGCAGCAACAGTAGCGGCATCAACAACAGTCAGAGCCTAGCGGGAAGAGTTACACCCCACAGAAGCCAAAAGTAGTGGCAGCGAAGCACTTGGTGGAGGAGCTCAACAAGTTTGTGGATGCGAGAAACAATGTCCATAAAGACATTAAGGGGATGGTTCTCAGAATCCGAAAGGCGTTAGTGGCTTCCATGAATGAGTATGGCGTCGGCATAGGCTATCTTCCTAACCAGTCTCCCCCTCCCGAAGCAGGGGAAGGAGAAGCAGATTGGAGTGGAGAACAAGCAAGTTTTCGCCAAAGAGGACAAGAACCGCGCCAGGAGACGGAAGATCAGGCGGGCCCAAGAGGCAGATGCTCGAGGACGCTGTTGTTGCCAACGGAAAGGTCACCCAACAGGGAGAAAGCTGGAGTACCGTTGTAGGTCGGAAAGAGAAACACGGGAAACGGCAAAAGCAGAAGAAAGAGGGAAATGTGGAGCAGAAGAGAAAAGGTACATCTCCGATTCGTCAGGAAGCGCCAAAGAGAGACGACGTACTCGTCAAAGCCAATGACGCGACGACTCATGCAGCGCTGTTCAGGAAGGTCAAAGAGGACTCGGAGCAGAGGGATTTGGGGGAAAACGTGGTAAGAATCAGGCATACCCAAAAACGCGAGATGTTCATCCAGTTGAAGAAGGATCCCACGATTACCAGCTCCACCTTACAGGAGACTATTACCTAATCGATGGGTAAAAAGGCAGAAGTTAAAGCCTTAAACCAGGAGATTGTGAGCAAAGACCTTGATGAAATCACGACGGAAGACGACCTGAGAGGTGCACAGAAGTAGCAGTGTAACCTGGGTGAGGTGCACATGACGATAAAGAAGAGATACGGAGGAACTCAGACAACGATGACTCGTTTACCGGTAACCGCTGTCGCGGCGTTGAAGGGAGGCAGATGCCCATTGACAGCTGCCCCACGAGTGAATAAACAAGCGGAGAAAAGCTTCAAGTGTTTGGGCTTTGGACATTAGGCAGGGGCTTGTAAAGGCCTGGATAGATCCGGGATGTGCTGCAAATGCGGGGAGACTGCACGCAGAGGCCGAAATGCTTGCTTTGCACTCCAGCGGATGGAAACGATCATCAGACGGGTGGCTTTAAATGCCCTGCTTACAAGCAGGTGACCGCAGGCCAACGATAATGAAGATAACCCAAATAAATATTAATCACTGTGGCACCGTACAGAAACTTTCATGACAGTATACGAGAGAAACTATATGTGATGTCCTTTTGATTGCAGAGCCGTATCAAGCCCGTCTGATAGAGGTAACTGGGTGGCGGATAGATCGGGAACGGCGGTGCTACAAGTTATGGGCAGATTCCCCACTCAAGAAGAGATCGCCAAAATCAACGACGTCTTTATGTGCAACTGTTACGCTCCTCCAAGGTGGACAGTGGAGCAGTTAAGCCTTATGCTGGAGCAGTTAACCAAGCAGCTAACAGAGCAGTTGATCGGTCGGAAGCCAGTTGTCGTTGGTGGTGACTTCACCGCCTGGAGTGTGGAGTGAGGCATTAAAGTAACCAACACAAGAGGGTGTATCCTGCGGGAAGCTCTAGCGAAGTTAGTCGTGCGATTGCTGGATACACTGGAAAATTCCTGGAAAGAATCATCCTTAACAGGTTGACGAAATTCACGGAGGGAAAGCGCGGACTGTCCAAGATGCAAAGTAGCATCGACTGTGGAAAAGGAAGATCGATACTGCGCAGTGGTCACGACACATGTGAAGAATGCATTTTACAGGGCCGGCTGGGAAGTCATCGCTGCAGCACTGCACAGAATGGGGGTTCCTGTCTATCTATGCCAGATCCTGATGAGCTAGAGTGTTTCTGTACGAGACGAGCGAAGAGCAGAAGTCAATGCGAGTCACGGTGGGCGTTCCTCAGGGCTCCATTCTCGATCCAACTCTTTGGAACGGAATATACGATGGGGTCTTAGCACTGTGGCTGTCTAAGAAAATTGTGGAATCGCGCACGACGGGTCACTAACGGTGATGGTTGAGACACTTGAAGAAGTGGAGGTGTCGGTGAAGGAGGTACTTTACATGATCGAGAGCTGAATGCACGGGGTCAAGCTGCAAATCCTTCACCACAAGACAGAAGTGTTGTTGGTCAGCAACTACAACGCTGCTCAGCGGATGCAGATCGAAGCGTGCACAGAAGCAATTGGGAATGATAAATCGGCGACTGGTTGAACAATAACGTCGACTACGCCTGCGTAAAGTCGGCAAGGCCAACGAACGCAATAGCGAGAATCATGCCAAATGCCGCGTGAGAAGCAGCACGAGACGTCTGCTATCTACTTTTTCGTCATTTATATTCCGATATGCTGAACAGGACATTCCGGCTGAAGGCCATACGAGTCGCGAGTGCGTACAGAACAATATCGTCGGAGGTAGTACGCGTTATCTTGGAATGCTACCAGCGGAGAAATGCAAGTAATGCAAGGAGACTGGTCCGAGCGGACTCGTTGGCTAAATGACAGCAGTAATAGGACGACGCGAAGAAAGGAAGGTCATCTCAAATGTGTTTGCTTGGGTCATAGGAAGCATGCAGAGGTGAACTTCTATTTGACGCAGCTTTTGTCCGGGCACGGATGTTTCCGGAAGTACTTGCATCGGTTTGGACATACTTCTTTACTCCTTTGCCCGGAGTGTGTGAACGTGCAATAGACACCGGAACACGTGGGATTAGAACACCATAAGTTAGAAGAAGTTCGTAGGGGTATGCCTAGTGTGCCAGTTGACAATATCGTCGAAGATATTTGCCTTGACGAGCATACCTGGGACACGGTAAACATAGTGGCTGCAGAGGAAGTGGTGACGGAACCAACAAAATAGCACCATTGGCTAGAAAGTCGCCGTGAAACCACAAATCGGGTTTCAAGAGAAATTCTGCCGCCAGGGAATTCTTCGTCGGTTTAGACTAGATCCACCGTCGGGGACCAGTTGAGTAGTACGCGACGTAGCACCGAGTTCGGGTCGTCGTAGCGCCAGTGTACCGGACTCTAGGCTTGACCGGAATACCCGGACCGACCTCGGTACTCTACCGGGTAGCTCGTGAGTAGGCCAGATCCACCGCCAGGGATTAGACCGAGTAGACCGCGCCGAATAGATAGCAGTGGGTCGTTGGGGCGCCAGTAAACCGGAAGATACACTCCAACCAGAATCGCTGGATGGATCTCAGCAACTACTGGCTGGCCCGTTAAGTAAGCTAGGCCCACCGTCGGGGACTAGATAGAGTATATCGGGAAGAAGCGGGGAGCTAAATGGCCCACGGAAACGAACATCGGTATCGGCATCATTGTTAGAAATCTACAGCTCGGTTTCGGGAGAACTTCTCTCGCCGGGGAATTCTCCGTCGGAGTAGGCTAGGCCCATCGTCGGGAACTAGACTGAGTAGCTCGCGAACAAGTCTGGAGCTCAACGAGAAAGTGGTGCTTAATGGTACGAGAAGCGAATCGTGGTGCTGAATGGCACAAGGGAGCCGAAGGGCTCGAAAAATTAGACAATCTGAAGTTTGCCGCACAGATTGTCTTCGCAGGGGAAGAGCATTATGTCTCGAACCTCAGCTAGCTTTCCGACTGCCATGCAGAAACTGCCAGTCTGTGTGGATGGTGGAGAACTGGTGGTGTGTCGTGGTGTGGTGCTGAAACCCTACTGAAGGATCGAACTACTAAGTAGGTGAATTAGAGTGGGTACTATGCACATAAAAAACCCTCCCCGAAGTAAATCCGTAAAGTAGTGCCAGGAAGGAATCAGCTTCTGTGAAAGAGCGGTGGTTTTGGTGTGTCGGTTAGATTTCACGGCTCACGTTACGGTTTTGTATATTTTTTGGTGTATTATCAGGGCTTTTTGGAAAAAAACGCACACACATGCAGACATTATCCCAATTTTGTCGAGCTGAGTCCATTGGTATATTAGACTAGGCTCAAAACAGCGTCTGTTCCCCATGTTAGGGGACGGCTGATCATCGCCCGAGTGCCAGTGAAGGGCTCTAAGCTCAACTGTGCACTATGGTCCTCCGGAAAGTTAGTGTCAGGCCCTGCGAGCTAGCCGTAAAAATCAATTGCAGCGAAAAGTCAACAAGATAAGAATGCGAACCAATGGCGACGACCACTGCGACGAAAAGGGACTAGCGATTGGAAGCTCGGAAACTTGGAACTGCAGATCTCTCAACTTCATCAGGAGCACCCGCGTACTCGCCGATGTGTGTTGGACAGGATCCATGGTGCGAACGTTTAGAGGAAATCATACCATCTACCAGAGCTGCGGCAACAGCCATGAGCTAGGGACTGCTTTTATTGTGATTGACGAAAGAATATGCAGTTTGAGGATCAAGGGCCGTTTTTTCAACATCAGCATAATAAACGTGCACAGCTCTCACTCCGGAAGCACCGATGATGACAAAGACGGTTTCTACGCGCAGCTGGGACGAGAATGCGACCGCTGCCCAAACCACGACATCAAGATCATCATTGGGGACATAAACGCTCAGGTAAGCCAGGAGGAGGAATTCAGACCGACGATTGGAAAGTTCAGCGCTCACCAGCTGACGAATGAAAACGGGCTTCGACTCATTGATTTCGCCGCCTCCAAGAACATAGCCATTCGTAGCACCTTCTTCCAGCACAGCCTCCCTTATCGTTACATCTGGAGATCACCGATACAGACGGATCGCTAATCGCTAATCGATCACGTCCTGATCGATGGACATTATCGACGTCAGGACCTATCGTGGCGCTAACATCGACTCTGACCACTACCTGGTGATGGTTAAATTACGCCCAAAACTATCCGTCATTAATCATGTATGGTACCGACGGCCGCCTCGGTACGATTTGAAGCGACTGAAGCAACCAGATGTCGCCACTGCATACTCGCAGCACCTCGAACCAGCGTTGCCGGACGAGGGAGAACAGTAAAAGCAGCCATCAACAACGTAGCTGAGGACATTGTCGGGTACGAGGAACGGAGACGACGGAACGATTGGTTCGACGAGGAGTGCAGAGCGGTTTTGGAGGAGAAGAATACAGCGCGAGCGGTCATGCTGCAGCATGGAACCCGATAGAATGTGGAACGATACAAACAGAAGCGGAGTCAGCAGACACGCCTCTTCCGGGAGAAAAAATACGCCACCTGGAAGAAGCGAAGTGCGACGCAATGGAACTGCTGTGCCGTTCTCAAGATACACGGAAGTTCTACCAGAAGCTCAACGCATCCTGCAAAGGCTTCGTACCGCAAGCCGAAACATGTAGGGATAAGGACGGGAGCCTGCTGACGGACAGCCGTGAGGTGATCGAAAGGTGGAAGTAGCACTTTGACGAGCACCTGAACGGCGAGGATAATGCAGGTACAGATGACCAAGGCAACGGAGGATTTGACTAGGCCAGTGCAGTTGAGGACGGGAATGAACCAACTCCCACGTTGAGGGAAGTTAAGGATGCCATCCAACAGCTCAAGGACAACAAAGCAGCTGGCAAAGATAATATCGCAGCAGAACTCATCCACTTGTCTACAATGTTACGATCGACGGGGATACCTTCGAGGTAGTGGAGGATTTTGTCTACCTAGGATCCTTATTAACGACTGACAATAACGTGAGCCGTGAAATCCGAAGACGCATCATCAGTGGAAGTCGGGCCTACTATGTGCTCCAGAAGAAACTGCGGTCAAGAAAGATTCACCCCCGCACCAAATGCACCATGTACAAAACGTTTATAAGACCCGGTGGTTCTCTACGGGCACGAGACTTGGACCATGCTCGAGAAGGACCTACAAGCGCTAGGAGTTTTCGAGCGACGGGTGCTAAGGACGATCTTCGGTGGTGTGCAGGAGAACGGTGTGTGGCGGTGAAAGATGAACCACGAACTCGCTGCACTCTATGGCGAACCCAATATCCAAAAGGTGGCCAAATCTGGAAGGATACGGTGGGCAGGGCATGTTGCAAGGATGTCGGACAACAATCCTGCAAAGATGGTGTTCGCTAATGATTCGGTTGGTACAAGAAGGCGAGGAGCGCAGAGAGCACGATGGGCGGACCATGTGGAACGTGATTTGGCGAGTGTTGGGCGTAACCGACGTTGGAGAGCTGCAGCTACAAATCGTGTATTGTGGAGGCAAACTGTTGATTCAGTGTCATCATGAAATTGATGTTGAACTAAATAAATGAAATGAACACTGAAAAATAAATTCAGTTTGGACAAGGAATTTTTTTCCAAATAGCTCGACTTCCTTGAAAGTGCCCAGCTTGAATTTTTGACGGTAGGTAGGGAACATAATTACCTATCTCGGAACAAAATTTCATCCAAATCAAAGATGTTTTTTTTTGTAAATCTTTAAACTTTACGACTTTAAATTTTTAAAATTGATTTTTTCAGTGTAGGAGTCGATGAAGAATTTTTTCAATATTTTGATTCAAAAATTTGACTATTTTTTTTAAAATCACTACTACAACATTTTTTTGTAGCATTTGTCATTTTTAGACTATAGCCATTTGAAAAAAAAAAAATGATAAATGATGTCCCTTTTCAAAAGACAGTCTACATCATTTTTGGAAAAACAAAGTATGCAAAGTGGCTTTTTGGGACAAAGTTCTCATGTACAGAAAGTTTCATTAAAATCTGAGAGGGTGCAGCCAACATTTGTTCGAGTTGGCGTGATATTCGTCTTTTAGTTCATGAAATCATGCTTACTATATGAATTATAAAACATTCCACTACTCATCAAACTTCCAACGTAAAAATTTTGGTTACTATACAATTTCCGCAATCCATTCCACTGTGCACCTGTCAGCCAGTTAGTCAGAGGTACCGTAAGCCGATTACGGTACTCCCTTCCGCCGCTTGGGGATACACATTTCATTTATTACATACCTACTATTATTATTTTCCGATCGTATAAACTGAATCCACAACACAGCGCCGATGCAGAGCCCTACAAGTACTCGCAATTGTAGGCGACCGAGCGACGCGTCGCGTGATAGCCACCTTCCCCAGCACTTGAACGGCTAGGTAACGCTAGCCATACCTAGTTACTATGGCAGGCAAAGCACGTTCCAACCAACCGTCAACATATCTATGCCGAATGTGTGTGACGCTGACGCGCAGGCGGCTGTGATTGCGGTGGTCGCCTGACGCGTTTACTGAACATAGTCCTATGACGAACGATTGCTGGAATATTAAACTACCGTTTTCGGTTGCCAAAGAAAGGTTTTTGACTGTGCGTAAATTCATCTGTGATTCCTATAGAATTTTCTTTTTTGACGTTGCGCTATACTAAAGTAGTCGGTGTTCCACTTATTACAACATCGGTATAATAAGTCTATCCCAGTAGAGGCAATGATTTTATTAATATCAAGAATAAAATCATTCCTAGTCCTAGTCCTCGAACAAGTGATGACTGACTTGCCATTTCACCACTATTCCACAGCACCACCATACAATATTTTAAGCGATTGTTTGATTTCTCCGTCGTAATAAACGAGAAACCCATTTACCCGTAACGTTTCCTCCATCTGTCTTACAATGTACAGTACCGCTAGTCAATCAAAAGGTCGATATTCCATTCCTAAACCCCCGGTTGGGCATGATACGATTTTAACGCGATTCACTATCGAAAGCAATCGCGCAAAACCCTACCACCGTCTAACCCTGAAATGCAATTTTCAAGTTCTGCTTACATACGCTCGAAATGTCTAGCCATGTTTGCTGAAACTAGCACGTCTCCCTCCGGCAACAATGTTGTCGCTCTGATCATATTCCACTACCCACTAAAACATTGACCGGCGAAAACCATCAAACCAGTTTATATTGTGTTGTTGCCATTTTCCACCAACCAACCAACCACCCACCCCGGCCATTCAGCCATCGGCAGTTTTCGCGGCCAACTTTATTGCTCATTACCGGCGCGTTCAAATACAAGGTATATATTAAAGTAGTTGCAAATTGTTAGTACTCTTTTCCACCCACAACAGCAACGATTAGCATTCCGTGCTTCGAGGCAAAATGTTCGTTATTTTTTATAGTTTTTTCTTATCCGAATTCCATGCTCTACCCCGCGGTCGCGGTTGTCGGTGGACGGCAGCAATAGACGCTGCAGTCGGACCGAGGCAAAACAGGTGGTTTCTAGCCACACTGACTGACTGACTAACTGACAGTCTAACTTACTGACTGTTGTTTGGAGGGTTTCGGTGTTATATGTTGTAATAAACGCCAAAGGAAGAAAAACGGGAAACGAGTTAACGCTGAGCTAGGTGAAATCAAAGTACCTTTCTGCTGGACGGTGACGAAGCTATTGGGGACCTGAACGGAGCGTGTGACTTTTTTCCTGTTTTGACAAGCGGAATTTCACAGTGCTCCGTCAATTTGTTCGAGCTCCAAAGGTTTTATAGCGTGAATATTGTTGTGGTGTAACCATAGTGTGATAACTAGATGTTAGACTGGCTCAAGATTGCATGGAAAAAAATAAAATCATCCTAAATTGCGAGCACAGCACTTTTTTAGTTCCTTTTGTGGTTACAAATGACTGTGCAAATTATGGGAGCGATTGGTTGCTCCTGGGATCTGCGCATTGCGTTTAAATTTTGTAACGAAATTAATGCGAAAAAATATTAGCTGTTTTAGTGATTGGGCAATAAAAATGTGATAAATGATATCAGGATGGTCCAATCTCACTATTCGGTGAATTGAATCGAATTTGACTTCTCAACTAAATTCAAGTGATGCAGAAAATCTTTCAGAAAATTTTTGTCGAATACATCAAGTCATTGCGATAAACATGATCTGAGATATTTAGGATTGAAACGTACAATTACAGTGTCCACAGAATTAAAAAATTGTGATAAAATCCGTGACATTACAGAAAAATCTAGGGGGTTACCATCCTGCTATCAAATTAGATATACCTACCTACACATTCGCCTCAAACCCAACCGCACAAAGCAAAATGAGTTAACGCTGATGATGATGGGTAGAGCGAAAGAGACAACTAGTACCACAGCACTATATTAACCGTGTTTGCAAATGGAGCTCGAATGTACAAGCGATTTTGAGTACGAATAATTGTGTTCGAGATTGTACATAAAAGAGTGCTGGAGTACGAGCACAACACAAAAGAAAGCTTAGTGTTTGAACGGACAAGCTCAGTCGAGTGTTGGACGGCACTGGGTAGCGTACCTCCAGTGTAACGGATTTCTAACTCAACTGGCTTCTAAGCTGTGAAACCACACAACGCAATAATCTGCTCCGCCCGCCGTTCAACAGGCAACTGGGCTTGTCCGACAAAACCCGTTCTTTAGATAGTCTATAATGATGTCATTCATAGAAGCGTAGCGCGCTAGTTACAAACGCTATCTTCTGTGTGTAAATACGTGATACTTTGGCTAGGTTGTACACTAACCAAATTTTTGAATTCATGATATCAAAAATCTTTGAGTTGATCTATTGGAATCTTTTCTTAGAAATATTTCGAGGCGATATGTGAGAAAAATTTGAAAAATTATCGTGAGATGGCTAAGTTATATACGTTTAAAATTAGACCACTTTTCGTTACATACCATTTTTGTGGAATTTGCAAAGTGCATCCCCATATCGAAAACAAAGACGTAGTTCTACGTCAAAAATCAGAGGTAGTAGAATGAATCGATGCAAATGATGTAGATATAAACGGTACTATTCAACTTTTTATCGTATATATTTAATATTTTGTAGAGAGGAAAAACGTGAGAATTATAAAAAAATCTAATTTCGGAAAGCTATTTGGAGCTAAGAAGTGAAATATTGTATATCTCTTATTTAGAAGTTGGGTAGCTACTCTGTACAATAAAACTAGCAGAATGCGGAATTTCCGACCCGACTTGTGTTGAATGTAGTCAATTATTTAGCGCTGTAACTTGAACAAAAGTTTGCCCCGCATGACTGAAATCAATGGAGAGCTATCGCCATTCCAAAACCGGGAACATCTACCTCCGACCACAACTCGTATCGGTCGATTCCAATGCTGCCCCCAGTCTTCCACCTGATCTCGCACCGAGCAGAAGCTAAAAACACATCACTCGATCACAGAAAAGTAAACGATCACATTTTACCCGTGTCGCTTAGTTACAGGACAGTGACAGGAAAGTTCAGTTGCCCCGTACGGTGAGCGAGATGAGTAAATGAAAAAAACACAAAGTGCGCCCACTAAGGGGAACTATTGTTGCGATCGACTTTACACAAACTCGAATAAGAGCTACAGTGTGCGAGGAGGAACAGTTGCTAAAGGTGAAAATGAAGCTTGATCGTACGATAGTGTCCCATATTCAACTACATCATACAAGAAATGTAGTATTGATAACGTTCAATATGCTATTGAAGTGAAAACACTTTACAGGATGACGTTGAAAAACGGTCCCATTGTTTTGATCTGTCAAATTTCAATTACAAACCGCTGGGAGCAAATCAAAGTCAGGTGCGCATGGAAATGCTTTCTTCTGGGATAAACTTAATGTAATAAATGTTTAGTGATGTTGTTAAAAAGGCAGAACTATGGAATGGGGATTCAAGCGCTTTGCACTTTTGGAACTATTAAAGTAACAAAAGTTCGTTGGAGACACAAAAAACTGCTAGATGTTAATCGAACATTTGTCTGGCGATGCAAGAAACGATTGCACGATGGAAATGGAGCATCTAGACGTCCGGGACAAAAAGTAACATCGCTCTGTAAAGACAAGGCTGTGGCCAACAAAATTAGTAGATCATCCTGATATTGTCGTTATCTATTTGAATTCGAAGTAAGCCGCAAATTGAACCATCAAAAGGATAAGGTGCTCGGTACAAATCTTGATTCCTTTTAATTTCAGCGATAAAAAGGACACAAAAATCGGATTCGGTTATGAATTGGGCTGTGGTAGCTACAAATGGCAAAAATAATAATGGTCCTAAAGTTATGAAAGTCGGTTCAAAGTATTTCGATGAAGTTTTCGTGATCAGGATCATCTCACAACGGAAAAAATTAAAGTAACAGTTTTGTTCTTCGAACATGGCACATAATATGAAAGGAACCACCAGATGGTGGGGTGGGGGATGTTAAAGCTAAGGTTTTGACGATCCCGAAATTATTTTTTTCAAAAATGAAATAAAGAAAAACGGCGGCGAATTTGTATCTCGTTTGGTGCGAGAACAAATTAATAAGAAAATTTTGAGGGAGATAGCTAGTTCCAACTACCAAAGACGAATGCCACGAGACTCAGTTTTTCTACCCGAATCAATGCAAAGCGAACGACAAAAACAGTTCCTTTCCAATTGTGTGCCGTGTTCGAAGAACAAAACTGTTACTTTAATTTTTGCCGTTGTGAGATGAGTGAATCGCAGGAGCAAGAAGTAGTGTTCCGGAAAAATATGGTGTCTATTGACTTACGGCCTTTTCGCATGTACCGAACCTTCGTAATGTGAAACATTTGCTGGCGGAGAAAATGGAGGTTAGGCTTACGGAAGTTGCATTTATCGAGTTGTACCATGTCAGACATTTAGTGTTGATAGCGTACAAATAAATTGGCTCAGGTGAAACTATTCGTTTTGTATAACAACTTAAAACACGTGGTTGTGTGTGACAACGCCATAATCAAGAACCTCACATATATGAACGGGTAGAAAATCAATGTTCGTCTTCAAGATCTGATACAACTTGCTCGCACCGTGGCTATTAAAGGATGCATTTTACATTTGCGAGAGCTGGAATCCATCACTAAGGATACACATAGAAACTGCCTCCCAGTATTTCAAATGGTGTTTGTGGAAAGAGTGTGAGTGGTACGATCTATTTACTCCTACCTGCCCCTACAGTACAAAACATAATACGATAGTACCATTACACAGAGAATTCTTTGCATATATTAAGGACTAAGCAATACGTAGTTAGTCATAGAGCTGTATAACAAGACGGTTCATTGCGGACTACCCAGCTCAGAAACCGGTGAGGACATTACGCAATATTAATTCCGAAAAGAGAAAATTTGATTAAATGAATTGGCGCATTAAGGGCACAAGACTTGAGTCAAATTTAGTTTGATTTTTATGCTTCGAATTCATCTCGTCAGTAACTAGCACCAATTGGGTGTCTAGTTAGACGATGTATCTAAACTAGTACCCAAATTGCATAATGCCAGGCGTTTGTTTATCTGGCCAAAGAACAAGAGTTAGTTTTCGCTTTCTCGTAACCTAGACCTAGAGCTTCTGTATTTGTTTCCCAGGACATCATTCGGAGCAAGTCAAATGCTTTAGGCGTTCACATGTTTCGTGTGAGCTCTTTGGATTTTTTGGTCTAACTAGTGCTAAGTTGGGTACTATTTTAGATACATCGTCTAACCAGTTGGTGCTAATTACTGACGGAATGAATTCGAAACACACAAATCAAACAAAATTTAATCGCTGAAGACAGCTTGTATATGGAAATAAATTACAATTCACAATCTCTCTAGAACCATTTCCTGAACGACAAACAATTGCCAAATATGTGGTATTGCGTCGGTTGCCACGGTAAAGATGGACATGTCTATCTATACCAGGACACATGCTAGTGAACTCCGGTGATTCGTAGTTATGCTGCCTAAGCTCGACCCTCATTAGCAGAAGACAAAAATTAAGTCCGTA
This sequence comes from Topomyia yanbarensis, assembly GCF_030247195.1. Classification (NCBI taxonomy): domain Eukaryota; kingdom Metazoa; phylum Arthropoda; class Insecta; order Diptera; family Culicidae; genus Topomyia; species Topomyia yanbarensis. The sequence goes on from NC_080671.1 coordinate 108,092,594, forward strand.
CAATATTAAGCCTGCTCTAATGACCCTGCCACTTCTAGTTTTCCGATCTGTTTACTTCACATCCTTGCTCTCACTTGAGTACTATGGCTCTAATTTTCATAACTTTCCCTACCCAGTAATCTCTAGCTAATTGAATGTCGTTAAAATGTAAAAAAGAAAATGTGACTAACATAGTCGAAATAAAAAAAGGAAAAAAAGATGTGGTATTCAGGATATATTGCCAAAGGCTAAAACTGCGACAAGTATTTCAAAATCAACAGCCAGTACCATCATTGAGAAAGTTCACACTGCTAACTCGTAAGAACAAGAAACAAAATAAAAACAAATGTTCGCGAACATGAAGGCAGCAGTCACGATGATGACACGGAAGTGTACAGCAGCGAGATTCAAATGAATAACCTCCAAGACAAAGTTGTACCATTAAAACTTGTTTTATTATATTATTGTTTGTATCATGGAAATATATAAAGGGCCCTCGGCTTCGTTTGGCTGAAGCATTGAACCGAGTAAAATAAAGGAATTATATAATAAAATAGTAGAAGTTTTACAGAATACTGAGTACTTGAACTATCCAAAAACGAGCAGTGAATCGCTAGTGATTGTCACGTCTAGCAGAACTCGCATACGAGACTAGCTTTTGACCAGAATTAGGTTTGTTTTTAAAATGAAGTTTTTAAATTGTACACAATTTCTTTAGGTGTTAGGTCAGTGTACTGAACTCTTAGTACAAACACCAGGCATCAAATGCATGCGTGCTAGGCAAAAAAGAATAGTTCAATTTGTTGAAATCGCTATATCCGAGATGACAGTTTTTGTTTTCGCGAAGTTTTAACGCAATAGTATTTTTTATTGATACTTAATATCATTTTTATGCGAGCAATTTGTTCCGTACTAAAACCACTGTTAATCCGAAAATCCGTCGTATAACAAGCAATAAAAATATGAAAAGGTAAACAGTGCAAAAAACGGTAAAACAGCGGTTTTACAGAGATGCGAATCAAACACTCCTGTATATTACTAACAAGAACAGTAGCAATAGGACTATCAATTGGATGCTAATTGTTACTAAATCACATATTAGTCAATCAATCACTCTAATACCTATCAATATTTGCTTGTAATGTCCGCTCTATTACTGTCCATAAAGCTTGAAAACGACGTGACGACACAGGGAACAAACATCAATAGACAACCACGGAGAGCGACTAAAATGTTGCGGCTGGTTGAAACTATCAATTAATAGTTTGAGAGAAACGTTTCAATTCCATGTCGTTTTTTTACGTGAGAGTCTCTCGTTCTTTATTGTTCGTTACGGAATAAATTGAAAGAGGTGATCACACCACCACTGAGAAAAGAGTGGAAAAAAATCAATCAATTGAAATCGAATCAGGAGAGTGCGACACTTTCGAAAGTATTTTTTTGTTTTCGATATCCGTACGATTTGCTATGCGTTAAGTTAACTCAATGGTTATGGGATTATTTTGTTATTTGTGTCTCACTCTTTCTACCAGTAACTGCCGCAGGTATTATCAGAAATGTAACAAATAATTTAAAGGTAATTAATTAAATTAGTAGTTTTATTAGAGTTCATTTAATTTTCTCGCTTCTTTGATATTTCTGCCGAGTTGTACTTTAAATTTAAAATATCTTTAAATCTAACCAGCGTTAAATTCGCGCAATTCCTTAGAATTGTTAATAGTGGCAGGACGCCAAATCAGACCGAAGCAGAGCGCAACTGTTTTACCACATCTACATATCGTCTGCCAGATCTGAAATTTTCAAACAATTTTGGACATTTCTATGGATTCTTGATTTGCCATTGTTTTAAATTCATTGTAACTGAATATTTACCCCAAACTATGGTTAATAAAACTCCCTTTACTTTCCCTCTTTGTGCTGTAACACACGAGGCCGTATCTTATAAATCATGTGTTTCTGTCAAAAATTCTTGAGATTAATAGGTAACATTTTCAGTCAATCTAAAGCTGGTGTAGAGGAAGATCACAGATTTCCTATGTTACATTCGAAAACAGTGATCCCCAATAACTTACTGGAATGGACTGAAATATTTAAATATTCATCTTCATCTCAAAGTCAGAGTCACCTGCTAATGGCATCCCCCTCGCTTGAATGAAATCTCTTTGATGATGTCATTACGCTGTGCCCTTACGTACCTGTGTGGGGAAAAAAGAGAAAATAAAAATTATCGTTAGTATTCATGGCATGATAAACCAAGGTTGGAAAATTAATTAAAAGTGGGCGGCAACTGTTTGGGAACGTGATTTCTTGCCCAGAAATCGTTGGCTAGCATAAAAAGTCCAAAGCGCAAAAAAAACTCTTTGCACGTTAAATAACGTGAAACCTTCTCCCGGGAAAATGTCAAAATTCAGATCAAACGGCCGAGTCCTTTCTTATTTTTTTTTTGCGCTCAGCAATCACCAAATCCGACCACGGCCCGAAGTGAGCACTCGAAGTGAACTTTGCACCCATAAGACCAACCTACTTCAATGCCCGCGTCAACAGCTGTTTGCCGGTGGTCGGAAATGGGAAATTCAGGAAAACCGACGAATCACACGCACACCGGAGGAATGTGCACTTCTCGTTTCTGTCTGTTGTCTTCTATCCGGCACGAAGGCACGAACCGAGCTGAGGAAATTTATCCCAATCCCCAAAGGCACAGTACTCTGTTTTTTCCACAAACGGGGGTGAAAACGAAGCGGATGTGTTCATAAACGATTTTTGCCCGCTCTCTCTACACTGCCTTTCACGTAACTTTCTAGCTGAAAAGTTAGAGCACTTGATCACCCCCTACGAACTGGTGCGTATTGGTAGAGACAGAGAGAGAGAGACGGAAAAACAGCTCGAGAAAAGTCGATTCAGATATGCAATTTCATTTGGAGTGCTATTTCCGTTCGGGAGCGATTTGCACAATCGAGAGGAAATTCTTGCAGCGCTCCCGTGCACATACACACAGACACAAACACACACCAAACGAATCGTCAAACGATATTCCGAGCACATCTCGCTTGAGGTGGAATTTTTAATCGAAACTGAATATGACGTTATTAAAATTGCATGAGAAGGAATGCAGAGTGTGAAATGTGTTTGACTGCGGCGGCGGCAGGGCGTTATCCTTCTATGGGGCGGGTTTTTAAGCTGTGAAAAGCTAAGTGTTTGCCAAATTTAAGCGTTAGGTGCTTGCAAAAGTTTAAAACGATAAGTTTTACAATGTTGCGATGTGCTGTAACGCAGATACTGATGGTCACCTGCAAATCTTCGTGATTAGAAATTTTCATGTAATATCAGGGACATCGCAAAAATTTATTATTATTATTATTATTATTATTATTATTATTATTATTATTATTATTATTATTATTATTATTATTATTATTATTATTATTATTATTATTATTATTATTATTATTATTATTATTATTATTATTATTATTATTATTATTATTATTATTATTATTATTATTATTATTATTATTATTATTATTATTATTATTATTATTATTATTATTATTATTATTATTCATCTGAGTTGGAAACACCGTTCCGTACGGTACATACAACGCGCATTCGCAAATTTCTCACGGTGTTTTTTCGGAGTTTTTCGCGATATTCGCGGCCTATTATTCGACGAAAACACGAAAGAAGTGCTTCTCTAGTGGTGAACAGTGAAAGTTTGGTGAAAATCGGTTCAGAAACGGCTGAAAAAAGTGAATTTTAGTTTTGCCCACGCGGTGCAATAGGTAAACAAACAGCCATCGCTGTACCTACCCGCGTGGTTACCGGGCCGATTTTGCATTCACTCGCTGGTGGAGTGTGACGGTGTGCTGAACGGGCGATATTTTTCGAGTCGCAAAAAACGTGAAAAGTTTTTTGAAAATTGTTGTTTTTTTTTGACGTTGGATTTGGTGGTATTTGAGATACCAGTACAGTGTATACCGATATTTGTACGGTACAGTGCGGGCCAGTTTTTTGAAAAGTGAAAAGTTTTTTGAAAATTGTTGTTTTTTTTTTGACGTTGGATTTGGTGGTATTTGAGATACCAGTACAGTGTATACCGATATTTGTACGGTACAGTGCGGGCCAAAAGTGTATGAACGGCAAAAAATAAAAATTGGAAAAGTGCGTTTTTCTTGCTTGTTTTGCTATTTAGAGGCTGTGTAGAAGCAAGCAAGCGAACAGATTCACCACTGCGCATCTACAGTGTGTCCCAAAATTGTGGGAACGCTTCGAAAAAGTCGACGTTGAAGGGGCAAATAAGGTAAGATCTTTCCTTTTCTTCACCTTTTTTGTCCATTTGGGGTTGGTATCGGGTGACCGTGCCACATAGCAGTTTCCAACGTCTGGTGGCGTAATCCAAGATGGCGGCCGCTAGTAGCGGTGATCCGGGAGGGTCAAGTCAAAGAAGATTGCCGGTATACATGGATCCGACGAACAAATTCGGCGAATTGACGTTCCTGCAGCTGACAGGCAAAGACGGTGTACCTTTGCCAAGAAACCCGTTCGTCATTGGTAAATCGGTGGAGGTTGTCGCTGGAGGCCCAATTGAAGGTGCGAATACCGAAGCTCAAGGGACACGGTATACCCTTCGAGTTCGGAACCCAGTCCAAGTTACCAAATTAATGAAGATGACCAAGCTTATTGACGGTACTGATGTTGTGGTTGAATCCCATCCGAATCTGAACGTAAGCAGATGCGTAATTTCCTGCTACGATCTGATTCACCTTGAAGAAAAGGAGGTTTTGCAAGAAATTATAAGCCAGGGTGTGATTCGTGTACAGCGAATTACACGAAAGGAAGAGGAGAAAAGAGTGAATACGCCAGCGCTTATCTTGACCTTCTGCAAGACCACATACCCGGAATACATGAAGATCGGTTTGCTTCGCGTCCCTACCCGCCCGTACTTCCCAAACCCGATGCTTTGTTATGGTTGCTTCAAATACGGCCATACTCGTGTTCGCTGTCCTGGCCCGCAACGTTGTCCTAATTGCTCTGGAGAACATCAAGGTGAAGAAAAATGTCGAGCAGCTCAGTTCTGTCTAAATTGTAAAGGTGATCACCAACCAACAAGCCGCCAATGTCCAAATTACAAAAAGGAAGCAGAGGTCATAAAAATAAAAATCCGCGACAATTTGACATTCCCGGAAGCGCGCAAACGAGCTGAACAGCAAAATCTTGGAAGTTACGCCCAAGCCGCAGCGCAACCGAGCGAAATTCTTAATAAACTAAAAGAGCTGGAGCTGACAATGAAGAGGAAGGATGAGCAGATCGCAAAACTTCTGGCGGAGGCCAAAAGAAAGGATGAAAAAATCGAACAAATGATAGCGTACATACACCAGATGAAACAACAGTCCGCTAGTCAAGAAAAACCACAGCAAAGTAAAGAACAAAAACCAACGAACCAGACAGCCGGGCCAATAACAAGATCAAGGAACAACTCACCAGCGACTAACACGGACTCGAAGCGAGGAAGACCACAGAAACAACACACCCCGTTCAGCAAACCCACGACAACCCCACCGGATAACTTGAGCCCACCACCAAAAAGAACCGCTACCACTACCACCAACGAAACCATGGATTATTCAGACGATGAAATTGAGATTACCGAGAAGCCTCTTAGCCAGCCTCTTCGATAATTTTCATTTTCAACAACGTTTGGATAACAAAGACAACCCACGCACGAATACTGACCACGAGATAGATCGGTTTGGAAGAGAGGAAAGTGTAGTACTCCTTCCAACGCAAGCACAGCAGGATGAAGGAACTATCCGGGCCGTCATACCCCAACCCGTTGATAGTGAATTCACCTCTGTGGCCGATAGGAACACCGATTTCACCACTACAACTTGTAAACCAGCAGACCAAAAACCCACGATCGACGAACAGAAGGAGATCAGCAGAACTACACAAAGTCTATCCCCAGTGCCGACCGCAGTCGGTGTTCGTGAGCATAATAGTGTAGTTTGTACGACAGCGGTTGGCACTGTGGGGCTGGACCTTCCTCAGGTCAGTTCCGAAATTGTCAATCCCCTTGCAGGTACTGCTTGTTCTGATGTTCTTCCAGGTTTGACTGACAACATCGACGACACGCTCCTTCCACATCACCACTCGCTGTCGCCCGGAGAAGGTCCATCGAGATATCCGTTTCGAGATGGAACAGCTGTCACCACAACAGTAGCGTCGAAGCAGACAACGAAAACTACACAAAGTCTTTCCCCAGTGCCGGTCGCTGTCGGCAATTCTGGAAGTAATCGTGTAGTAGTTTCGACAGCGGCTGGCACTGTGGGGCTAGACGTCCCACAGGTCAGTCCTATTCCACCTCGCTCACGAACGGATTCTGTTGCGGTTTATCCCGTTACAGATATGACCAGCACGCATCGAACGAGTAACCGGTTTGGGGAAGAAGAGAAGAAAGTAGCTTCCCCACTTCATCATGAAGGGATCGACCGGGGGGAAGAGGACTGTCCCTACTTCCCAGATATACAGTCCTCGCAATTCTCCTCCTGGCTTTCCGCCGGCGAAGATACACCGCAACAACAGCAGAAGCATCAGAGCACCGATATCCCGGTTGAAATCAGCGCAACCACGTCCCAGTACCAACGAAGCACACCGGCGAGAACCCGCAGGCAATCACCTTCGCCATCAACATCGTCTTCGTCAGCGACTTTCGCCAATCGAGACAGCAGATGCTTCGCCCTTCAATGGAACATTCGGGGCCTGCGAACCAACATCAGCGAGCTTAAACAGCTGATCTGCGAGTACGGACCGAGCCTGATAGCGCTTCAGGAAACAAAAGTTGACAACCGAGTAGTCGCAGCAGATTTCATCGGCAACAACTACACTCTTTTGCTGAAAACTGGGAGTTGTCGATACTGGCAACAAGGAGTAGTTCTTGCCATTCGGGATGGTGTTGCATTCGAACGAATCGATGTCGACGACAGTATACAAGCTATCGCAGTTCGGATCCAACTGCCACAGCAAATGACGGTGGTGTCGATCTACGTCCCTCCCAATACTCAACAGTGCCAAGAACAGCTGGGTGACTTCCTCGAAAAGCTTCCACGTCCAGTGCTGGTACTAGGCGACTTTAACGCGCACCATATTTGCTGGGGTTCTACGAAATCTACCGCACTAGGCCACTTCATCGCCGAAAAAACGCTATCGGAACGATTACTCATCCTCAACGACGGCTCGCACACTCGGATTGACCCAGCTACCGGTATCACTTCGGCTATTGACCTCTCGATCTGCTCCGAATCGGTGGCTTCGAAATTTGTTTGGCGAACACTTCCGGACACCCACAGCAGTGATCACTTTCCCATTCTCGTTTCCATTCCCGGACTGTCGACTATCCCAACGAAAAGACAGAAATGGATTTACGACCAAGCAGATTGGACAACCTACGAGCGATTGACCGCCAACGCTATTCGACCGGGCGTCGAAATATCAATCGACTGTTTCGTTGACCGGTTGATTAGAGCAGCAAACACCGCGATACCTCGCACTACCGGCAGAGTCGGTCCCAAAGCGGTTCCGTGGTGGTGTCCGGAGGTGAAAGCAGCTATCAAAAATCGGAGAAAGGCACTTAGAGCATTGAAGCGTATACCAGCAGAGGACCCACGAAAAGCGGATGCACTGAAAAGCTTCCAGGAATCACGGGCAGCAGCAAGAAAGTCTATCCATGACGCCAAGAAAAAATCATGGGAAGACTTCGTCGCGAAGATATCTCCAAGTTCCACTACGTCGGAGATGTGGCAGACAGTGAACACGTTGAGAGGGAAACGCCAACACCGCCCAACTGTCATCAAACGGTCCAGTGGTTACACGGATAAGCCAGAAGAAATAGCTGAAGAACTGGCGCAACACTACAGCGAAAGATCCGCAACCTCCAGTTATTCGTCGTTGTTCCAGAAGGAGAAAGAAAAGGCCGAACGAAACCGCATAAACTGCTCGCCAGATAGCGATGATATTTACAATTCGGACTTCACCCTGAATGAATTGCTGTGGGCACTCGACAGAGGAAGAAGTGGCTCTTCAGGACCGGACTGCATCGGCTATCCAATGCTTCAGCGACTGCCATTGTCTGTGAAAACTGCCATGTTGGAACTTTTCAACAGAATATGGCGCAGTGGCGTATTCCCACCCTGTTGGCGAACCGGAATCATCGTACCAATTCCAAAGCCAAGCTCGGATGACGCGGGTCCAGCTGCATTCCGTCCAATCACGTTAACTAGTTGTATGGCGAAGGTGTTCGAGCGAATTGTCAACCGACGATTAACCACCGAGCTAGAGTCGAACGGGCGTCTCGACAAACGACAACATGCCTTCAGATCTGGTCGGGGTACTGACACATACTTTGCGGAGTTGGAGAGGTCATTACCCGACCGTGACGAGCACTGTCTGATAGCGTCGCTAGACTTGGCCAAGGCATACGACACCACCTGGAGATATGGCATCCTACGAACACTGCAGAAATGGCAAATACGCGGAAGGATGATAAACATTGTCAACAGTTTTCTGGCAGAGAGAACGTTCCAGGTCAACGTAGAGGGGCATTTGTCGCCAGCACATCCGCTGGAAAATGGTGTGCCGCAGGGCTCAGTGCTCTCTGTGACACTATTTCTCGTGGCTATCCAACCCATCTTCCGCGTGGTCCCGAACTCCGTACAAGTGTTGCTGTACGCCGACGATATTCTGCTTCTTGTGTGGGGAAAGAAAGAACAGTCGCTCCTTCGGAAACTTCAGGCCGCAGTAAAAGCCGTCGATAAATGGTCGAGAAGTGTTGGATTTACGATATCTGCAACGAAATCCAGCATCTTCTATTGCAGCCCTAACGTACGCCGTGAACCCATGCAGGCGATAAAGGTAGATGGTGTAGCCGTTCCGACACAAACGCTGCTGAGAACCCTCGGTGTTACTCTCGACCGATCGCTCAACTTTAAAGCGCATTGCAAAATGACGAAGAAGACGTGCGAATCCAGGCTGCGTATCTTGAAGATGATCGGCGCCAAGCTACCCCGTGGTCAACGCGCTTCTTTACTTCAAATCGGGTCAGCAATTGTCACCTCTCGGTTACTATACGGCATGGGGCTCGTAAGCAGAGGAGGAGATGCCGTCGTCCAAACGCTCGCACCTACATACAACAGGATGGTAAGGTTTTCATCTGGTGCATACGTCACGAGTCCAATTCTAGCCATTATGGCTGAAGCAGGTACTTTGCCGTTCGATCTGCTTGTCCTCCAAACCATCGCACGATTGGCTATCCGTATGTTAGAGAATAGTAGGGATAATGCTGCTCTTCCCTTGGTACATCGAGCTTCCAGTTGTTTGATGGAGATGGTCGGAACGCCTCTTCCAAATATCTGCTCCCGCACGCGGTTAACTACTCGGAAGTGGTACGAAGCCAAACCCCAGATCGTGTGGGACATCAAGAAACGCGTAAAAGCCGGAGATCCTTCGGATACTGTCCGTCCAGTCGTTCAGGAGCTACTGACAGAACGTTTCAGCCGCTCAACAGTCGTTTACACAGATGGGTCGAAAGACGATATCGCTGTCGGCGCGGGAGTTTTCGGAGAACACTATCAACAGTCGCTAGGTCTTCCACAGCAATGCAGCGTCTTCTCAGCCGAGGCATTTGCAATAAAAACAGCGCTAACAGCATACCACACGTCTAGCGATTTGCTGATCATGTCAGATTCGGCTAGCTGTTTATCAGCAATCGAAACCGGCACATCCCAGCACCCGTGGATCCAACAGATTGAACACATGCTTCGGAACCGTCCAATCAATCTGTGCTGGATTCCAGGTCATACTGGCATCCGCGGTAACGAAGAGGCAGACCGACTTGCAGGAGAAGCCAGGGGCGTTCCCCCATTGGACATATCCGTTCCCGGAGCAGATGCCGTTATTCAAATCAAAACAACTATCCGAAATCCCCGCTAGCTATCAACAGTACGCGTCGTTAGAAAAGCGAATGAAGAGTCTAATGAAAGCCAAAAAACGCAGTTATTGGCGCCGGTTCGTCGACGGGTTAACGAGAGAAACAGCGATGAGCACTCTTTGGGGTACGGCTCGACGTATGCGTAACCGTAATAGTACCAACGAGAGCGTGGAATATTCAAATCGTTGGATATTCGCTTTCGCCAAGAAGATCTGTCCGGACTCTGTCCCGGTACAGAAAACGTGCCGCGCCGCGTCTCCTCCCGATACCGCGAACGAAACACCGTTTTCGATGGTGGAGTTTTCACTTGCTCTCTTATCATGCAACAATAACGCCCCAGGGTTAGACAGAATCAAATTCAACTTGCTGAAGAATCTGCCTGACACTGCAAAAAGGCGCTTGCTGAACTTATTTAACAAGTTTCTTGAGGGTAACATTGTCCCTCATGACTGGAGGCAAGTGAAGGTCATCGCCATTCAAAAACCAGGAAAACCAGCCTCCGACCACAACTCGTATCGGCCGATTGCAATGCTGTCCTGTATTCGGAAGTTGTTCGAGAAAATGATCTTGTTTCGCCTCGACAATTGGGTTGAAGCAAATGGCTTACTGTCAGATACACAATTTGGCTTCCGCAAAGGCAAAGGGACGAACGATTGCCTTGCGTTGCTTTCTACAGAAATCCAAATGGCCTATGCTAACAAAGAGCAGATGGCATCAGTCTTCTTGGATATTAAGGGGGCTTTTGACTCAGTTTCTATCAACATTCTGTCAGAGAAGCTGCACCAGCATGGTCTTTCACCAATTTTAAATAACTTTTTGCTAAACCTGTTGTCTGAAAAGCACATGCACTTTTCGCATGGCGATTTAACAACATCGCGATTTAGCTACATGGGTCTTCCCCAGGGCTCATGTCTAAGTCCCCTGCTCTACAATTTTTACGTGAATGACATTGACGATTGTCTTGCCAATTCATGCACGCTAAGGCAACTTGCAGACGACGGGGTGGTCTCTGTTACAGGGCCCAAAGCTTCCGACTTGCAAGGACCATTACAAAATACCTTGGACAATTTGTCTGCTTGGGCTCTTCAGCTGGGTATTGAGTTCTCCACGGAGAAAACTGAGTTGGTTGTTTTTTCTAGGAAGCGTGAGCCGGCGCAACTCCAGCTTCTATTAATGGGTGCAACGATCAACCAGGTTTTCACATTTAAATATCTCGGGGTCTGGTTCGACTCTAAAGGTACCTGGGGATGTCACATTAGGTATCTGAAACAGAAATGCCAACAAAGGATCAATTTTCTCCGAACAATAACTGGAACATGGTGGGGTGCTCACCCAGGAGACCTGATCAGGTTGTACAAAACAACGATATTGTCGGTGATGGAGTACGGGTGTTTCTGTTTCCGCTCCGCTGCGAAAATACACTTCATCAAACTGGAGAGAATCCAGTATCGTTGCTTGCGCATTGCCTTGGGTTGCATGCATTCGACCCATACGATGAGTCTCGAAGTGCTGGCGGGCGTTCTTCCGCTAAAAAATCGATTTTGGGAACTCTCATATCGATTGCTCATCCGATGCGACATTCTGAACCCGTTGGTGATTGAAAACTTCGAGAGGCTCGTCGAGCTTAATTCTCAAACCCGTTTTATGTCCTTGTACTTCGACTACATGGCACAGAGCATCAATCCTTCTTCGTATAGTCCCAACCATGTCCGTTTTCTAGATACTTCTGATTCTACTGTATTCTTCGACACATCCATGAAGGAAGAGATTCGTGGAATCCCGGACCATATACGCCCTCAAGTGATCCCCAATATATTTTATAATAAATTCCGAGAAGTCGACTGTGACAAAATGTTCTACACTGACGGATCAAATCTCGATGGGTCCACTGGCTTCGGTATCTTCAACAATACTATCACCGCTTCATTCAAGCTCAATGATCCCGCTTCAGTTTACGTCGCAGAGTTAGCTGCAATTCAGTACACCCTTGGGATCATCGACACTCTGCCCACAGATCACTACTTCATCATTTCGGACAGCCTCAGCTCTATCGAGGCTCTTCGTGCGGTGAAGCCTAAAAAGCAATTCCCGTATTTTCTGGGGAAGATACAGGAGTCCTTGTGTACGTTATCTGAAAAATCTTATCAGATTACCTTTGTTTGGGTCCCCTCTCATTGTTCTATCCCGGGCAATGAAAAGGCCGACTCATTAGCAAAGGTGGGCGCATTAAATGGTGACATATACGAAAGACCAATCTGCTTCAACGAATTTTTTAGTATTTGTCGTCAGAGGACACTCAACAGTTGGCAAACCTCGTGGAGCAATGGTGAACTTGGACGATGGCTACATTCGATTATCCCAAAGGTATCAACGAAGCCTTGGTTCAGGGGGATGGATGTGGGTCGGGATTTTATTCGTGTAATGTCCCGACTTATGTCCAACCACTACACCTTAGATGCACATTTGCGGCGTATTGGGCTTGCGGAGAGTAGTCTGTGCGCTTGTGACGAGGGCTATCATGACATCGAGCACGTTGTCTGGGTATGCGCCGGGTATTTGGACGCCAGGTCTCAGTTAAAGGATTCCCTTCGGGCCCGAGGTAGACCACCCAATGTCCCAGTCCGAGATATGCTGGCAAATCGTGATTTCCCCTATATGTCCCTTATTTATACTTTCATAAAAACGATAAATATCCCAATTTAGCCCCTCTCTTTTTATTTCTCGTTTTTAGAAGTTTCCTCTTGCCGTGTGGAACCGATAAGCTTCAGACTGCCACTATGTAACCGCCGTCGCCCTTATCACTACGGAATCTGAAGCGAGAGCGACTCGAGGTCCGAAGGATCCCCTTTGAAGGATTCCCCGCGGGTCCGAAGAATACCATCCGCCAATCCGACCTACTAGACTGAGGCGCAAATTTGTTTCGCTGATCTCCCGTTTGCCCGAAAGTTGCAAGTTTTGCTCTTCTCTACCGGTCACCATCTACGCCTTCTCTCCCCTGTCCTTGATACAACTACTTCTACACCGATTTTGGAAATGACCAAGCATAAGTATCCGATAAAAAATCAAATTTGTATTCCGTATTCCTAGTTTTAAGATAGTTGTAATTTCTACTCTTTGTTAAAACTATTGTCCCCCATCTTGTAAATAGAATTGTATCCCTAGTTTTAAATCATCTGTGAAATTTTTCATAAATATTTGTTCCCCCTTTTGTGTACCAAACTATATTGTTAGTTTTAAGATAACTGTAAATATTTCCTAAAAAACTATTACTATTGAATTCCTTGTTTTAAAATTTTTCATAAAAAAAAATCTTTTGCCCCCTCTCTTATATATAGAATTTTTTTTTCTAGTCTTAAGATAGCTGTAAATTTTTTCTCTGTTATAAAAAAAATATTTCAACATTATAACCTCCTAGTTTTAAGATATTCAAAATGTAAAAACAAAAGAATTCGGCACCGCCAAGCTAACGCATTTGTGCCTATCAAATAAACGAAATGAATAAAAAAAAAAAAAAAACTATCCGAAATCGATGGTACCAGCGGTGGTCAGCGTCCACCGAGGTGAAACTGCGCGAAGTAAAATTCAACACAACAAAGTGGACTGACCGCGAGAATTCGGCCGACCAACGAGTGCTAACGCGCTTGCGAATAGGGCATACCCGATTGACGCACGAATTCCTGCTGAAAAAAGAAGCCCCACCGGTTTGCGACAGCTGCGGGGTAACTACTGACGTCCGTCATGTGATCCTCCACTGTAAGAGGTACGACGAAGCCAGGAAGAAGAACGATATTGAATCGACGAGTCTACGAATGACTTTATGCAACAACAGAGACAACGAAGAGAATTTGCTAAACTTCCTCAAGGAAACAAGTCTGTATAAAAAAATTTGAAAAATCTGTATTGTAAATTAATGTTTGTGAAAGCGAAATTGAAACTAACTTTCCGACACGAATGCACCCTTCTGGTGTAAAGTGTCATTAATAAACAACAACAACAACAACAATTATTATTATTATTATTATTATTATTATTATTATTATTATTATTATTATTATTATTATTATTATTATTATTATTATTATTATTATTATTATTACTATGTTTATTATGGCTTTAATCACTGAGGGTCATTCGCCTAGAAAAAAAAGGAGTCGTTACATTGCATTTTACAAAGTCCTTGAGTTCTTCGATTAGACATTGCGCTCGGTGGCGATAATACACGTAACAACCTCCCCAGCACCCGGTCCGGGAGTGGCGGAGGGCCCGTTGAGCAATGTTGGTACATGTGTTGGCAGGTTGTGGTTGAAAGGGCCGCGGAAGATCCTCCCTATCACCCAGTCTGGGTGTGGCAGAGGGCCCGCTGGAAGATGGTAGATGGCCTAGTTTTGTTGTGGCTGATAGAGGGCCACGGGAGATCCTCCTCAGTGCCTGTTCGGAGTGAGACTTTAGATAGCTTCAAAAATATTGGCATCTTTCAAGAATGCGAGTAGTGTCTCTTCCTGTGCTGAGTTGTGTGATAGTGCGTCCCGAATCGAGAAGGGCAAATTATGGAGTCGCCGCAGGTCTTCGAGTTCCCGGCAGTTTTGGAGTAGGTGCTCTACCGTGATTCTTGTATTGCAGGTCGGGCACATTGGGGGATTGACGCGGGTGATGGTGTGGGTTTGGGTGATCGTCTTGTGTGTCCTACCCTTAGGCGCGACAGTGCTCTTTGTTCCCTCCGGTTTTCGCGGTCTGTCCACTTCGCGAGATCTTTTTTAACCTGTGGGTAGCCTCGTAGATTCCTCCAGTGGGCCATAAAGTGCTCGGAGACTTTTGCCTTGAATTCCTTAATAACATCAGACGATGGGACCTCTTTGGAAAACAGAGCGCGTGAATGGCGGCCGAGTGCGGCCGAACGGTCAGCCTCTTCGTTACCGCGAATCCCACTGTGCCCGGAAACCCAGCATATGGTAGTAAACGGGTCGCAGGATTGCTCTATGGCTTGAACATAGGTGTGCTTGGACTCCCCCGATTCCAGTGCTTTGATGACAGAGAGGGAATCGGAGAAAATCACAGCAGGAGTATCTTCAGGTTTCTTAGTGATGGCAATGGCGATGGCGGCTGCTTCTGCGGAGAATACTAAGCAAACAGAGGGTAGACGAAGGGTGAGGCCCTCTCCAATTCCGCTCACACCCGCCCCCATGCCCTCGCTAAGTTTCGAGCCGTCAGTGTAAATGTGCAGATGATTAGGGTATTTGCGTTCAACCATTTGAAGGAACTTAGCTCTGACAGTACTGGGAGGACCGCCTGTTCTGGCGGATACAGCCAGGCTGCAGTCTAAGTTTGGGCCACGCTCATGCCAGGCGCGGTTGTGAACCCGATGCAGCTGTGTGATTGTAGAGAGAGGGGTATTAGTAAATGCGATATGGATGTCCTTGGCTGTTTGTAGAAGGTGACATCCATCACCAGATGTTTTCTCTAAGAATCCAACCGCTCCTTTCAGGACAGCTACCGCCAGTGCCCATCGGCAGGGAAGTACTCCGGTTTCAACGCAGGCGGCTTCGGCAGGGGTGCTGGGCAGTAGATTCGAAGCCAGTCTGACTGCTCCGTGATACAACGGTGACAAGACTGATCCCTCCCAATTGAGACTGGTTATCTCTAGGCCGTAGAACAGGCGACTATGGAGGAGGGCTTGGTTGATATTTAGTGCGGTTCGCCTATTCCACTTTGGGTGACGCGAACTAAAGGAGCGAATTAGTCGTTTTCTACTTTCGCAGTCCTTTTTCACCTGCCGGAAGTGCGGTAGAAAAGTCGTCATCCGGTCGATAGTCATACCAAGAATTTTAGGTTCCTTCCGGAAAGGAATTAAGGTTCCGGCAAGTTTGACTGGCCTGGCGGTTCCTACATGATGGGAATTGCAGCAGTGCGCAATAGCGCATTTTGGGGCTGAGATACTGAAACCGATTGAGTCAGCCCACCGGCCGACAGCATTCACGGCTGCCTGTAGCTTCAGTCTTGTGCGACCAATTGTTTTTCCGATAGCAATAAGTATTATATCGTTGGCGTAGACAACGAAGCGTGGCAAAAAGGGAATTCATGCTGACCAAGAATAATGTGACTGCCAAGGCTGACCCTTGTGGGACGCCGTTAGCTTCCTGAAACAGGTTCGACTGCTTACCTCCAATGCCCACCCTGAAACTTCGGTCACTGAGGTACTGCTTGAGGAAGCAGCCAAGGTTTCCGCTAACACCCCATTGGTGCAGCTGGCGAAGCACTCCTTCACGCCATACCGTGTTGTATGCCTTGGCGAGATCAAGGATGGCGATGTCCGCATGTAGGTCGCTGGCTATGGCGTCACTTACTGTTTCACCGAGGCAGCCTAGATGAATTCCTGTGCCGAGTCCCTTACGGAATGCGAACTGTCGATGGTCGAGAAGCTCCTGTTCCTCGAGGAAGGTCATCAGGCGTCTGTTTACCATTCTTTCCATCGTCTTCCCAATACAGGGGAGAAGGCTCGCATTTCTTCGGAATGGGAATCGTGAGAGCGGTTCTCCAGCTGTCTGGGAAGGATCCGCCTTCCCATATCCTGTTGAATCCGTTTAGGAGTGCTCGCTTGCCAACCGGGGGTAAATGCCTTAATAGGAGATAACCAACGTTGTCGAGTCCCGCTGAGTTGCTCTTTGCAGTAGTCAGTGCAGTGGCTAGTTCTACTCCTGAGAAAGGTTTGTTGTAATCCTGGCTATCGTCTGGACTGAATGTTGTAGGGGTGGCTTCTATTTACCTCTTCGTTCTCAGGAAGGCAGATGGGAGGGAGGAGTCCTTAGAAAGAAGGGCGAAGTGTTGACCGATTGCATTAGCAATTTCAGAGGGCTCAACTGTAGTGGTACCGTTTACCGTTAGTGCGAAGCCGTTTTGCCTTCTTTTGCCGCTTAGGGCATTGAACCTTCTCCACAGATCCGCAGTCGACGAATCGGAGCTGATCCCGTCTAGAAAAGATGCCCAGCTGGCCTCCTAGGCTATCTCGATGGCCGCCTGGCCTGGTTCCTGAGTTGGCGAAAATCCGCTGATTTCTCATCCCATCGATGATGGTCAAGGGGGGTATTTTTAAGATTTCGAAGAGATTTTCGTCGTTCTTTGATTGCCCTCGCTACTTCTGGGTTCCACCACTGAACCGCTCGTTTTGGTGGTGCTCCACTGGTTCGGGGAATGCATGGTTTTGCAGCCTGTGTCATTACCATTACAAGCTCGTCTGGTGAATAATCCTGGTCTCGATCGAGTGCATCCGAAACGTTATCTTCGTAGGTGACTTATTCCGCCCGATCATAGAGCCAACGGGACACGGGAAGGGAGCTTTTTTTGCTGCGCGGTGAGCAGGTTTTGTTGTTAACGTCTTCAGGTCTGATGGTTTCTTCGTGGACTTTGAGCTTTGACGTTAGTGTGGCTGGTTTTGTACCGTTGGACCCTGAAGGAACGTAAAGTGCGACAGATGGTTCCGATTGAGTTACAGGATTGTTGGAACTTATCCGGGAAGGCCCCGGGTTCCCCACGCCGGCAACCGTCGGGGACTCATCGAGTATCTCCGGAACTTCCCGAGTCGGGGGCGACGCGGGGAAAGGGTCTTTTTTCGTGTACGGTGTGCAGGTTTTGCTGTTCGTGCTGTCCCATTGTGATTTCGTGTGCACGGATTCTGTAAATGCGGTATAGTTGTAGCGATTTCCAGCGTTCATGTCGCTGCTCCTGTAGCGAAAATGAACTGGATGCCAGGAGCAACCGGCGACAGAGCTTAGGTTGCGGAGCCGAATGTTGGTGTGGCTGTGGTCCAATCGATTGGGGGTCAATTCTTCTTTATTAGATTTGTTATTTGCTCTTAGCAGGCGACGGATTGTTGCTCTGTGTTTCGATGGTTGGCGGCGGAGTGTCGCCTGGCGGATATTGGCGGATTTGGGGGCAGTCGGTTGTTGACTGTTGCATTTAGTCTGGAGGTACTTGCCTGGGCAAAACCCACCCCGCGCCGACAGCCGCCGGGGGTGCATCGGGAGAACCCGGAATTTCACCCGGGCCCCGAGGTGGTGGAGGAACGCTATGTGGGAAGCTGAGCTGCAAGCAACCGGGCGGGTCATAGGTGGTGGATAATGCTTAATCGCGATAGCAACTAGTTGTGATTCGCGACCCGAACCAGCAGCGGGGGCTGACTGCGGGTATGGTAGGACGAGGTAGTGGGCCCTATACGTCCTAGGCCTAAATACCACATGCCCTAAAGCAGCCCTGACAAGGCGAGCCAGTGCCGCCTTTAAATAAGCGCTTAGCCCAAATCCCTCTCCTCCCGTTATCCTTCCTTCCTTCCTTCTGCGGCTGTTCGCCCATCTAAATATGGAAGCTGTTCTTCAATGTCAGCTTCTTTCACCGAACAGCCTAGATAAGCCGTGTAGTGTCGGTAGTGGTTGTTTCAACCGGCTAAGAATTACACTACAGACTACCTGTTCCAGTGGTAAAAATCCACCAAACAGGGAACCCCAATTCCATAGTGTTTTGCGACCCGTGCTATGGGTAAAATTGTTGAGGGGGTTTAAAATATTCTCAATGGCGAACGGAGCCTGGGAAGAGTTGAGCGAACTCCCCTTTTTTCACCGATGATCCGCTTAATTTTGCCGAATTTTTGTTGGCTGGGGGCTTGCTGAGACTCTCGGCTCGGTGAAGTTTTGTTGAATTTCGAATATCAAATTTCGATGTGTACAGATGAATCGCCCAGAGGCCGTGTGGTATCCGGCCAAGAATTGAACCACTGGGGTTCTGCTCCCATGTCGTAGGAGGCGACTGGAAGTAGGAGACCCTAAGTCAAGGTGTAATTCCGTGCCGAGGACTTAATGACTGGAGGGTCTAAAGTATGCCAGTCGCGCACGGAGCATTTTGGGTTTTGCCCTTACTGTGTTATGCGAATCCCTGACACAGTGGGCCATTATTTTCTTCGCAAATCGTGGTAATCGAATGATCGTGTCCCAGTTAAACCTGATATGGCTCTCTATATGCGTTAACATCCTAACTCGCTTGGTGTCCTCTAGTTGTTGTGCAATTTATGTTGGAAATGATATGTACAGTTCTCTAATCAACAATGGTTACAATAGCACAAATCAATCTCCAGCATAAACGTACAGCAACTATGAATTTATCTCGACTCATGCAGGAAGGTAAAGTTTCCATAGCATTGGTTCAAGAACCGTATTTACATAAAGGAAACTTCTATTTTGGAAAGTTACTTAACACTGCCTTCATTGCTTACAACAAGACAGGCATGACTAACCCACGTGAAACTTTTGCGAGATCTGGGAGGGAGGAGGTGTTAGACATAACACTTTGCTCTGATAGAATTTTGCGTGAGCTGGGAAATTGGCAGGTTCCAAATGAAACTGAACCGTCTCTATCCGATCATAAATATATATTTTTCGATCATTTTGATGTCACCTTCAATGTGGTAACGTATCGTAATTCCAAATCTACAAACTGAGACCCTTTTTTGGAAAACTTGGCGACTAAATTTCATGGATATTTTCCAACAATTAGTCAACTAGACGACTTAGATGACGTCGTGGATACGACAATCTCATTCATATTAGCTACGAAGAAGCTTGTCCACTACGTACTGTTAAATAGACTAGGGGAACCCCTTGGTGGAGGGCTGAGCTTGAAAGAATGAAGAAAGTTATGAGAAGAGCTTGGAACCGGCGTCAGCGTGATGACTCCAGGGCTTTCCGGTCAGCTCGTAGTGCCTATAAGAAATGTCTCAGATCTGCAGAACGGGCTGGCTGGCAAAGCCTATGCACTAATGTCTCTAGTCTGAATGAGACTAGCAGGTTAAACTAAATTCTCTCCAAATCGAATGATTTTCAGATGAACTCCTTAAAAACCAGAGATGGTGATTATGTGACGGACGAAAAAGATGTTCTTAATTGTCTCTTCGACACACACTTTCCAGGTTGTATCGATCCTGAGCTGAACAATGTTCACAGATCTCATTCTGGTGATTCGGACTCGTGGGCGTTAGCACGCACATTGGTTTCCGCTGAATCGGTCAAGTGGGCAATTGACAGCTTTGCTCCATACAAATCACCCGGAAAAGATGGAATACTTCCCGTGCTACTGCAAAAGGGTATTTTGATATTCTTAAACATGTCTTGAAAAAGATTTTGCTTCCCAGTCTTGCTACCGGGTATATCCCGAAAGCATGGCGAGAAATAACTGTTAGATTTATTCCCAAAGGGGGCGCTCAAGCTATGAAGAAGACAAGAGTTTTAGGCCTATCAGCTTAAGTTCTTTTCTTCTGAAAGCT
The DNA here is from genome assembly GCF_030247195.1 of Topomyia yanbarensis. Lineage (NCBI taxonomy): Eukaryota > Metazoa > Arthropoda > Insecta > Diptera > Culicidae > Topomyia > Topomyia yanbarensis. The sequence continues at coordinate 108,112,855 of NC_080671.1, forward strand.
TTGGAACGGATGATCGATCATCACATCAGGGACGTTGGTTTAGTTGAATACCCACTGCACAAAATGCAACATGCATATCATCACGAAAAATGGGAAATCCACGATCACTCTGCTTCACGATGTTGTTTACAACATTGAGAAAGCCTTCTCGCTCAAGCAATCTAGCTTAGGTGTAGTCTTAGATATTGAGGGTGCTTTTGACAATGTGTCCTTCCAGTCTATTCTGGAAGCGACGCGCGGCCATGGGATACCTGCATGTATCTCGGGTTGGGTAAACGCAATGCTTAGTAACCGCATACTTTGCTCGTCAACGGCGACAGGCTGCGATACGGAAGTTGAGTATTTCCGGTTGTCCTCAGAGCGGCGTTCTGTCACCTTTGTTATGGAACTTGGTAGCTGACGGCTTGTTGAAGAAGCTCAATGAGCTTGGATTTCCAACCTACGGGTTTGCTGACGATTACCAAATACTAATTACTGGATTTTGTATCGGAACAATCTTTGACTTAACGCAACAGGCATTAAGAGCTGTCGACAAGTTAAACTATAAGTTAACCCAAGCAAAACTTCAATGGTTCTTTTCACGAAGAAGCGAATAACAACCGGGGTTCGTCCCTTGCAGTTCTTTGATTCTGAGCTACTGTGTGCAGATCAAGTCAAATACGTTGGAGTCATATTGGATTCCAAACTGAATTGGTCTGCTCACATTGAGTTGAGAGTCAAGAAAGCGTGCATGGCCTTCAAGCAGTGCAGACGAACTTTTGGAAAGACCTGGTGTCTCAAACCTAAATACATCTATTGGATTTACACGACAATTGTACGTCCAATACTGTCATACGGATGCCTTGTGTGGTGGCAGAGGGGAGAGGTGGTGACAGTCCAGTAAAAGCTAAACCATCTGCAAAAAATGGCGTTCATGGCGTTGACTGGTGCTTTCACCACGACTCCGACTGCTGTTCTTGAGGCACTTCTAAATATCAAACCAGTACACATACACCTCAAACAAGAAGCACTATCATGTGCATACAGACTGCAGGTTACTGGGCTTTGGAACAGTAACCATGTTGATCTTGCTACCAGTCATACACGATTGTGGTCACAAATGGTTACATGGGGTGAAGATATTCTTACTCCCAGCGATATTACACTCACTTGTAGTTTTCCTTACAGGACATTCCATGTGAAGATTCCCTCACGAGAGAAGTGGTTGTCTGGCTTTATGGAAAGACAACAACAAACGCAAGTGGTCTGTTACACTGACGGTTCTCTGATGGAGGGACGTGCTGTTGCTGGTGCTGGTGTCTACTGTCGTGAAATGAGATTGGAACAATGCTGACCAGGGCTTTAACCGGCCACTGCAAACTCAATAATCACATGGCAACTATTCAGCGCGCTGAGTCTTTTTCGTGGGATCTTTGTGAATCCGACTACGGAACCTAATAACATCTGATATGCAACTGTCCAGCGGTAGCGCAATTGCGATTTCGAGTCTTCTGCCGTCCTTGTGTAGACGAAACCATGTTTGGACGACTGAAACTCAGAGACATACTATAGTTTCTTATCCAATGTGGTAAAGAGCTTTAGGCTTTCAACTTTCGTAGGCAAGTTGAACTACTTGTGAGTTTAACTTACCTGTTGTTTATTTTTGTTTTTCTACTGTTATTTTTCCCACCCTTTCAATTCTACTTCCCCACACCTCCTTATCCTTTCCTTCCGCTCAGGAAATGATGAAAACACACGGCAAGGCACAAATCCCCGACTACATACGAGGAACGTGCCATTTAAGCCAATATATTCTGATTCCTGATTCCTGATATTGAATGTATCCACTATTTTTAAAAGCTCGAATATTTTTACAATTTGAGCTATTCCATCCATTTTTTTTTATTTTCGCTATTATATGGTTTGATTGTTATATTTGCCACTTCTAAAATTTTGGCAACCTCTCTCTCATATTTTTGCCATCTTTGGAATTTTATTATTGTTGCTGTTATATTTTTTTTGTACTTCTGGTAGTATTACTACTTTTAGTAATCTAACTACGATGACCATTTTCGACATTTTTGTTACTTTGGCCGTTTTGAAACTTTTACTGTAGTTGCTGCTTCGCAAGTCGTGTTATTTCAGCAACTTTTACAATATTTATTGCTTCATTTAGTTTGTCCTCTGTTTTCGCATTCTGGCTATTTTGACTGGTTTTTCTGCCATTTTTACTACTTCACCTGTTTTATTGTTTTTGCTATTTTATGTTTTCACTATAATTTTTATCTTAACATTTTATATAATTTTGATATTTTCGCTGTTTACATAATTTTTGAAATCTTTGTTATTTGTACTATTTTTTGCTAAAATTGATATTATTGAAATTTTCACTAGTTTTGTAATTTTTCGATAAGGCATGATCCATAAATGACGTAGCATTTTTTGAGTGATTTTTAACACCCCCTCCCCCATCGTAGCATTTCGTCACAAACTTCTATATACCCCCCTCTGGTAATTACGTAGCTTGACCGTAACCCTCACCCCCCTCGTTGTCCCCGTGAAAAATTTAAAAAAATCAAAAACGATGTTAGTTAGAGAAAACGGGTAAGATTCTCGTGACATCAGGTCAACCCCCCATGACCCCCTACCTCCCTGTCGTCACACATCATCACAAAATACAAAACTCCCCCCTTCCCCATATAATGCTACGTCATTTATGGATGGTCCCTAACTTTGCTTTCATTGCTATCATTGCAGTGTGTACCATTTGCCCTATTTGTTCTATTAGATTACATAATTTTTTTTGCTATTTTCCTAGTATCTTACTTATTGCCAATTTTGCTATTTTTCCTATATTTTGCTATTTTTCCTATATTTGCTAAATTTTATTATTTTCGACGCTGGATATCTTTGCTTTATTGTTGTTTTTATATTTTTGCGCTATGTGTGCTATTATTGTTTTATTCAAGGAAGGGAGGCTAGGCCCGCTAGATCTCTATGAACTATGATTCATTTCACAATACAAAATGCATTGGTAGAACGATTGAAGAGATGACTCAAACTGGAAAATGGCTCATCAGAGCTTCACGAAAATTGCAGGTCGCAAAATTAACGAAAAGAGTAACCAGCTGTTTCAAGCGGAACCCCAGCCTCTCCGTCCGAGATGTCGCAATCAAGCTGGGAGTGTCGTCTACAAACGTGCATCCAACTACAAAACGAGCCGGACTGTCGACTGTCTACAATGATGTAGTGACTCCAAATCGTGACGATAAGCAAAAAACAAGTCGGCCAGAGAACGATCGCAGAAGCTGTCAGCATTGTGATGCTGACGAAGTTGGACTGTATGGTACAGGGTGACGAAACCTACTACGAAGGCAGATTTGAAACCAATTCATGGGTAGGAATACTGGCAGAGATTTCAATATTTTCATTTTCCCATATTTTGCATCTATTAGAAATACAAGAGGAATGCGTTCAAGGACGGATTTACTCGAATTTGGCTTGGTTCGTTTGCTAGGGACAATCAAGCAAATTTCCATGCGAGGTTAATAAAATCGGATCAAAATCAGCGAGTTGACAAAATCGTGGGTAGATGAAATCCGGTCTTCACTGTATATCCAATTGTGTTTGAAAGAAGACTGTATCTTCGTGATTTTTAATTAGATGGTACAGTTTGAAGTAGCGAACGGTACTTTTTAACGTTTGATTAAACAATTTCAGATCGTTGAGGTAGAGTTAAAATATGAAAGGTCGAAGATGACTACCCTGAGGAACTCGAGAGCTGACTACGAAAGGAGATGTTGTGCAGTTTCTAAGTTTTTCGCTGACATTTTACAACCCATTAGATGGTTCAACAACAAGTGACGATCGGTGAGTTTTTGACTGGCAAAACAGAGATTCAGTTGTTACTCTTACTATCAGCAATGACATTAATCAAAATATTAGGAAGATATTTTCTAATATTTGAAGAAACTCATAGATAAACCACGTTTCGATCATATGGAGGCTAATAAGCGAAAATCCGAATTTGAAAGTACTTTGAAAGAATTTGAGAAAGTACACCACGAGATTAATAATGTTCGCATTGTATAACTGTACTCCATTATCTTAGCAACGCAATGATTAAATAGTTCAATCTTTGTTAAAACAGCCATCTTAGAGACATCATTGAACATGTAAACATTAATCTTTCGATACCTGTGCACATCATCAAATACGAAGAAAAAGAGAACGCCTTTTGTGGTACTTGCAACAGTGTTTTTGCTGTGCTTGCGTTCAACTACGTCTATTACTATTACCGCCAATACTCAAAAAACCTAATGTATGTACGAAGAACAGATTGCCACGTGAAAATTCTATCATCAAAATGCATAGTACAGGAAACCAATTATTGATTTTTCCGGGATTTGGTAAAGGATCAGGTGTTATCTGAATCCGAAAGTATCATTTATCAAAGTGTTATTATAAATTATAAATCCTGTATCAAATCCTCTATCAAACTAGCACATGTGCTAAGTTTTACTAAATATTAGTAGGTATGTAGTAGGAATTGTCGACTCCGCGTTTTCCAATTTTAAAATTTTCTGGTCCGCGTTCTTCAATTTAACGATTTTTCAGTGCCGAATTCGGGTTTGGATCATTAAAAAAAAACTAACGCGAGCAAGGAATAGAGATGGTCGGGTTCTTTAAGTTTGGCATTCTCGGATTTGGGTCGGGTTCCGGTTTTTCAAATTTGATATTCTCGGGCTCGGGTCGATTTCGAGTTTTTTATATTTTAAATTTTCGAGCTCGGGTGGAATCCCGGTTTATCAAATTTGGAATTCTGGGGCACGAGCTTCGAACAAATTTAACTCAACTTTTTTTTTGTCGTTGTTTACCTCTACACACCAAACCTAGTTGCTCTTTTGTAGGTCAATGAACTACAAGTCCCAAACGTTGCAGGTTTGAATACTGTCTCTGGGGTGATTTATTACATAACTGCTTTCATTAACTCACCATTTCGATCTGTTTTCCCAGTTGGATACCACAAAAAAGTTTTAAAATAGGATATTGGCACTTACGTCAAAATCCAAAAAAAAGAATTAATTGTTTAAAATTAAGTGGTCGATAATCATGATCCTGTCAATTTGAAATTGTAATCAATGAAAATGAACTCAAGTATTGAGCTGTGTATTAACGATAGAATAAATAAAGAGGGGGTATCAAGCACAATTTTAATTTTGAGAAGCAAGCAATAAGAACTCCATCACCACTCTTTTTACAACTAATTTGTTCATTGCAAAGCTGTCTAAAAACCGAATGTGAGCTTCCAAAAATCTTGCCGGATAACCAGTTTGAAAACGTACATATCATAGTTACTATTAGAGCCGGATAGAAGTTACTCGGTGAGAAAACCACCGACGTTCTGGTACTAAATATTTGAAATAGAGTTGTCAGAATTTCTCATGGTGCCCGATATGCTGTTTCTGATATTTGTCTTCTATTTATGCTACTTTTGTCACTTTTAATTCTTTAAGAGTAATTGTAATGATTTTGTTGACTTTCTAGGTTATGATCATATTGAAATGTGGTCATCAATCTAATACTTTAGGCAGAATAGTTTTTGATGTTCTCTCCAATGTTTCGACCATATTTTCTAGTCGTTTTCAAGGATTGAATAAGATCTCCTCTATATTTGACGAATTTCGCACTAAATCGCATTCAGAGTTGGTAGTACCCTGTCAGATTTTAATAAAACTTTCTGTACATGAGAACGTCGTCACAAAAAGTCACTTTGCATACTTCGTTTTTCCAAAAATTAACTAGACTGGCTTCTGCAAAGGGTCAAACTTTTTTTTACCATTTTCTTAAATGGCTACAGTCTAAAAATGACAAATTCTACAAAAACATGTTGTAGGAGTATTTTCACAAAATTAGAATAAAAATATTGAAAAAATTCTTCATCGACTCCTACACTGAAAAAAAAATTATTTTAAGAATTTAAAATCGATTTACAAAAAAGCCCATCTTTGATTTGGATGAAATTTTGTTCCTAGATAGGTAATTATGTTCCCTACCTACGATATAAAATTTAAGTTGTGCACTTTCAAGGAAAAATTTGAAAAAAAAAACATTTCCTTGCTGAAACTGATTTTTTTAGTGTATTTTTATCAAAAACTAAACCAATGAAAGTCATTATCATCTGAGAATCCAATTTCCTAACTGTGAGTTGCCTGATACATGCAAAAAGTATCAGTAACGAATTTGGTATATATTCATAACAAACTTGAATGAGGGTAAAGATAAACCATATACATCATCGATATATGCGAGATTTTACTAAATACAACTTGACCGTGTACGTATACGAAGAAGTATCTTGACCCGCTCGGGAAGTAGAGATTGATGGTGTAGTCTCCAACAAGGGCTTTAGTTGCGAAGAATGGGGTTCGCTCTTTCAAGAACGCTTTTCTTCGGCCAGTGAAAATTCTGGTTCGCTAGCGTCCAGGAAAAATAAAGGAGCATATGAAAACAACTTAATTTCCATCAGGCTCATTTCGAGCCTTTCGTCGAATCCGCTCTTCCAAACTTTGAACTTACTTATTGATTATTGAGCTTAGATCGACTTATTGTAGAAATAAGGCATGCTGTGGAAACTGTGGAGAGACTCCGTATAATCTCTTGACATATCCCACAAATAAATTTTGTGGGGTCAAAATGAAATATTCTTTTAAGGAACGCTCCGATAAGAAATGCAAAAGAGCGCTACGCCACCGACGACGACTAATTTCTACGTTTCCTACGTACACTAAAGAGCAAGAATCTTACCATCCCATTGTGGGAATATCTTCTAATGTGCCTATAAATTTCCGAAAGAGGAAAATCAGTTTTCTCTCCTAAGCTTCCTCGTAAAGGCCTGAGAGAATCCCGTGAAGGGTGCTGTTAAAAACCCGAAATAAGTGGTTCCTGGTCTCGGTAACCTTAGAAACTAGCAGAAATTTCAAAAACCCCAAGTGTCCCTAAATGACATCAAAAACCCCAAGTGTCCCTATATTTCAGTCCCTGCATCTTCCCCCAGGTTTTACACAATGCATTTGCACTACGATTAAAGGTCAGACGAAACGAGTACCCGACGCGAACAACCGTGAACAGTCTTCCACTTCGTCGTGGGCAGAGATTGCTTAGCATTGTGCGCGAAAGGGACTTTTGAACTTCGGATCGCCCGATTTTTTCCCAATATACCCGACGATACAAATGCAAATGACTGATGAAAGCTGAAAAACGCGACTATTGGCACCGGTCCGTCGACGGATTAACAGACGGATCATCAGAGAAACAATGTTTCGTCTGGTGGCTAGAGTCTACGTTGTGTATTCGATACATCCTGTGGTCGGAATGCAAGGAACTTTCGTCGTATGATGACAGCTATGCATCGCTTTTATGCTAATTTTTATGACAGTAGTGGTGAGTGAAATAATAAAAGAGGCTGTGCTGCCAACATTCTCCACACAAAACTGATGGTTTTATATTTACCTGCCAACGACCATGCCCACATCGTTACAGTTACAGGAGGCTCTCCGTTTGATGTAGCATGGAAAGCACTCTATTTTCTGAGAGTTTTTGAGCACTTTATCTGTTTTTTGCAATTTTAGATATTAGATGGCTAATTTTACTGTTTTTCCTTTCTCCTATAGAAAGGTTATGCAATCACTCTGAACATCGTCAACTTAATCCCGGCCCGGAAGGCCGTCTGTCATATTTTATTCGACTCAGTTCGTCGAATTCGACAAAGGTATGTGTGTGTGCGTATGTATGTGTGCATATATATATGTATGTATGTATGTATGTATGTGGCCAAAAATATGCACATCGGTTACTCGGAGATGGCTGAACCGATTTCATCAAAGTCTCAAATGAAAGGTACAACGTTCCCATAGGCTGCTATTGAATTTCATTAAATTCCGAGCTCCGGTTCCGGAGTTACGGGTTTAAGAGTACGGACACACAGCAAATTCACATTTTTACCTTTCTCCTATAGAAAGGTTATGCAATCACTCTGAACATCGTCAACTTAATTTTTTTTGACTTACATAGGTTTTCTGTATTTTAACAGGGTCGTAGTTAGAGGGATACGGTGAGGCCCCCGCTTCACATCACTCACCACCCTTCCCTAAACCGCCCTTCCCTCATCAAGTACCCCTCTACGCGAATAAAATCTTCAATTCCTCTGGAACAAATTTTCCTAGTGGGTCTGAAAAACCAGGGCAAAATTTGGTTTGAAATGATTTTGAGTTGAGAAACTAATTTAAAATTTCTTAACATGTTGAAATTTTTTGGCTAGGTCCAAATCCCCGAACCCTCCTCCTGGATTCGCCGCTGGTTTCAAGTGTTTCAGAGTCGACATACAGCGACTCTAGTTCGTAGCTGTCGATTCATTGTACGTATGTGTAAATCGCACTGTATATTTAATAGACATTTCCACCATTATATTAACCATAACCAGTCATGGAGTCGTAGTTTGGATAAATGAGAAAGGCACAATTGCACCACCAGGATTAAACCGGGTTTTGTTTATTTTAGGAATTCATAATGGGTATTATTTAAGGATACGTTTTGGGAGATAGGGGGATAAAGAAATTTGTTACAATTTGTGATATGGGGAAAGTGGGAAGTCAACTTTGGGCACTTTTTGTGTAACATAATTCATCAATGGTAAATTTTTGATATTTCCTTAATTTTTTGTTTGTTTGTTTTATAGTTTTCGTTACTTTTGCTCTTTTAGCTATCTTGGCCATTTGTTTCTATCTTCGTAGTTTTTTCTAGCTTCATATTTTTTTCTATTTTGCCATTGTTGCAGTTTTCACGCTTGTCACTGGTTCAGAGGGTAAGATACTGATGTCATAAGCCACTCTTCGTATGTTCGAGACCCAACCGGGAAGGTTTCTTAGTGACTAGTTGGGATCGTATGTTAACAATTTTTTCTATTTGTGGTTTTTTGCTAGCTTTGTAATTTTTACTATATTTTTTTTCGAGAGTTGTCCTACTGGAGCTGTAGAGCTAGGTTCTCAGAGGGGCTCCCCGTCAGAATCACATACTACAATTTGCAGACGAGACAGGCAATGGCGCCCAATAAAACACTGATTTAGGCCAATTGTAGCGGGCCGTGATTCTGAATGTGATTTTCATTGTACGGTTCAGGTATGTGCGTGCGTAGAGACTTCGCGATCGCGTGTATCATCGCGAAGGGTTCAAGCCTTTTTACGTTAACGTGTTCGATCGCGTGTGCGTTTGTATGTCGCGTGTGCTAACGTGTATGTAACTTCGCGTGTATAAATTCTATATTAAAACCGTTTGCCTTTCGAATATTCGCATGTATTCTAGAATGATCACGCGCGGACCGTGAATCTGATACTTAATTTTTCTAGATCCTAGAAAAAAGTGGGTTCTTATATATCACTAGAGTTCCTAGTCATGTCGCCATGGAACGTGTTGTCCAGTGGATATGAGAGCTTTCTATTTAGTTGATTCAATTGAAGTCATGGACCTAGACTTCTGGAATCGAGAATAGAGACTTCCGTACGTAACCGATCCGTTATCGCGCGAGTGCGGGGGACTGTTGGTTTACGCTTGAGACCGCGTTTGAATGTTTATAGGTGCTGAGACGTTCATATTATCACCGGGATGTTATCATGTCTGCGAGAGCGCGGGTGTACTTGCCGTGGATAATCGCGAAGGGCTCAAGCATTTGTATGTTTGTTTGCTGCGTGTATATGACTTCATGTGTATAAATTCGATTTTTATATCGCCATGGAACGTGTAGTTTAATGGATGAGTATCTTCTTTTTGATTGGTCCACCTGAAGGCATTGCTACTAGGGCCGAGAATATGGGTTTCCGGACGAAACCGATTCATGATCGCGCGAACACGGCATTTGGAAGTTCACTCTTGACACCGCATTTGTGAATTTATAAATGCTTTATCATTCACTTAGTCACCGGGGTGTTATCCTGTTTGCGAGATTGTGCGTGGATGATCGCGAAGGATTCGAGCGATTGTATGCTGACGTTTTTGTCGCGTGTGTTAGTGCGTATGTAACTTCGCGTGGACACATTGTTTGTATAAGCGTGTGGCCATTCACATGTTCGCGTGTTCTTCAATGATCGCGCGTGGACGTCTTGTCTAGTTTAATTACTATTGGTTTAACTGAAGGCATGAGTTTGGGCTGCTAGGATCAAGGGCAGAGATTTCCGGACGTGACCGATTCATGGTTGCGCGAGCGGTGGGTTGATGCTTAAGACCGCGTTAGTAAATTTTTATGTGCAAACGTTCACTTAATTACCTGAGTGTTTGAATGTAATACTACTTTGGTGGAAAAGCCCTCGGACACATCAAGGTACAGTATCATGCCGAAGGTCAAGGACTTGTACTGTTAGATAAAGTAATAAAAATTAATGCGATTTTTTGAAAATTAAAATGTTATTTAACCCCTTAATACAAGTTAAAATACCTGATCTTCGGAAAATCATTCACCAAAAAAAATCTGATTGTTACTTAGAATGAATTTAATAGCTATCATTTATAAAAGCAATCATTGTTGACATTAAGAACGATATGCGTAGCACGACTGATCACAGAACTCAATTCAGCATTTACGTCGTTTTTATGTTCCCTAATGAAGCACCATTCCGAAATTTACAGCTTTGCCGCCAAAAGATCATTCAAATATCCCGCCTCGTTTTCAGTAGAATGGAGGAAAAGAGGTTCCACGTGGCAAATTATGTTTTGCTTTCCCGCAGCATCACGGATCCTAATTTAAGTACTTCCGCCCTTATGCAAATTATGCCGGAAATAATAGTTTAAAAACTTGAATTGGTACTCCCGTAAAAGAACAAATCTACACATAATGACTTGTTAACAATTTAGCGATGAGAGATCTCTACGAAATAACAGTCACCCACCGTTGCGCGGCTTCTGGAGGCAGTCGAGTGGGTGCGTCAACGCGGCTCATTTAATGGGAAAAAGGCGCGAAATAATATGATGCCATCTTCTATATACAGTTTCATTTTCGCGTTGTAAAATTTTTCCTCTACCCGTAAGCGGTAATGGATCTGATATTTGCATAACTACGTGACAATGTTGCTTTTGTGACTTCTTAAATAAGACACTTGTTCGGAGGGAAGATTTTTGCCCATACTTAGAGCGAAGGTCAGGCACCCTTATTTGAAATTGCCGAACGTTGTTGTGATGCAATTCCTTCCGAATTGGCGCGAACAAAGGCTGCTGAGCTGCTGGTATCTGCGATCAGCGGGTAAGCGATGACGCTGCCGGATTATGAAACGCGGCTAAAACTAAATTTAGCCCGTGCGTAGGTAGTGCATGCGAACTTGAAATAGGAAGCTAACGAATCCATCCATCATGTAGAGGTTAGAGGAGATTGTGTTTTGCTAGTCTAGCTAGCAGGAATCGGTGACTATGGACTGAACCTTCCCGCACATTCTGAACTCGGTGAATCAGAGCTCGCGACTTTAGAACCCACATCCCATCAGCAGTCATATCCGTACACGTGCACAGTTTTATTATTTATTTTTTTTTAAATTTTAAATCGAAATTGTCAAGTCACATCCTACAGGAAAAAAAAGACGACATACGATTTCCAGCAGAGAGCAGCGACGACTGTCAGTCAGAGCTACAATGGCGAACTCCATGCCGATCGTATTTACACACAGCACAGGGCTTGGTTATAAATTATGCTATTACGCAGTTTCTCTTTTTGTGGGATTGCTGAAATTGTGGTGGTTCGATGACGAAGGTAGAGTGGTTTTTTTTCGGTTGCGTTTAGATTCACTCACACCTGAATGATTGCCACTGTTGCTGGCTGCTGATGGATTCAGTTGTTATACATAACAAACAACTGGCCCAACCGACCACGTGAGTGAACAAGTTTGACAGCTGAACTTTTCCGACTGCTGCCGAATTCTAATCAGGTGATCGCCATCGGTACCATTATGAATCACTTTAGCCTACATTTTGCCCTTTTTACAGTCGAGCATTTACGCCGACAGGCGGAGTGGAGTGGGGCGGTGTGAATGTCAACAAATAACGACGCGAAAATTAATACGCTTCTCAATTGGTTCAGCAATCGACGCGGCATCGGGTAAAGGAGTGGGGTTTTGGATAACAGGAATTTTAATGCTCGGTGACAGTGAGTTTACAATGTACATACGGGTGGTGTGTGCTGGTGACACGATCGCCGCTCTAGTCACGTACGAGGGTGTGCTCGTGTATGGAATTAGGTAGTACTGCTCTAGAAATAGGTTTTTGATGGCTTCTCCACGTGTTTCAAGCATTGCATTGGTTGAACTTACAGTTTTGATCTGAATAGATTATAGCAGCGATTAGTATCCCGTGGTCAATATTCAAGTTGAGAATCGGTTGCGTGGGTAAAATATCTCCGAACTCGACCGTCGGCAATCAAATCTGTTTTCAAATGCATAAAATTTGTCGACAAAATCTCTAAGCTGCCTATAACGCAGTACAACTAAATACAACCTTAAAGCATCCCTCGTTCGGCCTATTTTCTAACTCTAGTCATTCCGAAAATGAGAAATAGAAAATGAGGTATCGGTAGGAAGCTGAATTTATAAAAAAACAGAACCGGAGTTTTGATATTAGAAATAGTTTCACATAACTTTCCTAAGCATACGTTCTACCTACGATGCCATCGTGCTTATTTTATGCAGTTGAAAAATGAAAATTATGTTGCACGCTGCATCTGAGTTGTGCTCTTTTGCGTTAGATATCAGACAGAGTGTTCGTAAAAGTTGGGAGAAGTTACAGGCTGGCGTACAAAGCTCACAAACATGAGTCTCGCTTATGTTTATAACTGATGAATTTATTTCATCTGAATTGTTTCAAACATTTAGATACTATAAAGTGAAAAAGTTTAAATTAAAAATATCGACCGTAAATAGTAGTCAAAATTTCTAAAGCAGTTCACCCAAATTAGGTAAAATAATGATTTCGATAGAAGATCCAATTATTCGGTGGTATTTGACTTTGCAAAATCAAATTCAGGTTTTATTTTTAATTTATTTTCCATCAAATTCAGCTTCCGCGAAACTTTTTTTTTTACCATAATAATGATATTTGAAGGTTTTAGTCTGCTTATTTTTAAAAATGTTCTATGGGCGACCTAATAGACTGACGTTAACGAACTAACCAACAATGAATTTGTCGTGCTATTTTGTGTATTTTTTAAACAATTGTTTATAACATAATAAAACAGGTGTTATGGACCTCTTTTTTAGTTTGCAAAATACACTTATGCTACTTTTAGTACCTAACACCACACCACCGAAAAAAAAGATGGCCCGCCATTTGTATCTGTTATCAAGCCGAATGTCAAAAATAGAAACTGGGCCAAAATTGGTCAACACCCTATATGTAGTTTTCGGCGATCAAAGTAAAAATGTCAAAGATATCATTATCGAAAAAGAGACATATTAGGATAAAAAACCTACTTAATCAACCTAGCAGAAAGATGAGACATTTCTTACGTACATTACTGTTGAATTATTCATGTTTTCAGAACCCATCCGAAGTAGGCACCTAACTAGAGGTGTGATGAACATAGTTATAGAAAATCAACAAAAGAAATGAAATTAAAAAAGAAAAAAGCAACAAAATTATAAGCAGTTATCAAATTCATGAAATGAGTAGAATGATTAATTTAAATCAAATTAATAAAATAAATAAATCAAATTTGTTCAGCTTATAATATAAACAATTAGGAAAGTTGAGAAAGAGTCACAACAGAATAAATTAAATTGAGTTAAATTAACAGAAATAATCATATTAACAAAGTTGAAGAAACAGAATTAAATATATGAGCTTAAAAATAATGAAATGAATTAAATGCAATATATTATTTAAATGAAATTATTTAACTAAATGAATTAAATTACTTAAAGTAATTACATTAATTGAATTAAATAAATTAATAAAATTAATCAATTAATTGAATGAATTAAAATAATTACACTCGTTAAATAAATTAACTATATTAATTAAATAGATCCAATAAAAAAATGATAAAATAGTTATAATAGATAACATTTATGAAATTAATAAAATTAAAAGTTATTAAAATTTATCAAATTATTCAAATGAACAGCATGAATAAAATGAATAAAAAATAATAAAATGAATTAAATGGACGAATCAAATAAAATGAAAAAAAACCTGTTTTAATCCACCTAACGGTACAATTGTGCCTTTCTCATTTCTCTAAACTATGGCTCGGTGGCTGGTTATGTTCAACATAATTGTGGAAATGTCCATTACATTCTTAGTACACTTTGCAGTTATACACAATGGCTTGCCAGCCACGAACTTGATGAGCTACGTGTCGATGGTGAAACACTTGAAACAAAAAAAATATCATACTCCATTAGCGTAATCAGCATTAGATCAATGTTATCTGCTTGCTAACTCATTTTGTCATGCGGGGGTGGGTATGTGAGGAGGGCGAAAGTCCCATGCACGAACGACTCCCCAGCTTAAATTGGTATGGTTTGTAATATAGTGGTGGTTTAAAGATGATGAGGTTGAAAGGGAGGGGTATGAGGGCTGGATGTGGTGGTGGTCTGAGGGGTGATTTAAGGAGATTTTTAAAGGAGGGGAGTGAGCAGTAGAGGGGGGGGGTGTAACCCCTTTCCTTAAACCATCAACTACGCCCCTGTTATAATCCAGAAACCTTATGCGAGTTGAAAAAAAATTTGGCCGGGATTAGGTTGACGTTTTTCAGAGTGATTGCATAACCTTTCTATATGAGAAAGGCAAAACCTGTTTTATTCCACCTAGCGGTGCAATTGTGCCTTTCTCATTTCTCTAAACTATGGCTCGGTGGCTGGTTATGTTCAACAGAATTGTGGAAATGTCCATTACATTCTTAGTACTTTTTGCACGTATACACAATGGCTTGCCAGCCACGAACTTGATGAGCTACGTGTCGATGGTGAAACACTTGAAACAAAAAAATATACTTAATTAGCCTAATCAGCATTAGTTTAATGTTATCTGCTTGCTAACTCATTTTGTCATGCGAGGGTGGGTGGGTGAGCTTAATTT
Organism: Topomyia yanbarensis; assembly: GCF_030247195.1. Taxonomy (NCBI): domain Eukaryota; kingdom Metazoa; phylum Arthropoda; class Insecta; order Diptera; family Culicidae; genus Topomyia; species Topomyia yanbarensis. The sequence goes on from NC_080671.1 coordinate 108,127,942, forward strand.
GGTATGCTTTGTGATATAGTGGTGGTTTAAAGATGATGGGGTTGAGAGGAAGGGGGGGGGGGGGTACACGGGCTGGATGGGGTGGTGGTCTGAGGAATGATTTAAGGGTATTTTAAAGGGAGGAGAGTGAACAGTAGAGGGGGGAGGGTAACCGCTCTCCGTATACCCTCAACTACGCCCCTGTTAAAAATCCAGAAACCTTATGTTAGTCAAAAAAATTGTATTAGGTTGACGATTTTTAGCCCTCAAAAAGGCAACCGGGTCTCAGAGGCCCGGCAAGTTACAATTTTTTAGTTACAAAAAAATGTGTATGCAGTATAAGCTTGGGCATGGAAATTTTGATAAGTAGCTTTGAAATCTATAACAAAAATAAAGAATTGTGAAATTTTCATGTATGGAGTGATGCGCAGGTATGTTTGAATTTTTTACATGCACAAAAAGGCAAGCCGGGCCTGGCAGGCCCGGTGTGCATGCAATATTTACTAGGAATACCACGGGTTTTACACATTAATATTTATCTGAAAAAAACATTTTGATGAGTTCATCTTCATATTTGCAGGAATTTTTTTTCATGTTTTGATTGATTTTATCTTTTTACCTTTTCTTATAAGAAAAAAATCTTGAAAGTTTGAGCGAATTCTATACATTTCTTTTATAAGATATGTAAAAATAGCATACGATAATGACGCGTGTCATATTTTTTTGGGTAAATACTTTTATTTCACCCACTGTGGTCTACTGGACAATTATTTGGATACAACATAACCTAACTCTGTTGTTATTGTCTATTTTTGTTGTCAAGTCTTTGTGTTATAGTTGTCGTAATTATTCAAATTGTAGGATCTAAAAGCAACAAAAAATTGAAATGGCTATAAGACGATATGCCCATGTTTTCAATCGTCTCAAAGAATCTGAAATAATGGAAGAAATTCGAGCAAATTCAACAGCAGACGATTCTGAAACTGTTTTGCAAAGCGAGGAAGAAGATGTGAATGATATTGCTTCCGACGATGAATCTGATGCAGAAAAAGATGGGTGGGTAATGTCAGAGACATAACCGGAGTGAAGTAGAATACACTTTAGACCGGTAAATTCTGCTCTGGAATAAGCAATTTCTATGCGACTTTGTCGACTTTAGCACATTCATAGTTTATTTGGAGTATTTTTGGAATTATCAAGTTGACAATTTGCAACATTCTTTGAAAATATTGTTAAACTTTTATGAATGAAGGCACGCAAACGAGCGTTTGACCGTCGTCCTACTACCAGCATCAGAGAAGTAGCAGATCAGCATTTTTCGCTACATGGCCTGTACCAAACAAACCGCTCGTAAGTCCACCGGAGGAAAGGCTCCCCGCAAGCAGTTGGCAACAGCCCCCTGGCAACCCTATACCATTATATGGAGTTTGACAGCGACCGACATATATGGGGCGTTATAGCTATAAAGCCCCAAACAAAGAATTATGTTCGGCACTATGCTCGATATTCAAGCATTCCACACGACGTTTTGCATCTTGTGGGATGATTTAATAATTAAATTTAATTGACATTTTGTAACTAAATACAGCTTCTAATCATTCGGTTCAAAATCAATGTTTTGCCTTTCATGGCAGTGATGCTGGCTGTACAGAGACGTCGTCCTTGACAGGGGGCTGGTTGGCAACGAAGGCCGTGTAAAAGTGCCCCAGTCACGGTTGGCGTTAAGAAGCCTCATCGCTACCGAACAGAAACAGTCGCCCTGCGAAAAATTCACAGCTATCAGAAATCGAGCGGGCTTAAATTGTGACCCAAAATAAACCACAAACCAACAAGTTCTTTTCAGGACCAGCCAATTATAAAGTATTATTATTATAAATGAAATTTTCCATTGCCTTACAACCTCCCTCCCCCTTTCCACCCGGCTTGAATAACTATCAATCTTGATGATGCTGTGCGGCGGGGGCCCTAGTTTTTATTATAGTGGAAAATTTAGGTTTGCGCGTTTTTCCCAAAAGTTTTTTAGCTGTGCGTTTTCAAGGAAGTTGTAGTTGAATTCAAAATAAAATAGTTTACTTCTATTGTCAGAGATGAACCTTCCAACGAAAACTAGTCTGGCTCGCTCTGAATCGAATTGTATGGACCAACCACTGCTTTCACAAAATCTGTTATTTTCAGTAATTGAACATTCTACACAACTAGTCACAACTATTTCCAATCAGCGCAAAAATCGAAGGTTTTCATTCAATACAACAGCAGATTTTCACGTTTGAAAAAACAGGCAGCATTCTGGCCGAAAATTTTGAAACGGAGCACCTATATCGAAACGATAGAAAACGTTCGATTTGTGTAAATTGAATCATTACACTAAACTGTCTATAAATCACAAATAACTTTTGATTTTGTGCCATTCTCGTGAAAGCGACGGTATTGTTCACAAGTGGCTCACTTACCATCCAACGCTCTTGACAAGCTGATGCTTGTAATAACAAAACTTCAATTTCATTCTTTGTCGATAAATTGATGGCCTTGAAAAGGGCCTTTTGTTTGGGCAGTGTTCGAAATTTACTTGGTGCTGGTGTATATGGTAACAGTTTTGGTTTCATCGAAGACGGCGTGCTTGGCCAACTCTTCTGACAGCAGCAAACGGACGGCGGTTTGAATTTTGCGGGCGATGCTGCAAACGAACTGCTGTATGCTGATGCTGGAAACGAACTGAGCGTGAGCAACAGCAAGCTGAGTTTTTATACCTGACTACAGCACAATGTAAGCTCGTCCTTTTTTGTGTTGTCCTCAATATGTGTTCTTCGTAGCTCCACACCTTTGTTGGCCGACCACATATTTTTGATAAAGAACAAAATTGAAATTGTGTTTCCACTACGGAGATTATCGAACACTCAGGGTAAAGAGAGTAATGTAATACGGCACCTTGGTAAAATGTTTGAGAATTGAAACCTTTTTTGAATGCGCCTAGTAAAAATGTTTTCCACTTCACTCCAGTTTGTTTCTGACCATATTTGCAATTTGCGTACTGAAATAAATCATAATTTAGGGTTTAACATAAATTGCTCTCCAGGGAGAAACAGTCCATGAAACAGAAAATGCAAACTTGTTCTTTGAAATGATTTTGGTGGCCCTGAAAAGGGCCTTTTTTATAATGATACAAGTGAGTTCTACCTTTTCAACTTCCAAATCCATACAAAGTGCGTCCCTGCCGCTTCAGAGTATAGACGACATTCATTGCGGTTTTGCGCTTGGCGTGTTCAGTGTAGGTCACGGCATCTCGGATGACATTTTCCTGCACACCATCAGCATTCGTAGATTAAATCGAAGATGCATTTTACACCACCACGACGAGCCAGACGCCGAATGGCGGATTTGGTGATTCCCTGCATTTTATCACGAAGAACCTTGCGATGACGCTTGGTAGGGAACGCAAACATGATACCGCTCATTGTACCGTCCGGACGAGCATGTTGCTCGTGTGGTAAGCGAGCACCCACTGATACAAAACAAGCTCGCGTGACCTGTATATATAACATTCCCGTATGTAATGAAACGCTTACATGCTCCTTTTTGACGGCTCTGCGTGGGATATGCTGGCAAATTGCGCATTTTCCTCGCTGTTTTCTGAAAATCCTTGTTTTGGTTTATTTATAGTAGTCGCAGTAATTCCGAAATTTAATACGAAATACGTGCACAAATTTCCGATCAGATAGTGCAAAAATATTGCGATTTCGTCCAGTAGAACGGAAGATATTCGCATTTCAAATCTGGGAAAATTTCTCAACTGAAATTTTTGAAACGGGACCCCATATTGAAACGTTAGAAGTATTCTACTTCAAAATATGAATATGTACTCCGGTTATGCATCAGAAGAAACTAATAGCAACCCAATCGGTCGGCAATTTATCGATCGTGTTCAAACGAAATGGAGCTCAGAACCAATCGACAGTCGACGTGATCTTCCGAGTACTCACCTTTTGGAAAAAAAATTTGACCTTTTTACATCCATCGCCTTATACGCTGAAATCGGGATTTGCTGCGTGTTCGTACTCATCATCCTGTAATTCCGGAACCGGAAGTCGGATCAATTAGAAATTCAACAGCAGCCAATGGGAATGCTGTACCTTTCATTTGAAACCAAGTTTGTAAAAATCGGTAAAGAATTGGCTGAAAAAAAGGTATGACATTATCTTAGGAACTTGGTAAGTTCCCCCGGGGCATCAAGAACCGCCATAGCTGGCCAATGTGGTTTAAGTGCCTTCGGTGGGTCATTAATGATCTAGACATGCAAAGCCAAGTAATGTTGCACATATTTTAATATATATTGCATCATTTGGACATCATGGTGATATCAGTTTCTATGGAAATTTTCTGTGTGATTGTACTCTTCAACACGTAACTCCAGAACCGAAAGTAGGATCAATAAAAAAAATCAATAGCGACCGATGGGAAGGCTGCACCTTTCATTTGAAACTAAATTTGTGTAAATCGGTCCAGCCACCTCAGAGCAAAATCGATGAGATTGTTTGCCACATACATACATCCATACATACATACACACACATGCACATACATACATTTCACGATCTCGACGAACTGAGTCGAATGGTATAAGAGATTTGGCCCTGCGGGTCTCGGTTAAAAAGTCGAAATTCCGACCGATTGCATAACCTTTCTATATGAGAACGGCAAAAAGGAGCTTGAATTTAGACGGACCTGAGAGGCCCGGCTTGCCTTTTAATGTTAGGATTTTGGCTTGCCTTCACAAGGGTTAGAGTGATTGCATAACCTTTCTATATGAGAAAGGCAAAAATGTGCCAAAATCCAACAAAGTGAATTTTCATCAATTTTTTTTTCGAGTTTGCATCAATTCTCGACGTTTCATGCACTTGAAAGACATTTGGCATCAAAAATAAAAATTCAATTTTTAATTTTTCCTATAGTAGAAATTTCTGTGTGGTCGCACTCTTAAACCCGTTATTCCGGAACCAGAATTTCGATCGATACAAAATTCAATAGCAGCCGATGGGAAGGTTGTACCTTTCATTTGAGACTAAGTTTGGGCAAATCTGGCTGGACCATCTCTGAGAAAATGAGTGACATTTTTGGACACATACGCACATACATACACACATACACACACATACATACTTTTTCCGATCTCGACGAACTGAGTCGAATGGGATATGACACTCGGCTCTCCGGGCCGGGATTAGGTTGACGTTTTTCAGAGTGATTGCATAACTTTTCAAACAAACAAAAAGAACAAAATTAATAAAATTAATAAAATGCAAAAATTGAATAAAACGAATAAACCGATGTTTTACATTTCTTATAAAAGAAATGTATAGAATTCGCTCAAACTTTCAAGATTTTTTCCGAGGCCCGGAGGGCCGAGTCTTATATACCAATCGACTCAGCTCGACGATTTGGGACAATGTCTGTGTGTGTGTGTCTGTGTGTGTGTGTATGTAACGGACAAATTCTCATTCGTGTTTCTCAGCAATGGCTGAACCGATCTTATCCAAACCAATTTTAAATGAAAGAACTAAAAAACAGTATGAACGCTATTAATTTGTTTTTGATTCTGATGTTTAGTTTCCAAGATATGAATGTTTGAATGCGTAAAAATGGCGTTTTTTGCAGTTTTTTTTTTAATTATCTGCCGAAATTGACAATATAGATTAACAATTTATATGTTTTTGGACAGCTTTAACGAATACCTCTCGAACAAGCTATAGATTGTTGAAATCGGACTATTATCAAAAGAGATATTTAACATTAAATGCGGACGAAAGATTTTTATCATTTCCCATTGCCAGAAATATGACCAAAAACATGTAATCTATTATTAACGCCAAAACGGCTTATTTTAGGTCAATAGTATCTTCGGAGAACTTAATGGAGGTAATATGCCCTTTCTTTTGGTATTGTGCTTTTGCTGATTAATCCCCCTATGAGTGAGATATTTTCACAAATTTTCTTGGAAGTGATTATATCAAAATGATGTCTTCAGCAAATTTTTAGCTCTTACTTTTGCGAATAACTTTACTACAGACTTTAAATATCTATTTTGAATATTTTAAAAGTTATGGCTTGTTGTTTGTTGATTACTCTTTGTCGCCTATTTATTGTTCAATATAGTAATAATCCATTGAAATAAGCTAAACATTTTTTCGATAAAACGAATTTTGTATTTCATTTTACTATCTACAACCGCTAGAAATAATCACCGAACACTTCCAAGTTGTCTGGAAGGAACTTGATAACTTATCAGTACAAAAATGTTCATTTGTGCGAACCTTCTGACTGCAATTTTTCTAACTTATAACCATCGGATCGATCTGAAACATATCGGAAAATGGAAAGCGAAATAAATAACTCCAAGCAACGGCGTAGCCAAGAGAAGGTTTTGGGGTTTAACACCATAAAACCAAAACCCCACCACCCCACCACACCCAAAAAAATTATTGGATTGAAGTTGAAAATTTATTGATGCAGACTGATTTAATTCAATATTACAATAACAATTATCTGATCCGTAGATTGATAACCTGTTGTTGTAAACATCATGAGGACTTTTGATAAAATGTCCGAATGGTTCCTGATATGTAACTGATCTATTGGTCTTGTTTTCACAGTTGTCTAATTGCATCAATATCAAATTCCTGCCTGAAAACATTCCAATAGAAAATTCCAGAGTTCTGTAATCAATCATAATCCTCAGATTTATTTTCTAATTGAGCTCGTTTTTGTAGAGATGTACTGTAATAAGGGTCTTTATTTAATAGGAAGCGAAGTTAAAATTGATTTAATGTATATGAAACATAGAACTGCTCACCAAAAAAATGCATAACTTTCAACATTGGCTAAAAATTTTTTTGCCTTTCTCATTCACTCTAAAATTCGTCAATCTAATCCCGACCCGGAGAGCCGTGTGTCATATGCCAATCGACTGATTTCGTCGAAATCGGAAAATGTCTGTGTGTATGTATGTGTGTGTATGTGTGTATGTGGGAAAAAATGTGACCTCTGTTTCTCAGAGATGGCTGGACCGATTTGCACAAAGTTAGTCTCAAATGAAAGGTACAACCTTCCCATCGGCTGCTATTGAATTTTTTATTGATTGGACTTCCGGTTCGGGGAGTTACGAGTTGAAGAGAGCAATCACACAGCAAATTCCCATATAAACTGAAATGAAAAAATTTCAAAATGAAATTTGTATTTTTGATGCCAAATGACTTTAAAATGCATCAATCATACCGGCCCGGAGGGAGTATGCAGCGAGCGGTTGCTACTTTAAAATTAAAACTAGTTTAAAATTTCTTCACAAGTTGAAAATTTTCGGCAGGACCTGGACCTCCCGGATCTTTCTCCATGATCCGCCGCTGGTTTCAAGCGATGTTTCAGTATTACATAGTATCTCAAGATCGTGGCTGTCGATCCGTTGTATGTATGTGCAAATCGTACTGAACATGTAATATTCATTTCCACCATTGTATTGAACATAACCAGTCATGGAAGGTTTATATTTTGGGAATGCGTCGAGTTGAGACGAAAACGTAATATGATTAATAACGAGGATAACACTTTCCGAATGTAGAGAGAAATTTATGAAAAATGATGATTTCCATTCGATTCTAGCAGGTTCTGATCGATTTTGATGACCATTTGATTTTTGTTGTATGACCAATTATATGTATAGGTCAAATGTTTAAAATCAGTAATTTAAGGTCAAGATAGCATCATTTTGAAACCGCCAACTTCGGAGGTTTAGTATCTTCGATGAGTTTTACAAACGTTAAACAGCGCATCATTTGATAAAATAATTTTGACGGTATATCGTCCAAAAAGTATTTATGGTGAATTTTCTCAGGTTAATATTCATGACTACAAAAAAGTCTCAACAAATTCGCTAAAGACACGAACTCTGTTACTATTTTCTGAAAAATTAATTCTGCATAATTTTAAAACTTCAAAAATTACGGTTTCGGAATTATGCCGTTTGGACAGTATGATCGATTTTCACCAAACCGAGTTTCTGGCTACGCCGCTGATTTCAAGTAAGTAGAAACAAAGTCGTTCTACACTCGTTCAAAAGAAACTTCTTCGAATGCTGAATATCTATTATAACACATTGAAACCCTGATTTTATCAGCCAAATATGAACATATGTTTGATGGGCTCTAGCAGACGAACAAGACTGAATTCGAGTAAATCCCTTCTTGAGCATGTTTTCCTTATCATGAAGATATGCGAAATATGCGAAAATAAAAAGTTCATCATAATCAGAAATAGTTATCAGACTACATCAAGGGACGAGAAGAATATTTTAACAGCTTCAGTTTATTATAGAGAAAAAAATGCCC